>NC_072854.1:91527303-91830334 GCF_028858705.1 Grus americana
TAGAAGAGCTCTTAGAGCTGTTTGTTGAGCAGGAAGTGCAAGGCCAGGCAATCAATTAGCAGAGCTCTAAACTTCCATATAAAATGCCCAGCTTGCTCCTACCATGCCTACAGCCTGCATTTTGACCTGGGTGCTTGTTGCTCTGCAGTTTGATGAAGCCTCCGATTCCCCTTTCCCAGACAGCAATCTGCCAGCCAAAGCAGGTACAACTTAGTCTCAAAAATGTCAAACAGAAAATCATACTATGGGCAATGTCAAACTGCTGTGTTTATACAGTCATCTCTGCTTCTAGTCACTATCACTGGACAAAAAAGATGCCCTCTTCAGAGCCATCATGAGTTGACATTGCTCGCCAGGTCACGAGAAACAGCCAGGCAGTTACAATCTTATCTCTTCAATAAAAACTGCAGCAGAGGGAGACCCCTTCTGAAGCTAAGCACTGCAGAGCTTGCAGGTATGGCATAGAGAGACCCTTAGGCTTTTGAGGTCAGAAGGGGATCATTTAGTTTTAACTCACACATACCACAAGCTACTGAGCAACCTTGAATTTGCACTTGCTTGGATTACAGAGGAGCTTTTAGAAAACAGACAGCTTTGATTGAAAGATTGTCCATGGCAGAGAATTCATCACAACCCTCAGTGCATGGCCCTAGTAGCTAGATGACTGTTGCCTCACTTCTAGTTTGCCTGTTTCTTTGCCAGATATAAGATCTTGCTTTGTTTTCACAGGCTTTTCAGTCTAGTGGATAATTGTCAAATTTATTTTCCCCTAAAGATGTTCATCAGAACATCCCTTTCTTTTTTGTGGAGCTAACCGTGTCAACTCAATGCCTAAGCAGGGGATCCATCTGGCCTAACTAGCTATCTAAAATTATACCTCTGGTCTGAGCCGGTTTTCTGGCCTCCCTCTAATCTTTGGAGCAGTATAGGCTTTTTTTAGAGGGCAATTTGTCATGCCTAACACATATGTCACACCTCTCTAAGGATGGATGAGACTTTGTTATTAATGGAGTTATGTCTTCTTCCAGGCCATCAATAAAAATGTTAAATAGCAGAGGGTCTAGAGCTGATGTCTGGGGGAATTCTGTAGGAATAGGTGAGAAACAGCTCCCCATTTAGAATGACACTTGAAACCCTACCTATTAATTGACTGTTAATCGTTTCAAGGGTGCCTTGTATTACATATTTCCTTAATAAAAATATTGTGTGATACCAAGCCAAATGCGTCACAGAAGCTTAGGTAAATCACATCAACTCTTCCTTCCACTGACTGAGTCTGTAAATCTCCTAAATCTGAGATTATAGTCTAACCTAACACAGATTCACTTCATGGCCCTGTGGGTGAGCAACAAGGGAAGGTGCTCCTTTCAGGAAGTTGTCTTCTGAGGCCTGAATATGCCACCTCTGCCATTTGAATAAAGACAAATGGTGTTCAAAATCTCTGTGCAAAGCACACCTCTGTGTGTTTACATCTATTATATATCCCTGAAAATGCAAATTGTGGCCTCAAGTCAATCAGACACTTTTTATTACATAAGATAGTATTTTTTAAGGAACTGGAATCTCTTGGCCATCTGGTCCTTAGGGCCAAAGGTTGTTCTGCTGCAGGATTTTCTTCTGAGAGGCCAAGAAATCCTCCTGAGACACAGGCCCCAGAAGTCCAGTGAGTGTCCAATCAGGGAAAACTCACTCAGGGACATTCACTATTACAAACTTCTTTCTCCTATCCAATATACAGTATATTTGGGTTCTTCTTTGCTTATCTTATTTCTCCCATGAGTCAGTCTGGGCTTTTTTTTTTGGTGGTTTGGACCTTGAATGCACTATTCTGAAAACAATTCATAGTTTGGAAGCAGCTGGGTCTTACAGTCCACATATCACCAACTCACAATTTCATGTCTTGTTAGCCTTGCCTTGAGCCCAGGCAAGATTGTGCTGTTTGATTGAAGAATAATGTCCAGAAAAGCATCTGGCCTTGATTTGAAGACATCAAGAGATAAAGAATGCAGCACCTGCACTGGCTGCTTAGTAGCTAAGCACCCGCACTGTAATCCAATTTATCTGGCTTCAGCTTTCGGTCGTAGATCCTTGATCCTCCTTTCCTTCTGACTTAGAGAGGCCTCATGTCTTTAAAGCTTCTCTCACTCTGGCTTTAGATAGGCAAAACAAATAGAGCTCTATAAGTACAAGAAAGATACTGGTAAACTGGCAAGAGTCCAGGAGAGGGCCACTGAAATAGCTGGCAGCTGGGACATATACGGTGTGTGAAGAGAGGTTGAGGGAACTGGGATTGCTCAGCCTCAGAAGAGAATGCTAAGGGGCAGCTGCTTGCTGTTTTCCACTGCCTAATGGGTGGTGGAGACAGACTTCTCATGGAGGGGCTCTATGGAAGGATGAGAAGCAATAGCCACAAGTTGCAGCAATGGCATTTTCTGAGTGGACATAAAGTCTTCATTGTGGAGAGTGGTAAAGCACTGGAGATTGGCAGAGATTTTCAAAACTTTGGCAGACAAGGCCTTGAGCATCCTTGTAGTATTAAAGTTGGTTCTGCTTTGAGTGTCCTGAAGCAGACCCTTGCAGCCTAGTTTTTTTTCTTTTCTAACTCACACTCTGTAAGAAAATTTTCTACATCCATAGAGACTTCTATGTCGTTCTTTTATAAGCACCCTCCCTCAAAGTTCAAGCATCTTCTAAAAACTGCAAGCAGAATTGACTGCAGCATTCTGGCATTTTTTTTCAGCAGTGACATGGAAAGGTCACCTTCTTTGATGAGCCTTTTTATATCTCAAGGGATTGTATTAGCCCTAAGAGAATCTTAGACTTGGTAAGTTCAGTTGTCCTCTTCTCCCCCTTAATCATTTTCAGAATCATCCCTTTCCAGCATGTCATCCCTGGGCTGTATGAACGGCTTGCATTCCGGGTTCCTAGATGTATATATTAACATTTGCTTCATTAAACATGTGTTGTTTGAAGGGCCTAATTTATCAAGTGATACAGCCAGGCAATGTGATTGCCATGCCTTCCACACTGTTTACCCATCTGCCAATCTTTGTGTCATCAACAAATGATTACCAGTGGTGATTTCAAGCTTCCAGTTCATTCATGACAATGTTGACTAGCACAGAGCCTACTACCACTCTCACCAGCGACATATCCTCCTTCCGCAAGAGCCCTCTGTTGACAGCTGCTTTAAATCTGTCAGTCGCTTTGTTCTTCATGCCATTTCACCTGCGCTTTCCTGATGTTTGGTTATGCTAATTTGTAATCAGGCTGTTCTGCGGTGCTAAGGGAGATGCTTCATCAAGGACTATCACGTAGCACTTGACTAGTGACTTTACTGGCCATTCTTGTAAACTCATCAAAAGAGCACTATTATATTTATTCAATGAGACATACTTTCCACAATCCTATGTTAAGGGAATTAATTGTTTGTTTGGGGTTTTTTGTCCTTTTATTCTTTATCAGTTGAGTCCCATGTCAGTTTTTCCATTTTGCTTGGACTGGTGTTCAGGTAAGCGATCTATAGTTACCTTGCTCACCCAGCTTGCCCTGTTTGAACTAGCATTCTGCTAATGCTCCTTCCTTTTTCTGAAATCTCCCATTTCACAAGACACTTTCCAAATTAATCCCAACAGGCCTCAGCTAACAATTTTATTATTCTTGAATGCAGATTATTTAGGTCCGCTGATTTATAAATGCTTTGTCTTGAATAGATGTTTAACTTCCAAAGATGTTTAACACCAAAGCAGGAATATTTACTGAACTGTTTCTGGCTCTTCATGTTATCATTACTGCTTTTACTATCTTCATTCAGTAATGAGCCTAAGTGATTACTGCAGTTTCCTTTGTTCTGAATATCCTTTTGAAAATGTCCTTCTAGTTGCCTTGGGTCCTACTGGCCATGTATTTTCCCCTAGATACTCTTACTATTTAAAATCTTCAGTTTTAAAACCCTGAAGTTTTTAAAATCCATTATTTTCTCATCTGTTTACTGAAAATTCTTTTTTTATTCCTTATTGCTACTCTTAACTTTACCACAATGCTTTTGTCTAATGTGGTAGTTCTTTTTGTACGCTTGCAGCTATTTGCAATCTAATACAATTTTCCCGGCCGTTCCTACTTTCATTCATGTTTTTTCCTGTCCCCCTACAATCAGGTTAATTCCTGATTTTCTTTAAGTTTGAGAAATTAGCTCTTCTGAAGTCCCGGTGCACATATAACTGTTAGGGACAGCCCTCTATTTGACCATATTGAATATAATCAGGTCATCCTCACTGTTCCCTTGACAACCATCAACTCTCAGCCCAGTAATTAATTCATCTTTGTCAGAATGAAGTCCAGAAGAGTTACCACATGATGGCTCCTTGTGTTAGAAAAGAGCCTATAGTTTTCCCCAAATCAGGATGCTTTCTCAGTGGCTGGCTGGAGCTTCTAGTGTACGGAAGTCCCCTACAACACTGTCTTTCTTTCCATGCATTTCTCATGGAGGCTGTGGAGTAATTCCTATTTATGGCATGATTCACAGAGTCCATTTTCACCGACTCTATCTTTCCTAAGCAGGTTATAACCAGTTATTTTAACATTCCGATCATGCAAATTGAAACCAGCAGATTTGAGTAATGCTGATTATATCACATTTCTTCACACTAATGAGAATTTCCAATTCCTCTTGCCTGCTACCCAGACGCCTAATGTCTACATAAAAGCAAATGGAAAACGTCTTCTCTTCACATTCTTTGTCACACGATTAAATCATTTTGCAACATGCCAAGCTTGTTTGTAGTTCCTTAACCCACAGTTCTTGCATTGTGTAATGCTGTGATTGCTGCTAGACTCAGCCTAGGAAGATTAGTTCTCCCTCCTCACCAGCAATATGCCTGTCATCTTGTTTATACAGGGGATGTGACCTAGTGCCCTGCAAAATCCAGACCTTCAATGTCACCTCCCTCAGCTAGCCAGTAGTTAGTTCACCCTTGTGTTCTGTCCCTGATGGGGCTAAAGGGATTGTCGGTAGGTTATCTGAATGTTGTTCTTCTTTGGCTCCTTTCCAAGGGTGCCCCAAATCTTCTGCTCTCTGTGCTGCTCCACATGATGTTGAATCACGAATTTCCCCATTTGCCAATGAGACTTGCTAGAAGAATGTACAATCCAGTACCTATTGTGCAGTTATCCCTGTTATTTTCTCTAGGGATATGACTTCCTACCCCATTTTCTTCATGCCAATGTCTTCATCCATTTCGCAATTTGATTTCTTTGGTGAGTTTGAGACTCCCTCTTAGTTCATTTCACAGAGTTACCATCAGCATGTCCCTGAACAAGTTCCTATTATTTTTTTCTGTTTGAAATTCTTTCTTCTAACCAGCCTCAGGTTCATGGAACTTGTCCTGAGTATCCATATGCAGTACTTCATGCCATCCACATGTAGCACTGAGTTTGGATTTAATTTGGGTAAACCTAGCAAGTACAGTCAAATCATGATTATTTGGATGTAAGCAACCACTGATCTGGTCACTGATCAGTTCCTCCTCTCTGCAAAAATCAGGTCATATATAAAATTACTGCATAAAGGGTGCAACTCTTTCTGAATTGAAAGAAGACTGTCACTTGTAGTTCTGAACAGTGCATGGATAGCTATATTATATATATACTAAGACTAGCATTCTGATTGAAGTACCCTGAAGCATTTGCTGGGATAACTGGTTACAGAACCTCACATCTCAAGAGAAACTTTAGGTAAGTTTATTTTTGGGTAAGTGGCTCCAATTGCCTTTAAAGAGGTGTGCTGGAAGCAGTTCTGTCTGGTCTGTCTGTAGTGTTTGTTTAAAATCAGAATTGTTTCCTGAACCTTTTGTTAAAAGCTGAATCATCACACTCTTCACCAGGCTGCTGCCTCTCCTGGGAGCTGTAGTGTCCATGCCCAGTTTGACTTAATGGAGGAGGTGACCTCTCCTCTCTACCTACCCAGTGCCAGATATGGGACTCCATCCACAGGGGAAGGGGCTGAGTACCTGCTGGGTCCCTTCACTCTCAGCCAGAGGGTCTGGTTTCTTGTGTCCATCTCCCTTCATTATCTGACCCAGATTCAGATGTCCCCAGCCTAAGCAGGGGGAAAATCCTTGCCCTCAGCCCCACTCCATCCTTGGAGTAAAGCATTAGATGGCTTGGGGTGGTTGCTGCTTGTCTCAAGGAGGCAAGGGGGAATAGTTCAGAGCTTTCTTTGAAGTCTCAGCAGAAGAGACCCTATACTTGTCTTCTGTGTGGCAGCTTTGCCATCCATAGTGGAGCAAAGACAGTGATGCTCATGATGCATGCACATTACATTTTTTCATCCTCACCTTGCAGAATCTAATCCCTCCATATAATGGGAATGCAATAGATCATGCTAAGAATAGGGCACTAAAATGGCTGAGCAAGATCTTGGAACAGAATCTCAGACTATGATATGAAGGGCCCATTCATACAGCTTGAGAATCTGGTCCCTTGGACAGTGACAGCAACATCACAGCACAGCATGGGATAATTTTCTCTGACCCATTCTGGCTCTCCTGCCCAGAATGTAACATGACAGTAACTCCTTCATGTCAGGAAGTCCCTCGTGGAGATTTTCTTTCACTGTCCTGTTGCATTAGTGGCATCTGAGGATGTGATCTGAAGGTCTGATTTGGAAAAAAAAAAAAATAATTTTGAAGTTGAGTTTGTTTCAACTGGGCGTTTGCTGGTGAATCTAGAGGCCATGTGAGACTGGGCTAACCTCAGGTGTGGAGTAAGACTATGGAAATTTGTGGGATTGAGTGCACCCTCAGCAAGTTTGCTGATGACACCAAGCTGTGTGGTGTGGTCGACACGCTGGAGGGAAGGGATGCCATCCAGAGGGACCATGACAGGCTTGAGAGGTGGGCCTGTGTGAACCGCATGAAGTTCAACAAGGCCAAGTGCAAGGTCCTGCACATGGGTCAGGGCAATCCCAAGCAAGGGTGCTGGTGGATGAGAAGCCTAATGCGACCCGGCAAAGTGCGCTTGCAGCCCAGAAAGCCAACCGTGTCCTGGGCTGCATCAAAAGAAGCGTGACCAGCAGGTGATTCTGCCCCTCTACTCCGTTCTGGTGAGACCCCACTGGAGTACAGTGTCTAGCTCTGAGGTCACCAGTAGGACATGGAGCTGTTGGAGCGAGTCCAGAGGAGGGCCACGAAGCTGATCAGAGGGCTGGAGCACCTCTCCTATGAGGACGGGCTGAGAGAGTTGGGATTGTTCAGCCTGGAGAAGAGAAGGCTCCAGGGAGAACTTACAGCAGCCTTCCAGTACCTGAAGGGGGCCTACAGGAAAGATGGTGAGGGACTGTTTACAAGGGCATGGAGTGACAGGACAAGGGGTAATGGCCTTAAGCTGAAGGAGGGTAGATTTAGATATTAGGAAGAAATTCTTCCCTGTGAGGGTGGTGAGGCACTGGAAGAGGTTGCCCAGAGAGGTTGTGGATGCCCCCTCCCTGGAAGTGTTTAAGGTCAGGTTAGATGGGGCTTTGAGCAACCTGGTCTAGTGGAGGGTGTCCCTGCCCATGGCAGGAGGATTGGAACTAGATGATCTTTAAGGCCCCTTCCAACACAAACCATTCTGTGATTCTATGAAACACAATTGCACTTCCAAGACTCGAATAGGTCTTCCAGGCCATTGTCTTCAAGCTGCAACATATGTGCACAGTGACCCTAGGAGGACCTGGATCCTGGCTGTTGGTAAATGGCATTATTTAATTAATTTATTTATTTCATGCCTGTTGAAACATTGGCCAGGGAAACCTGCCCCACCAGTTTTGCCATTCCAATTCTTCCATTCATTTCTGGCTTCCAGCCACACTATAAAGTCAATAGTAGTCAATGAAACAATAATGGGAGAGGAGGACCAGGATTAGAGACAAAGCCCATCTCTCACCAGTAGACATGTGACTCCAAGGCTAACTGTTGGCTTATAATTATTATTAACAAAAGGAACCTGGGAAGGAAATGTGATCTTCCCTTTGTGCAGTGGGCATGGTCTACTCTTGAATGTGCTTCCTGGGAAAAAGATATAACCCTCTGCACAGTGAAGAAAGGCAGGGTCTCTCTGCTGAACCTGTGGTTTTCATTTATCTGGTTTCTGGATGACTGCATTACATTATGGAAAGTTTTTTGCAGTTTCTAAGTCCTTCTGTGAAGATCAGAAATGTAAGCTGGTGAAAGAAAAATAAATCAAAGTCGTTGCCATTACCCCTTCCCCAGCCTCACAGTTTGCTCTAGCAAGGATGTGATTTATGAGAAAATCCCTGGCTTTATTGTGGAAAGTATCAAATGGAAGAGTATATCCATTTTCTTCAGCATGTCTTAAGATGGTATAGCTGGAAGTTGACTGAGCTGAAATCCCATGGTATATACCGCCAGAACTCAAGTGGCCTAAAGATACACACAGTGATTTCCTGATGTCCTCCACACCCACCAGTACAATGCTAATGTGCTGGTCATGGCATGAGATGCTGTGTACAGCAGTCTGCTAGGAATAAAAACACATTAGGGTAATATTTTTAATGTAAGATGTGCTTCAGTGCAGTTTGAGCACTCTAATTGATCTGTGGCAGGAGGGGTTTTGCCACAGTCCTGAGAAACCACCTCTTTCTCAGGTACCACTACATTTGACCACATGACTCATTCCTGTACACTTGAATGTCTGGGGTGAGGCCTTTTTGCAAAGAATCTTTTCTTCTCTCATCAAAACCCTTCAGGGCAAGGATTAACTTTTGTTCTGCTGTGTTTGTACAGCACCACACACAATCTTGCATGGTCCTATACAGCACAACCCTTCACAGTCTTCTGAAGGGCTGCTACTCCTGGTAACAGCTGACTGGGGAGTTTGAGTTTCCTTAGATGTTCCTGACAGAACTGCTAAGTTCTTATGGATCTGACTTGAGATATGGATGCCCTAAAAGCTATGCACCACTTTAAAAGGTCACCTCATTCTGGGTAGTAGCTTTTGTCCCTAAGAGGTGTAAATCTGCATGACTACATGGTTCTTTGGTGGGTGTCTAAGTGGTTTTTGGCAGCTGATGCCTGCACCCAGAAGGTTTAGCCTTCCACCTTCCCTGAAGATGAAGAAGCCTTGATGGAGAGCACGCAGGGGACATCTTCCATTTGTCACAAAGACCAGTTTCTCCACCATACACTTTATGGGATTCTTACCATGGGCTAAAGTTTTCAGGAACAGGGCATTAAGTAGAGAAAAATGTGGTCTAGGAGTACATTAAAAACTTGAGAGGTGCCCTTCTTAAATGATGTCTTGGGCTATGCTGTTTGGTGGGATGGTAGCTACTGGGCATGCAAAAGTCTCTGAAAGATAAATCTTCCTGAGAGAAGCACAGAGTAATTGAGAAAGTTACCAGCACAGACATGAGCATGGAAATACATATAAAGATGGGACTGGAGGTGGTGTATATGTAGGAGAAAGACAGAAGATATCAGATGAAGGGGTTAGCAGGCGCTTGGTTACATGATCAGTTTAGTGGAAATGAGAAGGAAAAGTCTTCTGCTTTTCCTCTTAGCATGCTATCCCCATGGCCTATATTTGTCATCTAGGACTTGAATAGCAGAGAAAAAATTTGCATTGCAGTAAAAATAAACTGGCTTTTTTGTTATTGACTATTTTTATCAAATGTTTAAAATGAAGCATTGCAAAAAAATGAAAATCATACCCATTCTTTTGCCAATTTCAATACAGATAGAGATGGGCTGAACTATTTTTAACAAAAATAAATACCCCTCTTTGAGGTCTTCCTCTGAATTTCATACCAGGACCCTTTGTGTTCCCTGGCGTGAGTGTTTGATCCAAAAATACACAAAGATCTGCCAAACCACTAACTACAACCGAGACAAAGTTGAGTAAAAATGGAGCCAAAAAAAGTTGTGTATGTGGCTTTTCTTATGAGGTTAGATCACTTTTATGTTTTTGAAATACGTAAATATACAGTATATTTATAAATGGCTTAATGTTGCTTATCAGGGGAAACTGCACAGGTAAAAAGAAGGATATAGAAAAGACCAATTAAAAAAAAAAGCACGGGGGAGAGATTAGAGGATGGAGAATGGGGCAGGGAAGTTAAACTCAGCTGTTCCATCTTCAAACTGAGAAAAAGTGATGGTTTTGTGATTCTTGGTGGAATTATCCTGTAAAACCCCATGACACAATATGTGAGCAAACCACAAATTTTGGAGAATTACTAAAAGGAGCTGACAGTTCTAGTGCTGATGTGAACTGCAAGACTTGAGATGGGAAGGACTGGAAAATTATGTATTGGGAGGGAGTATAAACCCTATGGCATCTAATGTAGCTGTTCCTAAACCACAGGTCTTGACCCCAAGGCGGTTTGCAAGAGTGCATCCACCTGGCAAAAATTCAATTGCAGAAGTAAGGCTTTCAAGCAGAAATGGAGCTGCAGGCTGGGAAGAGAGGCTGGCACTTGGGAATGGCTACTCCTAATGCTGGAAGCAGGAAGGTATTACTCGGCAGCTGAGGCTGCTGTGTTTTGTACTGTCCCCAGCTGGAAAAAAAGGAGGTTGACCAAGGAGTACCACAGCTCTGAGGAATTATGACTGCTATGTACTACCAATACATTTAACTTCTGGGAGGGGTCCCAAAAGGAGAATCACAAAACTTTCATAGACAGTGGGATATGGGCAGAAATGGGGTGTTGAGTGACAGCGAAGCCCACTTGTGAATGCTGTAGCCATGTGGATTTACACCATCTAAGGATGCAAGCCGAGCATGCAGGATGAAACGCATTTTCAATTCCATATATGTCTTTTGGTATGCACGTATTTGACTTTTAATTATCTGGCATGGAATAAGTGAAAGCAATCCTTCTTCTTTGTGGCACACCAGAAGGTCCTGAAAGGCACCAGAAGAGTGACTATCTGCCAGATTACACTTCCAGATTGTGGTACTTTTATTTCATTCTTTTACCTAAATGTCACTTTTTACTTATACTGAGAGTTTTGTGTTATATTCCCTCTCAATGACCCAAATACTGCTTTGTGTCATAGTTTGGATCTGACACTCCATGGACTATGTTCTCCCAAACAGCTTCAGTGGTGCCTAGTCCTCATTCAGCCAGCAAAGACCTAGGGGAAGACTCTTTCACATGAAAGTAACACAAAGGATGTTTTACTGGTCATAGCGAGGAGAGCTTTTAAGCACAAAAACTTAGTGTTAGGTACATAACTTGCACAGTCTTTCACTGGGAATCAGGGTCCTGTCTTCTGTTTGCATTTCAAACAGAGAAAAAAATCAAGATGGAGAGACAGGCTTATTTTCTGGTACAGCATGAACGCCAATTTTATCTGGATGAAACAAGCCAGAGATTAAATTTAGTCCCACAAAAGGATGGTGAATATCAAACATTTCTGCAAGGTTTGGATAAGCCTCGTTTGTCTGGATTGTTATCTGTTCTGCATGCAAAAATAATTTTCTCTCCACAAACAGAAATGTTCCCAAACCCCAGTCCCTTTTTACCAAACCTAAGTGTCAGACATAGATACCCCGGACCTTCCCCAGCCTCTCCCTTTCCTCTACAAGGCTTCCCTATCAGCCTCGAAATCTGAGCTCTCCCAAGTTTCCTGTTTTCCACAGTTGCATTGTCACTTTCACGGTATTTTCTGAAGCATATCCCACCACAGCTGGTGTAGTTTCTACTTGGGAAAATATTATTTTCCTATTCTGCTGCTGGATTCCCAGAAAATCTCTGCAAAGACACCTTAACCTGCACGGAGTCCAAACTGTGGGAAATCTACCATGGTCAGTCAGTCCTACAAACACAGTAATCAAGGCAAGAGACTCAGTCTTCAAAGCCTGGGAAGTGTTTGATATTCAGAAGAGAGTGATTTCAAATTGCTCCACAGGTCCCTTCTCCAACTGTGGAAGAAAAACATAGCACAGGGGGAAGGAAAAGAATGTTCCTTGTCAGTCCCATGTCCCTGCTTGCAAGTAGCTTAATCCTGAAAGCAGATTTCACTGCTATGTTGCCATTGTAGTGAGCAACCTATATTTTCACAATAAAATTTTTCCCTTCACCTTAAAAAAACCCAAAAACATTAATGAAAAATGGCTTTTTAATCCAAATGAAAAAATGCTTACAGAAAATGTCTGCTTTGGTAAGTAATGTTTTGGGTTTCTTCTGCTTTTGAAATGCTGCGTTTTCAGAACAAGGGACATAATGGGACATTGGTGGATGGCAGACCCATGGATGAACTGACAAACAGTGGGATTTACCAAACACTGACAACTTTGCCTATGAATAGAGAGTTTATGATTGACCCCTTGCAGGAATGGTAGATCCCTGGGATTATTTTACAAGGGACAGATCCCTCTGGTCTAGCTCTTGCACTGTGGAAAAATGGCCTTTCCTCTAAGCTGGGCTCCCAAATCATCCATGGGTTAAAGACACTTTCTAGTGGTGGCTCCTCCTGCTCCAAACTCTGGTCAATGGATGATGGGAACCTGAGCGAGCTCCTGGAAAAACCTGGGACAGTGAAGGACATAGAAGTGCTACCAGATAAAGCCTGGTCAGTGGAGATGTGGGGTGCTCCCCGATCAAAGGAGATGACTCCAGGTTGCGGTTTCCACCTCTGGCTGAGGCTGCTGTGTCTGGGCTTAGGTGTTTGCATCTCCCTCCTCTCCCGGGTCCCTGTCTTCCTGTCTGGCTCTTCCTCCCTTTGTTTACTCACCTGTGAGATATATTGTCTCAAGGCCAGACTGCTCGCTTCCTAGAGCAGGCAGCGCTGCCTGGGTTATGTGTTAGTACAATGATGTGCTAATCCTTGTTTGGGGTAGCTGCACACGAATGCAGGGCTAATGATAATCCTCTCCTTCCACCGCCAAATACAATGGCTGGCACCCTGACAGCAGGCTGATCAGCGTGTCGAGTTTTGTAATAAAAAGCAAATAAAAAAACACAGGGGTGAGCAAGGACATGGCAGGTGGTGCCCTGGGCGAGCAAGGACCTCGGAGCAAAGAACCCCTGGGGAGAAATGATGGGCAGCCCTGTCCCCTTGTTACTTCCCCTCTGCCACCCCACCCCAGCCTACCACCACCACCACCTCACCTTCGGTTAGGCTGCTGGAGCAGGAGGACAAGGAGGTAAAGTGGCACATCATCACCTGAGAAGACCCCAAGTGGGCAGCCAGGAAGGATGCAGAGAGGACTTCTACTCTGCCTTCTGCTTCCACCTCACCTCCTGTCCCTCGCAACCACAGAGAGGTTGCCTGAGTGCTGTTTGGGGTCTCACTTCTGATGCGGGTGTGGAAAGAGGACAGTTCAGTTCAAACAGTGCAGATGTGATGTTCACCTGCCCTTCTGCTTCCATACGTCTCCAGGGGAGTAACTGGCTGCGTGCTATGATCGTCCGTACTGCAGCGAGGCGTGTGCAGGTCTGTTGTGGATGGAGACACGTGTGAGATTAAGTACGAAGTCAATGACCATTGCTTCATTCTGGCTGAGAGAGGGAGAGAAGAGTGAGGTCCCTGGGCCAGGAATGGAGATAATATTGTGTAATTTAGGTCACAAAATGGAGCTTTCAGACATCAGCTCTGAGTTTTTATGCATTGGGTTTGCACAGTTTGGCCTGTCACTGCAGCAGGGGCTTCCTGGATTCAGCCTGTGCTCCGTGCTGCAGCCGATCTGTCCTCTGGCAAATGTCGTGTGGAAAGATCCCATCACGTAGGTGACGATTTCAGAGAGGGTCTGTGGGGAACAGACAATGACATTGTTATGTCTCGGCCTGCCTGGGAGCCGCTCCGCTGCACAGGTACTGTATATAACATACGGGATGTTAATTCAACTTTCATGTACATTTTAGAGGAGTTGAATGTGGTCTTTGTCTAACACTTTGGCTCACAAGGGCTTTTTCATAAGAAATTCTATTTAAATGGAATAGAAAACTTTCTGATAGTTACCAAACACCATGAGACAATGGCAGGTTATATCTGTTCATCATCATCAGCCATTCATTTATCCTAGGAAGGAATTTCTTGGTGATAATCCTGAGTGAAGGCTTGCTTGTTCACATGACTGGATGAAATCCAGCATCGATAGCACCTTGCTGAACCCTTTGGAGTGTCAAGCTGAAATTACAGCAGAGACATAATGAAGCTGGGGAAGCGCTTACAAATAACCCAGTCACAGCTGCACCGTAAGCGTCTTCCCATATGAGGATATCAGGAAGAAGAACAGATGGGCAAAACACAGATATGACTCCAGCGAGAGGTACAGCAAAGACCAAAACACATAACTTTGGAAGGGAGGAACGGGAATTTGTTAGGAGGGATAATGGGAAGCCGCAAGCTGATGGAAAGTGTTTGTGGTGAGTGTGGGATGCAGGCGGGCAGCACCACAGCAAACCAGGGGCAAGAAGGAACGTGAGAGCCCACCTAGTGCTGCCAGGCCCTGCGGCTTGGGCTCACTTGTCCTGTACAGGTGTGTGCATCACCTCCTCTTATACATGCCCTGTGGCCTTCCCAGGTGCCCTATGCCACCACCTCACACCCTTAGTGTTAGAAAGCATTCCACAGTCTCTAACCTGGCTCTCCCTCACTCTACTTAGGCTCATTAATTATTATCCTGCTCCTGGAGATGTGACAATCAACCTATCAGGGGATGCTTTTGCCTGCATACAACCCAACAGTCACAGCCATCCTCAGGAGAGAGGAGAGTGGTTCTGTGTGCCATCTCAGTGCCAGATGGAGTCCAGGATTCAGGTGAAATTGTGCCTAAAAGAATGGACTGAGAAAGGAAGGGTTTTTTCTTAATGCTGTTGGACATGTTCCAGGACTGTGTAGAAAAACCCCAAGTTAGATCCTGAAAGAATTAATGCATCAGTCAGCTCCAACGAAACCGCCTAGGGAAGTGATAAGAAGGCATAGTAAATATTTTACCAAGGGCTAGGCTGAAATATCTGAAGCACGCTGGGGCAAATTAGCGGCTGAGCTCCTATCAAGAACACCTAGCAGAGCACCATTCCAAGGACGGCACACAACCTTGTTTAACCCCAAGGAGGTGTCAGTGCTTCTGTGGCAAGTGTCCATCCTGCCGCGGGCAAGCAGCTGGGGATGGTCCAAGAGTGCTTGCGCTTTCCTTCGCCAGTGCCACAAAGAATACCGTTCCCTTCTCCCATGCTTGCCCGAGCTTCCAGAAGAGCTCATGCTCTCCTCTTGGATTTTAGGTGGTTATGAAAATATGAGCACCTCTTGATGGGAACTGAGACCTCTGAATCCCTATGTGGGGAACTGGGGAACCAGCTGAAGAACAAGGGGGATCTGAAAACATGAAAATACTCGTACCTGCTGCTTTCAAGCAACAGTGGGGGACTGGCAGGCTAGGCACAGTGAGAACTAGGCGAGCATATTGAGCATAAAGAGCATGGGATCACCTGACAATTAGTTAAAAACCAGAACTATTAATTGTCTAAGTGATTGCAACAGGGTGGGTTCCAAAGAACCCAGTCTTCACAAGGAGAAGCTGGACCTTGTCAGTCTGCCAGAATGCCTCCAAATGAGGCAGCAAATTGGTAGCTAAAATGATTGAAATGATTCATTAAGGGATTGTCAAAGCTTACTGACAAAAAGCTGTCAAGGAAAAAAAATAAAAGTGTAAAGGAGTTAGGTGAATGACTACTTTTAGATCAGACCTGGGGCTATGGGCATGCCTATAAGGTATTTTGCAGCCAGATACAGATATGCTTTCTGAACTCTGAACTGATCAGACGCCATAGGATAGCACTGACCCTACAGTAACTTGAGCTTGGGTTTTTCAAGGTGATAACTTCTTTAAAGTAGCTTCCATTCAACTGCGCACAGACAGGTCTTGATCATGCTTGCTCAGTGCCTGGGCAGAGTGCAGTGTCATGGATGGAAGTAGCCTGAGAGAGCAGCTTAATTAATAGATACAAACAAGGTCTAGCAGGCTTTGTGCTCAATCAGAACACAGGGAAAAGGGCATACTTGAGGAATGTGAAAAAACAAAAAAATATGTAATGTAGAGAAGAGGAATGTCAGTACACAGTTACTTGTGGCAGTGAGTCCCAGGAGTCAGTCACCCCTTGCTTAGCAGGGTGAATTGCTGGATGTCAGTGTAATCAATGTGAATGGCTGAAGATACAGTAGCAATGGTTAAATAATAAAAAAAAAAAGTAGGAAAACTGTTGAAAAGTATATAAAGACTTGCTTCAGGGCCTTGAGACTGTCTGCATTAGAGATTACAAGGCAGATATCTCACTGCTGGCTACAGTCAGGGTTGCTGGACTGCCCTTTGGGGCAGGAGGGACATCGGTACTTGGGGGACTTGGTCCATATGGAGCCAAATGGAGTTCAATACTGGATATTGCTCCCTGCACTCAATTTGTGTCCAGGCAGAGTCAGGTTTCCCACTTTGCTGGACCCCAGTAGGCAGCTGCCCACAGTGATATGAGCTCTGCCGCTGGCTCTGTCTGGCATGGATGCTGGCAGACAGGCGCCGGGGCAAACGGCCACTTGGACAGGCTCCTTCTGGGCTGGCCTGGGGCAGGCAGAGACCGGGGCCACTGCTGTGGTGGGCAGGGGGGAAAAGAGCTCTACCTGTCTGAGGGCTTAAATTTAACTCTTGGGTCTTCCAGAGCTGCCAGCATGGCACCTTCTGCCAGCATAAAATGGCCTTTAAAGTGGGAAGGGAAATGAGTATATAACACAAACAAACAAAAATTGGTTGACCAAGAATTCAGGGAGTGCAGTGTAACTGCACACAAAACTGAGTTTTGCCTCAACCACCAATTTACCTTGTCTTGAGGGCACTGGAAAATGTTAAGAGGCATCCAGTGGCCACAGACTTCAGCCGCTTGCAGCCAGGGCCCGGCACACGGCGCCAGCACTTGCTCCTCCTCGAGCTCTTCCCAGCTGGCGGAGGTGGTGCCCTTCAGTTCTGCATCCCAGACCCTAAAGGTGGCCCCGACAGCCCCTGGGCTGGCCCTCCTATGCTCTTCGCTGGCTGAACACCTCGCAGGTACGCCTGGCGATGGGTCCTGGGGCTCCCAGCGGCAGCCCCGCTTGATGCGAGGAATTGGGGATGCACATCCAGAAAGAAGCAGCAGCCACAGATTGTGGCCCTGGCAAAGCATGGCAGGAAAGCAGGAGATGAGGGTTGTCACGGAGAATAATATATTTAACTCCTCCACCTGGAGGCAATGTTTTGTGATGGCTACACTGCAGGCTAAGCAGTCATGAGACCATAAGGGAAGAAATGCTGTCTTTTTGCAGTAGCAAGCACCAGAGGACCAGGGCAGCTCTACCATGCTCAGCTGTCTGGAAATGAGTTGCTCTCTTTAGCAATGTTAAGCACAGATGCATTTAGAGGGCAAAATGTCAGAGCTGAGCTTTGGCTTTTGGTTGTGGGGTTTGTGATATTATTTTTTTTCCCTTCCTTTGTTTGTACACCACTGCATCATTTCCCTCTTGCTGTCCTCCACCAGTGCTGCCCCGAGGAGCGGGCTGACCTGTGCGGAGCTCCCCAGACCCTGCCGCACACCCGGCATGATGCAGCACTGCTAAACAGAAGATGAGGGGGCCCAAGGGAGCCATGAGTCCCGCAGCGGGGCTGGTGGTGTTCTCCAAACCCAGCTTCTGCAGAGAGCTCAGCGCCCATGATGTCCCCTCCTCTGCCTACAGGGAGATGTCCGCGGTCCTCGGAGCTAATTTTAGGGGCTTTGTCAGTGGCTGCCAAGCTGACTGTGAACAAGGGCTCGGAGATGTTCAGGGAATTTGGCAGAGGCCTGGCATTTTCAATCCTATTTCCAACTGGTTCAGGCTGGAGCCTTTTAAAGACACAGCTGTCCCTGAAACCAGCGGGAAAATGTTGCTAACCCTCCGTGGCCGAATTGTAGAAGCTATGGGTCGTTGCAGCCCCCAGCTACAGATGGTTAGCTTTTTAATCCAAGCTATCTTATCTCATGCTTTAGACTTCGGAGAGCCCGGGTTCAACTCTTGGCGCCTCAGCCAGGAAGCTGGCTGCCTTGGATGCTCTCCAGCTCTTATTTACAACGCACATATGCAGCGTGGCCATTGATTTATACTCCAGGCAGCCTCCGTCCCAAAAAGGCAGATTTGGAAGCAGCGTCTCTTCAAAGCGAGAGTGCGCTCCGCTTTGTTCTACCCCCAGCTGAGCCTGCTCACATCTGGATGCTCAAACCTAGGTAGTCGTGCTGGGATTTTCAGTGGAACCCCCCAGCAGGATTAGACATCCAGCTCAGAGCAGAAGTTCCCTGTCTCTTAAATCAGTAGCTTGGTGCTTCACAAGCACTGAGACTCTCCAGGCTTCGGCAGGGAGTCTAATGGTGCTCCTGGACAGATTTAGGTTCCTAACTTTAAACCTCTGCTTTGAAAATGTTGGCCTTTATGTTCTGAGCCCAGAGTATTTCTGCATGGTGACACACTGTCATCCCTTCTATTCTGGCATCCTACCGCCTACTCAAACACACCGGCCATGTTAAAACAGCCAAATCAAAGAATTTGTCTTTTCTTCCCCCTCTTTCCATCTTTTATGTATGGACTATTTACGTCCCAACTCACTTGGTCTGCTGTTGAAAGGAGGCTCACAAACCTCAGGTGAAAAACGTCCTGTTTATTGCACGAAGGGGAAAGCCAGTGCCCAGGCCGAGCAAGTTTTGGCTAGCCGATCTCTGCCCCACGGCAGGAGCTGAGCGTCCCGCTCTGCCGGTCTCTTCTCCCGGCGCCCCCACCCTCGTGGCTCTGCTCCACCAGCACAAAGCCTGGCTAGAAGCAGCCTCACACCTGCTTTTCTTCAGCAGAAGATCTCCCTTTTCTTGGACACATGAATCACTCTATGACATTTTCAAGGATCTGCCTGGCGCTCGGGATCAAAGGCTCAGCACCTTCCTTGTGTGTGAACTTGTGCCAGTGTTTTCATAAAAAAAATAATTGTGTGCCCTGTTCAGCAGACCTGGCTAATGGCAGGTTCTGAGAAGCACCTAAGTACCTGGTAGTGGAGATGTAATAAAGCCTGCTATACTTAGGCCCTTGCAGGCACTTCCAATTATAAAAATCTATTTTCGGACCTTTAGAACTGTCCTTTTTTTAAAATTGTTCTTAGCAAAGAGCCTCAGCCTTGGGATATATTTTTTTTCTTACATTAAAAAAACCCCACGCATTGTTTTGCTTATTTTGAGCTGGGTGTTTGGAAAAAAAAAAAAACAAACACCACCAAAACAAACCAAACAGGTTTGCTGGTGGGAGAGCTATTTTTTGTGTTTGTGTAAGTAAAGAAAGGTGCGATTTATAAAAATGAAAGTCCACAGAGGATGCAAAATTTCCCTTTCCAAAAGACGGTTCTAAGCATGTTTTCTGAGGTGTATTTGGGAGGAGGCTGCAGGGCTTGATGTCTTGCTTACAGACAGAAAGTGCTCTCTGAGGTAGAAAAAGCTCTCAAGAGAATCACTGAAGACTTCCTATGCCCTGTCTGGCCCCACGCTCACTTTGAGGCAATGCAAGGGCCAGTTGCTGGTGGGGAACATTTTCACTTTGAGGCAATGCAAGGGCCAATTGCTGGTGGGGAACATTTTCCTCCTCACTTCATGGTTTGGGAGTATGATCTATAAAAGACCAGACAGAACAAACCCTTCTGACTTGAGGAGAAGAATGGGAGCACTTTAGCTGCCTTCTAAATAAAAAGACAGAGGAATTTAAAGATTTTTTTTTTCTTTCTTTTTAATAACCTAACCAGTGAAGACTGGGAAATGCATAGCCAAAGACCAACTCTGCACTGAGAGTCACCAAGCCAATTCTGTAGCAAAAGCGCAATTCAGGCATAAATGTCAAATGTAAATTTAAATTTCTTTTACATTGGTCATGTCCTCCTCAGCTGCGTTATAATTTAGTGGGAAGGATGCTGTATTTGGGATGGACATGAAAAAGCCTGATGCACAGGCTGGGATGCAGCTCATGGGGGCCCAACGCCTCTTCTCTTGCCTCCCCCCTTCTCTGCAGGGGCCACGGGAGACGTGAATAGCAGTGGTGCCGGCGTGTCCCAGCCACCCCAGTCGGTACACAGAGCTATATGCAGCAAAGTTGGGTTTTGCGTGGGCTTGATCTGCAGTGAGGTAGAGGGGTCACGGGCGTGCAGGCAGCTCCTTGCCTCAACAGGCAGCGATGGCCGGGCACTCGGACGGGTGGCTGAGTCAGCAGGGACGACGAGGATGTCTCCAGGTGGTGAGGAGAGAGGAATGTTTCTGCCTGCTTGGTGCAACACAGCGCTGTGAGTGACCTGTGAGCTCGGGGCCAGACGCAGAGCAGCCCGTTGGCTTTCCCACCGTGCCCATACTCACGTGCCCTGCCCCATGGGCTTCTGGAGTCTGTATGGACAGAGTCAGCTCCAGACTGCCTTTGCTTGCCAGTGTGGGCATGTTTGAGCCACTTCTGTGTCTTGGTGTAGAAACAAGCAGCTGGCAAAAGAGGAGAGCACCATGGCTTGGTGAACTAGCCCTGGGAAGGCGCTGTTGCCCATGCAGATGGGAGGCTGGGCTGGAACAGGGCATTTATGGGGCCAGGAGAATAGAGGACAGTGTACCTTGGGGTGCTAAGGGTTTTTAGGGGTAGCACGAAGAGTGGTGGTTGATGTAACCAAGAGGTGGTGATTGATTCAGCACAGATGGGTGGAGAGGCCTCTGGCAGAGCTTTGTCCCATCACCTTTCATTCCTTGGCTGCTCACCTTTCAACAGCACACCCAGGAGTCAGGGGTGGACTAATCTGGGTGGCTCTATCCAGTCTTTGCATGGTATGGGGCTGCTTGTGAGTTCCCCATAGACCACCAAACCAGGAGAGGCATGAAGCAAAATCAAGACCATTGGTAAAGGCAGAGGTAACCACGTGTGCTGTTAGGTGCTCTGTGGCAGCCCTGGGCAGGGAAGAGCAGCATCAGTACACAGCCTTTGAGGTGGCTTGATTCCCTGCGTGCGTGAGGTGGATGTGGGCTCCTGGCTTATCGCTCTTTCTCCAAGTGTTCCTTTGTCCTGGGAAACCTCTCCTCAAGCCAGCTGTGAGGCTGTGTGCAAGGAGTCCTGCTGAAACCCATGTCAGATCCTGCAATCCTGCAAAAGGGAAAGCAACTCGCTCTGTCACTGCAGCCTTCGGTTATCTCTTGGGAGCTGAGAGCTGTCGTGGTGTTGTGGTAGGTTTTGGACATAACTGAGGAAGGACACGTAGGGAGAACGACAGCTTTTACTGGATCAGATTTTACGGGTGGAGAAAAACAAGTGAACTTTTGTCCATATATGTCCTCCTTAGGGGTGTCTGAAAGCTCGCCTGTTTTTTCTGCCTATATCTGTTGGTCCAATGAAAGCTATTACTGGCCCCTCCAAACCTTGCTGTGGGAGCCGAAAGGCAGCTTGAAAAACCAAACCAAAGCAACAATGCGTAATTGTCTGTAATCAGAGACAATATTCTCTTAGCTCAGATTTTCACAGTGAAGCGGGATAAACGCTGACATGTTTCCCAAAGCTGAATTCAACTTTTGGCACAAAAATGTGGCAAAGCAAAGAGCACCTTATAGTGTCTATGACTGGTACTGCTAAAGCTGCTCATGCGCTGGTCTTCTCCTCAGCTCTGCTTGACCGAGTAGACGGCGGCACGTTGTAAAGCTCTGCTTGCAAGAGAAAGCAGTGGAGAGTGACTCCAGACTGCAGCCATGGGTTTATATTTGACCGACAGCGATATCACCTTCTGCTGTTCCTAGGCAGACTAGGGGGCATCTCGGCTGGAGGAAGAGAGGAGGAAGGAGACCAGAAACGAGAGACGCAAGAGGAATCCAGACAGATACAGTCCAGCTCGGCTGGGCTAAGATCTTCTTGGCTTGGCAGATGCCTGACCCACCAGGGGATGGTCAGCATGCCCAGAATGAGGAGGACGGCTGCAAGCACTCACACTGTCTGGCCTGGCAGCGGGGAGGTGACCTTGACGGACTGCTCCAAGTGCCAGGGCAGCCCGAGGCGGGAGGGCAATTGGACCTGAGTCAAAGAGCATGGATCACTCCAGAGGGAGAAGGAGGCATGAGCCGTAGCAACTGATCTTGTTTATAACTTGTGTTTCTTGGTATGTGAATGACAGGAAGGCAGGAGGTGTCTGAGGCAAGGAGCTCCTGCCTGCACACAGAGTATCTGGTTTAGCAAATTAGCCTGCCTAAAATACCCTAATGAATATATGCTTTACTATCCCCTTTAAGCATTATAAATACATTCATATATACATATATATATATATATAAGTTGATCAGTTGCACTATGATATGGCCTGCATCCAGTCACATTTCTGCTCCAATAACCCAGATAAGTGGGGGACAGTTTGCTGCTTACTCTTTGGTGTTCCCAGTGCTCTGTACCCAGTCCTCATTGCATGGATGCCTGCATCTACTTTCCCAGAGAATAACATGTTGAAAGCATAAGAGCCGCAGACTCTAATTTCCATCCAAAAGACTGTGATGAAAACCTGTAGGGAGTAAATCTCTTTCCAGGTTGTGCAGCGGTACAATTTAAGCTATATGTTGCAAAGGCGATTTAAAGCATGTTTCACTTCCTGGGAAGAAGGTGCTCAAAGATGAACTATTCCCTAAAACCTGAACTAAGGACTTCTAGAAGCAAAAATATTCTCTAAATTTTATTTTAGTATAGCTGGATGTGCAGCTTGTTCCAACCACCAGGATGCTTTTAAGTGCATTCATGAGTAAAACCCACTTCCTTCATCTGTGGGACAATAGGGCAATAAATGGGAACATCTCTCCAGGGCCCTGCGTGGTCTGGAGCAGCATTACTCAACCTGCAAGCCAGACAGCAGCCAGGCCAAACAACATGCAGAAAAGCAAAAAATGGAGGGAAATAAAAAAGATAAAATAAAATGCATAGCTTTTGGCCTGAATTTCCATCAGTGGGAATGTGAACATTATGGCTGCACTGCAGGAAACAGTTGGTGTTGTTCAAAGAGGGTAGGTGACCAGGGGAGGAGGATACCCTTACCATCAGCAGTTAATCTGCAGTTCACACAACTACGAGCAGCTGCATGTGACATAGCAGGGAAGATCAGCTTGAAGAGCAACCTGAGACCATTGCCCCCATTTCTGCTCAGGGTTCAGCAATACCATTATGAAGTGCCTAATTCAAAGTCCTCTGAAGCCATGAGAAATGTCTCCTACCTACTCGCTTGGACAAATGTTGTCCTGAAGGATTGAATCTGAGCCATTTCTCTTGGCTCACCTGTGGCAGGCCTGTACAAGCTTTTAGTAATACAGTGCTTTTTAAGAGTAATTCAGTCTGATGGAGAAGGTTTATAGTAAAACCGCCTCCTGCTGCTAAAATTTTCTCTATTATATTACTCATAGTCTTTAAAATATTTTACCTATTAATTTTTCTGCTCTTTTATTATTTTTTTGAGTGCTTGACAGTGCTGCCATGGGCTGTTCCCTCCATAGTGGAAATTAAGAGACATACAAGCCCTATGCCTTGAGAGCCAGCAATTGAGCTGTGTCTGAAGTAGGCTGGAGTGGGGTATGTCAGTCATGTCAAGAACCACCAGCCAGGAGGCTGCTGTGGGACAACATCTGGTACCACTGCAAGGAGCTGGGGGATGGGAAAGCCAGGGGTTTGTGCCCATTGTCTCATTCTATTCTTTTTTTATTTTATTGTGCAGAGCACATGAGGCATCAAAAACAAAACACAGCAAACAAACAAACAAACACCCCCAAAGTGCTGGAAAACAGTACTCCTAATGGAAATCACATCTCAAATATTGAGGTTGGGTGGGAATGGATGACTGGTCTCTCAGAGCTGGAGAGAGGAAACAAACAGGTGAGGAGCCTGTGTCCTGCACCCCACCTCTCTTGCCTGCAGCAATGCAAGGGGAATGAAGGCAGCAAGGAAGGGTTGTCTCCCCACAGAGAGGTTGCACTGTGATGGCACTACAGGACTCAGCAGGGTCCCACAGGTTTCTGTAGGGTAGAGCTGTGCAGCCTTCAGCACTCTCCTGGGATGCTGCAAGAGTCCTCTCAGCCTGAGATGGAGCTTGCTGTGGGGAATCACAGAGGGCAGAAGGTTCAGAAAAGGTCAGGAGGCACTTGGAGATAGGTACCACAGGGCACTTGCTTCATTGCCCAACTCAGGAAACCCATTTGGTGCTGTTTGCGGAAAGCTGGAAGAATGTTTGAATGGAAAGATGACTCTTGCCTGGTCTATGTCTAATATGCTTTCCCTAAGTATTTCCTACCAGGCAGAAAATGATTACTGGGGTAAATGAGCCTCCAGCGTGATCTGATATACCTAATAACTTTTGACAACCATAGAAAATAGCAAGGGATCACAAGACGGCATCCAGTCCCTTTCTGACCTGCAAGGCAGATCAGCTCATTTCCATACATCTTTCCCCAAGAACCTTTGATCCCTCCCGACCATGAAGGAGGACTGGCCTCTGGCACCACCAGCCCTAGTGTCCTACTCCAGAAAATAAGATCTGGCAATGGGATGTTGCTGCCAGAGGAATCCAGCCAACCTACACCCTCTTCCTGAGTTGCTCCCAGTAAATAAGGCAACCAGGAACAGGCTACAGCCCAAGGGATTAGATTTGCCAGGCTGTAAAATAGTCTTCAGAGTGTAGAGAGGGCAGCCCTGATTTCTCGCTCTTAGGACACCCTTACAATAAGACAAGGAGCACAAGCTCTACAGGCAAAATGATACTCCAAAAGAGTACAAGTGGCCAACAAATCCAGGCAAAATGGCAATCACTCAGAAGTGATTTTTTTGTTCCCGTGGGGACCTTGCTGGTCTTGGAAGTCCTTGGATTTCAGTCAATGTCCTTTGCAGATGGCAAAGATCTTCCAGCAAGCTTTCCTGTCTCTTCCAGTCTTTTGGTTCCCTTTGTTTAAGATATTCTTTCTTAAAAGGAGGTTTTTCTTGTTGTTTCTCTTGTGCTGGATTTTCATAGAACCATAGAATGGGTTGGGTTGGAAGGGACCTTAAAGATCATCTAGTTCCAATCCTCCTGCCATGGGCAGGGACACCCTCCACTAGACCACATTGCCCAAAGCCCCATCCAACCTGGTCTTAAACACTTCCAGGGATGGGGCCTCCACAACCTCTCTGGGCAACCTCTTCCAGTGCCTCACCACCCTCACAGGGAAGAATTTCTTCCTAATATCTAAATCTACCCTCCTTCAGCTTAAGGCCATTCCCCCTTGTCCTGTCACTCCATGCCCTTGTAACCAGTCCCTCTCCAGCTTTCCTGTAGGCCCCCTTCAGGTACTGGAAGGCTGCTAGAAGGTCTCCCTGGAGCCTTCTCTTCTCCAGGCTGAACAATCCCAACTCTCTCAGCGTGTCCTCATAGGAGAGGTGCTCCAGCCCTCTGATCAGCTTTGTGGCCCTCCTCTGGACTCTCTCCAACAGCTCCATGTCTCTCCTGTACTGGGCCCCCAGAGCTGGATGCAGTACTCCAGGTGAGGTCTCACAAGAGCAGAGTAGAGGGGCAGGATCACCTCCCTTGACCTGCTGGTCACACCTCTTTTGATGCAGCCCAGGACACGGTTGGCTTTCTGGGCTGCAAGTGCACGTTCCTGGCTCATCTTGAGCTTTTCGTCAACCAACACCCCCAAGTCCTTCTCCTCAGGGCTGCTCTCAATCCACTGAGTCATGAAACTGTAAATTGTTTTAAACCACATGCTTTTTACAACATGTCTGCACAGGTCTTTGCACAAGAGTGGGGCATTGATATGTCCCTGCTGTCCAGGCGATAGCATACATTGTGAGGCCAGTAGGAGCAAACTCCATGGCTGTATGGGAGAGGAATGGGTATGAGCAGGGCCCTGAATCAGCAGGTTCTGCTGTTCTCTATTTCAGTTCTGCTTGTGACCCTGTAGTGATGCTAGGGACTATTCTTTCTCAGCCAAGAAGAGCTGACAGACCTTTGGGAGAGGCTTCTATCAGTAGCTCTGGCCTCTGACAGATTTTCCCTAAAGAAAATGTAAGTATCTTGGATTGTCACAGCAGACAAGGTGAGCAAGGCCCTGCCCAAGCTTTACTGACCCACTTAAAGCTCTCCTGAGATGCATCTCTATCTTGGGTGTGAAAAGCAAGGGCTACGTGTATGATGTGTCTCTGGGGAATGCATGTGCTGGGAGGAGGCAGAGACCAGCAAGAATCGTGGCTCCACTGCTCTCATTCCCTGTGGAGCTGCTGCAGACATGTGCCAGTCAAACCTGGTTATTGTTGGCCATCGAGTGCCCCTCCATGGGAAAGCTGTGCTTCGATACCCTGGATATTGTCTGCGGGAAGGTGTCGGTTCTCACAGTGTTTTCAAAGAAGGTGAAAGTCTTTCCAGCTTATTGAAACATTTGTTTTGACTTTTATAACACAGTATAAAAGTCTCAAAGTTTTGACTATTAAATTGCCATGCCATAATATTATGACGGGTCATGGCATAATAGTCTTACTGTTTTGACTCTAAAGTATGCTATGACATGGGTCAAGCTGATGAAGTCAAAATGAAATTCATGTTTTATTTTGAAAAGATTGTGTTTCTGTTTAATTTGTTTGATAAAGTCAAAACAAAAATGTCAGCAGGATTTTTCCAAAGTGCGGTCTCAAAATTACATTTTCTCATTCAGGTGTGAATTTTGAATGGGCACCATAATCTTGTTTTGTGCTCAGGTCATAGTGGGAACATTGTACAGGGATAGCATCTTGGAGTAACAGTTCAGTCCCTGATTTGCTGAGGACTCTACCTGTCTCTTTATCAGCTTTAGCACAGAGCTTTTTGCAAAAATACAGTTTGGCCTGTGGGTCTAGCATCATACTTTGAACTATGCCACCTTCTGCTGTTGTAGTTCCCAGTCACCCATCCCTTCTGTTTAGCCAGCAGCAATCCACTCCAGAAACAGGCTGAGAAGGAAGAGCTCTGGAAAAAAATGGGGTTTGTGACATGCTGAGATAAATATGGAATAAAACTATCCTAGAACAGAAGAGTCTCCGTAAGAGGCCAGTGGTACAGACGTGCCCTGTGTGGCTGCAAGCGTGGTCCATCCCTTACTCGTGTGGCACCCAGAACTCACAGTACCTTAATCCTATTCCTAGCCCTCGCTGCTCACACATGATGGTAGGCAAGTGTCTGTGCCTGCTTTCCCCTCCCCATCTTTGTGTAGTTGGACTGAAGCGTCTCCAAGACTGAGACTTAATTACTTTGTGTACAAAGCACCTGGGGCATCATGAGGGTCTTGATCTCTGCTTCTGGTGACTGGTAATGTATCCTTTCTATTGTGCAGTTCTCTACTCGGAATATTTGCTTTCATGGTAATATATTTATTTCCCTTGTTTATTCCATCTCTTTCCCCCCCCCCCCCCACAAGGTTTACCTTTGTTTGCTTGGTTGTGCTCTGATGCACAGGTATTTATCTAAGTGGGGTCTGCTGTATTTGTACCAGCCCAGGTGGCATGTAAGATGCAAACATCGGACACCTCTTTACACATCCCCAGGTTTCCTGGATCATTGATTAATAGCTTTCTTCCTTATCGGCTTTTCTTTCTCATAACTGGGGGTCAGCCTGCATGGGCTAACACCTTCAGGGAGGCCCTATTTCCTATATACATCAGTTTTACTGACTTGCTATTATCTCAGCCCTATCTGAACCTTTGTTCAATTCGAGAGGTAATTAAACTCAAAGCCAAAGCAAATGTCAGGGTGATAATGAGACAGATAACATTAAAAAACCTTTTTTTTTTAAAAGACCTGACACATACCTGAAGTGCCTGTTGGCCCACAGCCAGTGGAAAGTTTCTTTTCTTGCCTAGATATAGTCAGAAAAGTGACCGTGTAAAAAATGGCACCACCTCCCTCCAGGTGTGTGCCACTGAGAACAGCACCTACCTGGCAAAGCATTCGAGCATATAAGTATTTGCCCTGAAATTGTTTGCTCATGTGCTTAAATTTAAGCACGTGCTTAAGTGTTTTGTTCAACCAGGGCCTCAATCCACTGCAGCTCGAGTGGGTGTAATTCAGCAGGTGCAATTCCATTCATTTCAGTAATGCCAGTGGGAGCCCTGGCCCAGAGTGGCTCCGGGCTGTAGCCATTGCCTTCACTCTGCTACTGGTGCCCAAAGTCCAAGGTGGGTGCCAGGGCCTTGCCATGCTGCCCAGTTTGCAGGAGAGTTCAGAAATTACATGGTAGCTCCTCCGGGCTGCACAGTGCAGTGCATCACCTGCTAGCCTTCCCCTTTCTCTGGGCCCTTTTGGGTTGGAAGGATGGGCATGCCCTCTGCTGATCCCTGCTCTGGGCTAAATTTTTCTCAGCAAGAGCCTCCAGGGCACAGGAACCTGCTGAGGTTTGGGGGAGGTTGTGCAGGGGATGTCATGGGCTCTCCCTGCATCAGGGGCTGTCCGTGCTCCCTTTTGCCTTTTCGCATTGAACGAGTTTATAATCTGAAGCAGACTTATGGTGTAATTATCAGGGGCTGGGGTGGAGAAGCCACTAATCAAAAAGAGCTGCAGTTTTCCTATGGAGCTTCAAAGCTCTCCGCAAGCAGGAGAGCCTGTGAAGGATACACATGTTGCTGGCTAGGCAGCCCCTGATGGTTAAAGTTTTACTTAAGCCCATGTGTTTTTCCACTGGGTATTTTTATCCTCTGAAGTCTACTGTACTTGGCTACGTACAGTAAACACATCCCTGTTGTTCTCTCACACGTGTTTACTTTGCAGCTGGGAGAGCACAGATCACCATGCTAGCTGTTGGTTGCTGGCTAAGTGAAAACGAAGCACCAAAGCACCCCAGAAGCCCCAGTGTCTCCTGCCTGCCCTTGCTGGCCCATCTTTTCCTATGGCTTCCCTGCCTTTGAACCCTGCTCACTGCCTCCCTCCCAGGGCAGGGGGCAGATGCACCCGAGACCCATGATCTCCTCAGCATCCCTTTTGCACTCTGGCTCCCATTCTGCTCTGTAGCCTCACCAGCAGCATTTAGCTCTTCCCTCCTGCTCCCAAACCTGCCAAGAAAAAGCAGTTGTCCTGATAAAGCCTCTCATGGAGTGGGTGAGAAGCAGATCTGTTATCTCATATCTGAGCACTGAGGAGCAGAGGCAGGAAGAGAAATGTCTCTGTGCTGAGGTGATGATGAAGAGCCCATGATGAAGTCGGGACCTGTTGAAGACAGGTATCCTCTGCATCAGTGCAGGACCTGCATGTGGCCTTTCAGCAGCTCTTCCACCGTCAGTGTTCTGAGGCGGGTGCTAGCCACCAACAGGGTGATTCCACCGGGCTCTGCAACTTGAACAAAGACATTGAAAGTGCCAGCACCGAGGTCAAGTAATTATGTAAGCAGCAGAATTTATTCGTCTCTCTCCTGTGGCTCTGTCCATTGAGGACTCTTTGATATTTAACAATATGACTGAGGTCCTCCCACAACCTTTACTCTGAGAAAGATGAGCAGTTTCATTCTCTCTCCCTTAATGCCAATTTTTACAAAGCAGGGAGAAATTGAAGATCTCTTGAAGTGCCTGTTCCTTTGCTGATGGATTCAGAAGCTGGGAGGGTGTGGGATTGCTGGGCACCATGGTTCCATGAACCTTGTTCTATCAGGATACCAAGCTAGAAATTACTTTCATGAAGCTCTGAAAATAAGCAAATAGCAAGCAAGTGAAGGAACTGGTTGGGGACAGTCAAGTTGAGCATGAAGTGCTGTCATTACAGTCATATTTCACCCTGTGAGCAGGCTTTGTGCTTTGGGTGAAGCTTTGGTCTACCTAAATAACTGTCTGTCTCCTCCCCAACATTGTGGAGAGTTTTTGACTGGAAACCAGTATGTTACAGCTGCAGATGCTTCTCTCCTGCTGTAATATGAATTATAATATTTTTTTAATGCTCTAAAAATAATACTTTATGCCTTCCGCCATCCATTATTTATTGACTGACTCACTTTGGAAAACAGATAGAAGAGAAAAGTAGAGTTTAATATTAAGACATGAAGAAAGATCAATGTCATTTTGAATACACATTGTAAATACATATTTGATTGTATTAGATTATACATATTAGGTTGAATACAGAAAGGTTATATAAAGCACCTATCAGAAAGGGCACAGATCCCAGACTGAAGTCTTTTGAAACTGTTATCACATATTTATTACTCATAAGGATAAGCTCTTTTTTTAAACGGTTTTAAAAAAGAACTGTGGTTGAATAAAAAAGAATCACTCCTTCAAATAAACAACTAAGGCCACACATTTAGCAGATGTGGTTCTCATCATGTCTGGGACAACACTAGAGAAGCAAAACAAAATTTGCCCTGACATTTGCTGCCTGAAAACTTCTCCCTTCACATGGGATTAAAGGCAAGCAAGGCTTTACCCATAGAGGTAGGAAAGCCCTTTAAGTTCCTGCTCCCTGTCTTTGGAATGGGTTGACCAGGGGATTGCTTGGCGCTCACGGGTGTGCTGATAGGCAGCATGTCCTACCTGAAGGAAGCCCCCTGTGCAGAGAAGAAGATAGGGGGTCTTTTCCTGCTCCTCATGTCTTGCTCCCACCCAGAGCAGATCCTGGAGCTCCTGAGGTCAGGGCACAAACCACAGTCTCCCCGGGGTGGTGACTCACTGCAAGACATTACATGCTGAGAGGCAAAGCCAACAGACGCAGCCCTGGGAAAGGCGCGCGGATGTCCGGTGGGTGGCAGACAGCAAGCAGGTCACCTCTCTCTGGAGGCAAGACCTAGGGAGTGGGGTGGCTGCGGTGCTTCGAATGCTGCAAGGACATTCAGATGGTGCCGAGGGCAAAGGTGCCCACTCACTGCCACAACCAGGGGGTCTGCAGAGATGGGTAGAACGTCTCTCTGGGGTCAGGACTTGCCTTTCACCAAATGCCAAAGCCCAGACAGGAAAACTTCATTATTTTTCTGTGAACACGTTTCAAGGCTGCTGCTGCAGCTGGGGAGGTTCCTGAGCAGTGGACATATCACTGCAAAGCTCTCCTCCTTCCAGCTCCAGGTTTTATCCTGCTTCTAGCCTCTGTGCAATGGGTCGAAAATGATAAACCAGCCTGAAGTCACGTCTGTTTGGGGCATTCCCTTGCTCCTACATCCTGCCTGGCGTGGGGCTGGGAGGGTGCCCCCAGGATGGCTGGACCGAGTTCATTCTTGGCATCATGGAGCTAAACATGAGGTCTGTCTGGCCCAAGTAAGCGACAGACCCCAACAGAGTCTGTGGAAACAGGGGAGCTGAAGGTTGTGAAGAAGAACTGAGTAACATGAAGGCCAGAAAGTAAAAATTACTGTAGCTCCTCCTCCCTTTTGCTGCTTTTCTCAGTCATAAAAACTCAGCAGGGGATGTTTAAAATGCCAGTCCTGTAATTACTCATTCAGTTTGCGATGCCCGATACAGTATTTCAGCAGAGTAAGGGGATCCAGCTCATCCTGTTGCAGTGTGTGTACATAGCTCAGGGGAAGGGCGTTGCACCTCTCCTCATAAAAGATCCCATCAGGGCGCTCAGACTGACATGAGCTGGCAGGGTCTCACAAACATGCGTGACTCTTCCACCGCAGTCCTTGCACGGAGGCCACAGAAGCACAAGAAATTATTTACTTGCTGAGGAATCAGGAACTGAAGAAAGAGGCAACCAGCTGCTTACACCTGGTATGTCAAAATCGGAGGTAGTAGACTGCTGCTGGGTTTTGTGGACTATCTCATGGCCATGTACACAGCCTTTTCAGCATGGGACCACCTATTTTTAGGTGAGGGTGAGATGCTGAGGACGAGGTTGTGAAAGGCACCCTTGCCTTTTCCTGGGAGTATGGAAATGTATGTGTATGTATAGGGGAGGTTAGCCGTGAGCACCAGGAGATCTGGTCACGCAGCTGCTGATACATGCAGGCAAAAATGAAGATGTAAATTTCTGCAGCAAAAATGGTGGAATCAACATGCAGTTGAAAAACTGAGACAGGCAGCATGCCCGTGACATCCATGGCTTGGAAGTTATAAGCAGAATGAGACGCTGCATGGAATCTGCCATTCACCTGATGTGCTGCCAAAAGTGGTATTAAAAAATAGCATAGGCTCAAACAAGCTATGGGGCTTGGGATCAGATTTTCTAGGTTCTCGTGGAAAATCAAACCAGCATTAGTTTGATTTTCCAGCCCATCTAGGGTTTGGTTAAGGAAGCATTTTCCATGGCTCTGTTCTCTGGCCAGGAGCAGAACGACAGATGTGCGAAGCTGCAGAGCGACTTCCAAGGTATCTCCTGAACACAGCATCGTGCTGTCAGCCCTTAGCAGAGACATTGCTTCATTTCCCTCCCGTTGCTAGATTCTGGAAGGAGTCTCGTTTCCCTTCAGGCCTCTTTCTAGGACTGCAGAAAAGAGCTTGAGTAAAGAAGTCGGCAGTGCATTTTACTTTCTGTTGGTACATTGGGCCAAATCTCAGCTGCTCAGAAATAAACAGTGGTCTCTTATGGTGGAAAGGGCAGGGTGGGGGGAGGAGGATTGTAGAGAAAGGGCTGATCTTGTAGACATTGTAGAGAAAGGGAATGTAAGATGTTTTTAAGCCCTTCTTCCCTTGCTTAGACACCCTTATTTTTCTTGTATTGGGACACATCTTTTGCCCAGTTTCAAGTGCTCCAAAGTCTGGCACATCATCTCCATGCTGCTCTCACTTAACAGGGGGCACTTTGCAGTTTCAGTTTCACTTTACTTCTCTTTGGGTTAGTCAGCCCCTTTTACCAAGATCTTTTATTTATGATCCCCCTGTCAAAGAGACAGAAAAAAGAAATCTATTTCAATAGCTGCAGAGAACTTTCCTTTCTCAGAGCTCTGAGCCTGGAAACTTGGGGAGGCTGCACTGACAAGTCGTCTTCTCCAGGGCTGAGCTCTGGAGTCAGCTGCTGTTGCTTATGGCTTTGGGGAAACACCACCTCACCCTTCTGGTCCCATAGCTCAGTATTCTTGCAACTGGTTTGGTTTTCATTTTTTAACAGTTGAAAAAGCTATTGATCTCTTAGGCTGAATTGGTAGGATTGGTTTATTTGTGCATTTGGTGTCTCTGCAGAGACATTAGGCTTGACCCTTGGGAAAATTAGGAACAGAAGTCTTTTCCCCCACAGTGGCAGCAAGAAAGAGCTCAGAGAAGATGTGGAAGAGGCCATGGCAGTGTGTTGGTGATCTCTTGCATGGTGGGGTGTCGTATGCAGGAACCAGGAAGCCCTGGGACTGGCAGAGAGAAGCATGAGGAGGGAGGTTCCTCAGTCTCCTTTAACCTGCAGTGTGAGGGGACACTGGAAACCTGAAAATACTTTCTTCCTTTAAAGTCATACCAGGACCTACTGTAGTGGCTTTGTACACTATCCATGTGCTGGTCCCTGTTGCTATCCAAGAGAGTTACCTGTAGGGAAAACAAATCTTGTTCTTAAACCTTTGGGGGTGAACTGAGCAGCCAGACTCTTCCTGGACCATGGACTTGGACTTGCTATTAACACAGCCTCAGAACCCACCTCAGTCAGTGCCAGAGGATTTCACTTCAGGCTCAAGCCTACAGGGATGTTGCTGAAGCCAGTGTTATACTGCCATTATTTTTTTTTCCTTTTTGTTTGTTATTTTCTCCAATAACAAGAAACTTTTGAGGAAAGGTTTCTTTATTTTCCACTCTTTGGTAGTTTGGTAACTAGTCACAATGCCAAGTCAGCAACCATATTTGCACAACCTGACCAGAACCACTGAGAGGCTAAATACATTCAAAGAGAGGACAGAGGGGATTTACTTCTGTTCATTCCTAGGACCCTCTCTGCAAGAAATGTAGGTGTAAACCCTCCTAGCCAGACCTACAGTTCTGCCAGCTCATCATCTCAATAGAGACCAATAGAGATGGTTTACAGGAAGGAATTATTTTCTTCAGCAAACCCATTAAGAAGACTTTGGCTTGAGCTCTGAGGGTTTTATATCCTTTCTGTGCCTCTTAGATGCCTATGTTCTTTGCTTAACAGATATAGTGGTGAATCCTGGGGAGAGGTAAACAGAAGAGATAAAGACTCTGAAGCCCAGAGCTTGTTTGTCTGGTGTCTGTTTAAATGCCATACAACAAAGCTTTATTAGCACAAAGCAGCAAGGTCTGCATGTGGCCAGAAGTCTCTCCTGCCTGTTGTCTCTGCGTAGCCCATGTACTCACTCCTTATCCCTGGTTTATACAGCTGGTCTGAGGACCACCCCAGGTAACAAAGAAAACATCAGCTCTTGAAAGATCTGCTGGGAATAGGAAGATGTCGTATTATTTACCCGGTTGGATTTATGCATGTGTGTGTGTGTTTAACAAGGAGCCCGGTGCCTGCTGGAATCCTGAGGATGGAATTTATACAGGCCAGCATTTGGCTGCTGCAGTTTATCTTGAATGCAAGAATAATAAACTCAGCTGACAGGATGATGTATGCCAAGCATCTTCTCCTCCCACGGCGTGTGGTAGAGGTGTCTGGTTTGCAGGGAGTCCTATTATTAAGTGATTAGCCTTGCAACATTATCAATATCAGATTGCTTAAGGGCTTTGGGGGATCAGTGATACAGTAGGACTTGATGTCCATCCGTCATGGTAACAGTCAGATACAGCTGGGGTGGTGTGAGAGCATTACCTGTGTAGGTGAAATAGATGGCGTGGGTTTGTCACATGAAGGCTCTCAGAGATATTTGCAAAAGAAAACAAAGCTGCGCCTTTGTTATCATTGGTTCTGTTATGAGATAACTTCTGCTACATTGTTTTAATGGTCGTCTTTGTCTTGTCCTTGCTTGTCCCATTACCGGCTCTCATTCAGCAAGAACAAAAACAAAAACATCCCAAGCACCATTGAATATGGTATTTTCTTGACTTTTCAGGCAAGGCTGATTTATTCACCCCTAATTAAGTTTCCGCATCCAGGCAGCTTCAATCTCCTCTTTGTGCTTCTGCCAGTTCAGATGATAACTGCGGGATCTTAGGAAGCCCGGGTCTTTGGATTTTTTTTTCATCACCTAAAAGGATGCTGGAAAGGCCGTAAAAAACCAACAGCTTGCTGTACTGGATATGTTTCACCCTGAATAATCATTAAGACCCACATCTTCAAAGGTAGATCAAGTACTTCAGATTATCTGATTGCAACTATTTAAATTGCATCCTGCTCACATCATAAATAATGCTTACCCATTTTATGATGCAAAAAGCTCTTCACGGCCACACCTCACCACGCATGTTTCCTCTTGTCAATACTTTTTATCTTACCCTAGCTGTGACACCAAAATCCCCTAGGTAAGGGTCTGTTATTGCAGTTCATTATATAAATTTACAGTGCTGTATACATGAGTGATTATAGTGGATTGTATATCTGTGGGAATTATTCCTCTCCAAAGTGCGACTGCTCCCCCAACACAGGATGACTCTCAGCAGAGGAAACAGTAGGCCAAGTACAATCAGGCCAGGCTGGCTCTTGTAAGAAAATTTGGGTCTAATCCATCATGTCCACATGGAGCGGGCTGGAGTCTAGTTTCTAAAGCCTTTCTAATTTCCTTACCTCCCGGTAAGTCTTTGGTGTCCTGTGGGACTGACTAAGATTTGATTGTATGTTCCTGGGAGGTAGAGCTTTTAATCCTGCGATTTGGACATGTAAGCAGACACTTCCCCGATCCCACCCATCTCAAAAGCGAAGAGGGAAATGGTCACAAAGAATCGAGCCCCCTCCTGATTAAAATGTTCATGTGCTGTCTGCCTGTGCAGCCATGCTCTGCAGGAAAGCCAAGTTTCTCTAAGCATTGCTTTGGAGCTTGGAGCAGCGTTTCAGATGCTTGCGGAAATTCATAAAGCAGTGGTGGAGGGAGACAGGTAGAGCGAACATGGGGGGGACCACAGTCTTACCGAAACTGCTCCAGTACAGAAAGGCTTGAAAACCTGAATGCTGACCCCACTTCACAAGGGCAGTTTCACCCGACCAGTGACACTGGCTTTCTTCTTACTGGCATCTGACACCCGTCTAAGTGGGCACACTGGCTTGATCCTTTATGTGGATCCATTGCTGTCCCTCTGAAGACAGGGCACTGCTTTGGCTTGTCCAGGACTTTATTATCCATAGATACTGTTTGGGTATGGAAACTTTGCTGCAGCTACAGGAAGACACTGCTATCTAACACAGAATATTACATTGCCTGGCAAACAAGAAGGCCAGTTCAGGTATCTGAAATCCCTTGCTCTTGGAATTGCTTCCCATGTCTCAAACATGTGGAAGCTCCCACAGCATCAGCTTGCCTCTACCTAGGAGGACGTATTTTTGGGGAAACAGGACCTGGTCCACTGAGGTCAGTGGAAAGTCGCCCATCGGTTCTAATAGGGTCTGAAGTGTGTCCTGGAGGGACATCGTACATCTCAATGATGTTACCCAGACCCTTCATTTGCATTTTGTCTTGTCCTCTGTTTCCTGTTATCTGTTTTCCTTCCTGAGTGTGGAGACAGATTTATCCTAGCAATTTACAAAACATCTTCTGCTTCTCTTTTGTGAAATCACTTATATTATTTCTTCATCCCCTGACTTCCTTTGCACAAAAACCACCTTTGCTTTTCCTACAGCGTGTTTCCCCCAAGCCACCCAAGTTTCAAACCATCATTCTCAAACAACCAGCTCCATAAGCAAGTCACAGTGTGGTTTTTTCCACAATAAACTCCAAAGAGCAGAAGTTGGTTGGCAGGGCAGGATCAGCACCACTTCCCTGTTGATCTGGGTTCTGTGCCATTGTGTATCATATTCGACTGGTCCTGAGTGTGACATCACACCCCTCACCGTGCACCCCACACCCCGCAGAGCTGGAGAATGGAGCTGAACTCCCGGCAACAAAATTTTATCTGAGCTTTCAAATCTTCTTTTGCACTGTGGGCGGCTTGGAGCAGATTGGATTCTAATGGACTGTTAGGCCAATTTGGGCTTGCTAAGTGCCTTTCTAAGGATAAGAAATGAGCTGGGACAGAGAGGAGCAAAATGCTTTGGAATATATATTTAATTCTCTGCTGGCGCTTCTGTGGAAGAGCCAAAACCGATATCGCTGTCACTCAAATTTCCCTCCTGTCGTTTACTTTATCGTCCCTGCCCCACAAGGCCATGCTCGCAGTGAGCGTGCAAGCGTGCCACTCCGCCGACCTCAGTGAAGATACAGTAGCAGACACAGAGTGGGGCTGGGGACCTCCGCTTCCCATGGGGCATGCGTCCTCTGCGGTGGCTGGGGATTTGGGCTGATGTTGACGTTGTACAGCAAAGACCATGTCCACAGCATGGTCTGCAGCATGCCTGGTCTCTGCAGACAGCAAAAATGAAGCTTTACTCATTGTGTCTATATGAAATAATCTATGTGAATAGAGCAACAGGGAGGCTGCTGGGATATAAATGCAAACATTTTGCTCTATAACCATGGGACTGTGCCCACCAAGTGAAAATTTCACTGTAGGGTTAGTTAGCTGAAGGGACCTCATGAGCCCACATCCCACAGCACATGTCACCCATGAGAGCAGGCAGTGGCCACAGCCAAAACATGGAGGAAAGTGTAATGTGTGTAGAGGGGAACAAAAAGATGAGAAACCTATAGAAGGAGATCTGTGAAGCAGGGTTGATAGCTATATTACCCAGGGTCTAGGTGGAGCAGCTGCAGGGAGAAGGGGAAGAAAGCGTTATGTCCTGAAAAATGCCTCTCATTGTTCCTAGTCTATTCTGTTATGACTGTCTGGCATTGCAGTCGGGGAATGTGATTTTCCTTTGCAAAGGGCCACAATGTGCCTGGTGATGAGGCAGTGATTTTGCATTCTTCTGAATTTTTCCCTCCTTTTTCCACCATGACTTTTTCAGCATCTTGATCACCACATTATAGTCAGGGTTAGCAGGACCATGTACATCCAGAAGTGTATTACCTCCTGGCAGCAGGCTGAAGGGCATCTCTGCTCAGACAAATGGGGCAGGTGGGTGCAGAATAGTGCTCACAGTGCCAGGTCTCAGCCTGGCCGGCCATAAGCCGGCATGATTGCAGCAAGAGCACAGAACTAGCATCCTCATTTGCCAGCAGCACCCATTCCAATTGTTCTGAGGATTAAGAAGAAAAAAAAATCCCTGTAGCTTCTGTTTCTCCTACCCTAATGGTTTGATCTTGCACATTTGGAAATATTTTCCCCTCTTGGAACTGATTTAGTGTGCTGGACTGCTCCTGCAAGTGCCAACACAGTGTGGGGAGAAACAGGTAAGCACAAAGGAATGGAAAGAGGTTGTCTCCTCTCCTAGCTGTATTCTAATTCTCCCTTGGCCTAGACATCCTTGGTAGCATCAAGCTTTTGGAGATCTCCTCTGGAAACCCAGTAGAAGAGATGTAGGATTGCTTTACCCAGACTGATCCACATCCAAATAACTTAGTGAGTGTTAAAAACATCTTGGAAAATGCTATTCTGAGCCCTTTTGATGCATTCAATAACTCCAATATATATTTGTAGTGTTCTGGGGTTATGGAAACAACATTCTTTCCTTAAGCCTTTGAGCCTGCTGGATATTGTGGGTCCATGCTGTGCAGACAGCAAGTACAGATGGTGCTAGATATGCTCTTGAGCTCCATGGAGTGCTAGTCACCACCAGTTGCACAGCCAGGGAGGTGGAGAACCAGTGGCTGATGGAGTCTAATCATTTCTGCTAATCTGCTGCTGTCTTACAGGTGTCTAGCAGAAACTCAGGTCAGAATCCACCTCTTGGTGCCCATCTTGTTCTTCCAAGGAAACCTCTCTTAAACAGGTGCTTTCCCATCTCCATCTTCATCATTAGAGAGACACTTGAAGAATTGCACTTACCTTGCTGGAAGGGTTGAAAATCAGTAACTTGTACTCCTACTGCTCTTGCCATCTTTCAGATAGGGGGTTGTCTGTGGACAACCTACTGTTGAAGATCCCAGATTGTGTCTTGGATTTTGTTCTGTTCTTCTCTTGCCACCTCTGCCTTCTTCAGAATAATTATTTAATGACATTCCCAGTGATGCAGCAAAGGATGGAGTCCAGGACTTCCCTCCCTCCAGGCCCAGTCTCCTGTCTACCAGGCAGAGTAGCCTAAGGCTTGGCAGCTGGGCTCCTCTCCAGGCATTGGAAGACATGGGGTTGAACATTCCCATGGTAGGCAGACAACCAAATGCAGGTATCTCCCTTGCACACATCACTGTTATAAACATCAGATTATAATATGGGCAGCTTCCCCTCCCAGTTGTTCTTTTGAATGAACTGTTCGTGGCATTCATGCTTTGTGCAGGAGTGAATGGCAAGTGCTGGGTCCATCTCCTAGGCTGGGACATTTGGAGTCCTTCCTTGGGAGGTTAGCAAATGCATAACTGAGGCAAAAGGTTGATGACCCTTCTGTCTGGAACCAGGCACACAGGGCAGGGCTGCTTCTGCACCTCACTGCTCTGAGTGAATCAGTGGCCGGATGCCTCCTCAGTGACCTTTTGAAGATGGTCACTTTCCCACTGTCTGTGCAAACACCAGAAGTCCATCTCTCCTCAGAGAGGGGAAAATGAGTCAGCTGAGGATCCCAAGGAGAAGCTACCCATCTCCTGTCTAATCCCAACTGCTAGCCTTACTCTCTGCATCTTTTCTGCATGGCTCTACACTCTTGCTGAGCATAAGAGGTTTCCTGTACATGCAGGGTGCTGGAGTGAGCTCATTTCCCACTTCCCTTCCTTGGCCAGCGGTGGTCTGTTGCTTCTAGCTGCTTGCAGTACCGTAGCTGATAGGACACCAGAACATTTTCTCCTTGCAAGCCTGCAGCTCCCTTGCTTGGAGGCAAGCAAGGGAAGTCACACAGTCACAGTGTGAATGTTTGAAAAACATTTATAGAAAAGGGAGGGAAAAGCAAGTCAGTATTAATAAATTACAGAAAGATAGAACATCTGCACTAAATTATTGCAAATTCAAGTGAGAGTGGAAAGCTAAATAAATAAAGGGGAAATCATGTTAAGGAAGAACATGAGTAATAGAAAAATTCTCCTTCAAAGTGCCACCAGTTAGCCTTTTTGTACAGCATTATATACAAACAAACCTAATGGAGATATAACAGGGGTCAGAAAGCTGATGCAGCTGTCTAACAGCTGTCTGCCCTATTTATTCTGCTCCCTTCTGACTCTACATTATCTTATGGCCTGGCTAGTGCAGTGCAAAGAGAAGGACTCTGAGGTTTGGGGTTGACTTCCCCCATCAAGGTGGCCAGGGGATGGACTAGCTGAAGGCAGAGGTCCTGTGCAGGTAAGGATGATGAGATGGGTACCTGCACACAGCAGGGGATTAGGAATGGTCTTGGAGAAACCATGTGGCAGGCAGGATGTTTGAATGACCAAGGAGCTCAGCAGCTCCCAGCCTGTGAAAAAAACATTTTTAAAAATTTTTTGTTCTTCTAGTTCTATTGCCATGTCTGGTCCCAGTTGGATGTAATGGGGCACAGAGGCGGAGCAGGTGACTTTCAAGGATCCTTCCCAGGCATGTGACTCTGATGTCTCATATATTTCTTCTATTCAGGGATGTGCCTGCACAAGAAGTTCAAGTTGACATAAGTAAAATGGGAGAGGGGTTCAAAATGTGATAGAGTGTTTCTCTCTGTCCTAAAGCAAGATCAATTGTACCATTCCTGATAAAAGTATCTGTTTATCAGTCCTAAAGACCTTCTGAGATGGTTATTCCATATCTTCCTGAAACAACCTATTAATATACTTGCTACTGGAAACCTTTTTTGAATGCCTAAATTGCTTTTCTTGTAGCTATGGAAAACCACAGATTTGCTATGTCTGTACAACTGAACAGTAGATCCCCTTTTACTTTGCAACAGCCAACTACACATTCAAAGTATATTATAATTTCTCCTTTGGTCTTTTCTCCCTTAACAACCTTGATTCTTTTAGTCTTTTTTCATAGACTGCTTTTTCTACATTTCTGGCAGTTCTTGCTCTTCATTTTGTGGAAGTGTATGCCTTAAGCTTAAGAATAGTATTTCAGTGAAGGCCTTCCACTACTAAGTAGAGCACAATATCACTTTTCATGGTGTGCAGGCTTGAATTCCTGTTTGTACACTTCCATGTGATAATTTGCCTTTTCCACGCCAGCCTGTTATTGCTGTTTCAGGTTCAGCTAACCCACAAATCCTTTTTCCAGAGACTCCTTTCTAACCAAAATGTCTTTCTGCATTTTTAGCATCATAAAATTTACTATGTGTGCAATCTCCAGAGCCTACCTGAGCTTAATCCCTTGACTTTGCTCTGTCATCTCAGCCACCTTTTTCAGACTATTTCTTCAACTTGTTAAGAGCATTCTGGAACCAGCTGTTTTGCCGAGATGCATGGTAACACAACAGCTTTTCCTCTGTGTGTAAAGTCTTGTTTTCCTAAATACTCCCAAGACTGTTCTCTCCTATTCCAGCCTTAAATCTTACCTCTTTTTCATTGGTATTAACTGTGCAAATTGCATCCTCACATCTGACCCTTTTAGATGAAAAAAAAAAAAAGACATTAAACACTTTTATCTGCTCATTGTAATCTCCCCATTGTCTTCTCTCTCTCTTCACAGAGTAGTGAGCTAACATTTTCCTCCATCTTCCTCTTAGTGAATGATTGAATTCTGTCACCTTTGGTGTCTCTTGCTAATTTAATTTTAATTTTCCTGACTTTGTTTTACATGGCGATGTTCATACTCATCCTTAGACATCTGGTTTTGTTTCTACTTGTGGTTCCTTTTTGCCTTTGAGGTCAATAAAGAGAAGTCAGTGTCTTTTCCATTTCTGGTCTTTCTTATGCATCTGCACTTCTGCCTTTAGCATTGTTTCTTTAGGGAACTACTAACTCTCTCTAACTCCTCTTTTTCTTGGCAGTTTCCCACAAGATATTATGCGTCAGTTTCCCAAGCTTATTGAAGTCTGCCTGAAATCCATGGCGTTGTTTTTTCTTCTCTTCTCCTGACGTGCCTCTCCTAGAATGATGAAATCTTTTTCATGCTAACTCCCATCCACATTGCCTTCCACCTTCCCTTTCTAACACAGCTCCTCCCTTGTGCTGAGACTCAAACTCAGAGGACCTTTTCCTTTACTTCTTTTCTGAGTCTTCTGAATTCAAACAAAAGTTGTGATAAACCTATGCCATAAGGTGTTGGAGAGTTTGTATGCTGCTGAATTCTTTTTTTCAACAAATGTCTCTAAACGTAGCTAAAATCTTCCACTTCCCACAAGACCTATGCTTCAGATGTCTCTGTAGTTGCTCCCAAAGAGCCTCATACTTCTTATCTTCATGGATGAATGGCCTTTAATAGACTCCAATAAACTCTGACAATGGGATCCTCTTTCCACCTTTGCAGACTTTCAGCAAAGCTAACTCCATCTTCTGGATTTCAGAACAAGCTTGTACATGCGAGGCTCACAAAGTGACACCCCTTTTCTCTCTCTGCTGTCCATTCTTCTTGAACAAGCAGCATCCTTTTCTGTTAGCATGCCACTCATATGAGTGGTTCAGCCATGTCTCTATTATTTCAGTCAAGCTGTAATCTTGATCCTATATTACAACTCCCAGTTAGAATACAGAGAATGTTTATTAAATGCTGATTTCACCGTGCTTCTTTCATTACTATGCCAGCATCTAAGACTGATGCACTATCCTCTTGTTTCTTCTGTGTCGTTGTGACAAACAGCCTTATCCTTTCCTAGTTTTAAGGTTTTCCTCTAGTTTGCTGTCGTGTATATGTGAGCACATCCTGACCATGGGGTTTTTACTCCCTGCACATTATCCTCATCCTGAAAGATCCTCTCAAAGGTAAGAAAGATTTTTTTTGTGAGGTTCAAACATTTTTTTTTTTGGTGGGTACCAGTGCATAGGACACTACTCTGAAGTCTTTCAACCCACCATTTACTCACAGGAATCACGAGTAGTGACTCTTTCTCTAAACTAAAAGTTGCTTTAAAAATAGATTTGTCTCAGCTCAAGAATGAGGCTTTAATAATAGGGATGAATTGAGGACATAAATACATCATTAGGAGTAAGTGAAGATGAGGGGGGAAAGTGACTATCTTACTAAGCAGAATTTAATCTGTTTCCTTCAGACTAGAAAGACATACAGCTCTTTCAAGTCCTTAAGTGGGAAGGGAATGTAGCATGCCATGCCAGCAGGAATGCTCACTTCATCTACATGCAAGAGTTTTTCCTAACCTTGGTGACCACACAGCCCAGACCCAAAGTTCTCAGCAATAACACAAATGGAGGGAATTGTCAGTCATGGGAATGCTTCAACACATTCTGTGTTGCCCAGAAATGTAAGAGACCATCTGGAATTAGTGTGGAATATTTTTGCTAATGACCTCATGATAGAATATTGAGAATGTTTATTAAATTTACAGATGACACCAGGCAGGGATTACTTGTGAGTCTGATAGAGGACAGGATTAGAATTCAAAATGATCTTGCCAAACTGGATGAATGCTCTGAAAAAAAAAATAGAATGCAATTCAACAGGGACACATGCAATGCATACACTTAGGCAGAAATAATCAGCAGTGTAAGCCCATAATGAGGAAAAATTTTTAGAAAGTTTGCAGAAAAGGACAAGGAAGAACTCTGGTGGATCACAGAAAGAGTTGTCAAATGAGCCAACTGTGTCATACTTTTATGAAAATGTCAACTATTATCCTGGGATATATGAGTGGGAATAGATCTTGGATGATACCTTCTACTCAGCACTGGGAGGCCACAGGGGAAATACATGATACAGCTTTGGGCACTGCGTTTCTGATAAGATATGGAGGCTGTTTAACAGCGGAAGAGGCATGAAATAAACGTCAGGTAAATAAAGCTTCTACAGAGAAGGAAATGACCTGTTCTCACAGCCTGAGAACGAAGACGTAAATGCAGCAGGAAAGATGCAGATCAGGCATTACCAGGAAAACTTTCCTGATGGTCAGAAGAGTGGTACACTGGAAGGAGTTTTCTGGGAAAGAGGTCTCCTCCCTGGAAAGCCTTTAGACATGCATCTTCATTTAAGGTGAATTGCAGGTACAGCTTTGGGCAGCCTCTCCAAAAGGTCTGGCTGGCTGAATGCACAACTCTGGCCTACGAACCACAGAGGTAAAGCCAATATTTAAAACAAAGAAGCTTAAGGGAGTTATCCACTTGCATCCTATCTTGAATCTAAGCAACCTTTGGGCATGCCCCTTCTTTAAAAAACCCAGACATTGTTCCTACACGCTCAAAATGGGTATTCCCACTCACCAGGAGCCTGTTATTCTCTGTCACTTGGGGATGTTTGACAATGTCTTGCTTGACAGCTCCTGAATGCCTCAGGTATGTCTGGTTGGAAGACACCCGCTGGGCTGCAGTTGACCAGGGCAGACCGCAGCTTTCCTCTCTCTCCCTGAAATGCTGATGTGAGCAGGGAGCAGGTCAGGTGTGACACACAGGGCAGCATATCAGCACCTGCTTCCATCTGTGTGTGCACACACGAGCCCCTCATTTCACCCTCCTGCCGCCTTCCTGTCTCCAGGTGGACTGAACAAGCAGGGGGTCAGCACAGGTTGCAGAGGAGCGTGTCCCCCCATGCTGAGGGACCATCTTTTCCTATGCTTTACCCAGCGTGGAAGGCAACGAGGATGGATAACACTACCCTGCCAGCCAGGCCCACCACAAGAAAGGTCATGGTCTTTTGTGTTCTTGGGAGTCAAGGGAGCAAGCAGTAGCCTGATCACCTTTAATTGGGTAAGACGTGGGTTTAGGGCCTGGTAATGCAGAGATGGTGCCTTCCCAAAGGGAGTTTAGATTTGCCTTTCTTCCATTCATTAAAATTTATCACCTCTGTATTGGTTCTGTTTGGCTTTCAATGATGTTCCAAGTAAGTAATTTTAAACTCCTGTGATTCACATGATCCCTGACTAATGATGCCCACAATGGAAAATTCTAGGAGTTTCGTGATGAAAACCATATTTAGTGTTAGTAGTATCCATATATAGTAGGGACTGATGGGAATAGAGCAACAAAAAGCAATACACTGGTAAAGATAGGAAATTAAGCCTCTAGAGTGAGACTTTTTCATATGACATTTAAAGGCCATGCTAGAAATATTTTGGTGGGCGATCAAATACCACTATTCTCCACATTTAGGTTTGATGTTTGATCTTTCTTCTTGGTCAGGTTCTAGAGAGAAAAACCACACACACACACAAAAACCATTTTCTGTTCATCTCCTGGTTTTGTACTTGGGGGTCCTCCTCCCCCTTCAGAGCCCGCCCCTCCTAGGTTCCACATCACCACAGGGTTATTAATCAGTTGTGATATCCACATGACCTCAACTTTCAGCTCTCTTTGGTCCCTCTACTCCACTAGCTGAACTATTTCTAATTGGCTAATCAGCTTATCCGGTTTGGCCCTTGATGCAAACCAGGTCTAGACATGATCTATTCCTGGGAGGCCCCTGGGTTCAAGGGGCCAATCTCACACCCTGTCCATCACTATTGTCAGCACGGTACCCTATCTCAAAGACATGCCAATGAACATTAGTGAGAGATTAAAATGACAGCCTTGGTTTTCTTACATGCCTTTTAATCATCGTAACATGCAGTCTAATGTTTCACTCTGTCTTCCTTTCCCTGCAAGAGCATGTTCTCAAGGAAGAAACCAGGAGGGACGAGAGCAGGTCAAAGACCACAGCAGGGTGAAAGCAGTGGAAAGGAATTAAAATGGAGGGTGGGGGAGGAGGAGGAGAAGGAAAGAGACAAAAAACAAGTCAGAATCTGGCAGCCAGACGCAGAGCGACAAGGCTAGAATTTCAGTTCCTTCATGTGGCCTGTGTGGCCTGACATCTTATAGGTACCGCTCACCGCCATACCAGCGTGCCACCAACATGTGCCAATGCTGGTGCCTACAGCAGGCTGCCTGACATCCATAGCCACACACCTGAAAGGTGATTTTCACAAATGCTGCACATCTTGACTTGTCCTGGAAAGAGCTGGGAGGCTTGGTTACTCTGAAAACCAAGCTGTCTTTATTGAAGTGCCTGCATATGGATTTAATAGCTGACTTTTAGACCTTTGGGTTTCTGAAAAAGTCTTAACTTGGTGACTTAGCTGCGACTTTATGCAATTATTGGCCAGTTAGATAAATGACAATCAGAGGGCTCCACGCAATAGGATCGTGTCTGAATTCCTTCTTGGTCTCTCCGGCAGTGAATAGTTGGTGACTCTTCTTAAACAAAGCCCCATTCTCTGCAAAGATGTGTCAGTGTAAAAGGCAGATGCTCCTGTATGAATATCTGCTACAGAGGCAGGCATAAAGAAGGTCTCCCCGTGCCCCAGTTGGAGAGCTATGTGGCTGTGTTAACAGCATGCACAACCGAAGTTAATGACCTCACTTGTCCAAGACTTGCTTGTGCTCAGCCAGCTCTGAATGCAGACAGAGCAAGCTCACACCTGCCTGCAAAATGCCATATGGACATCATCTGTAACAAACTTGCTCAGATGGTTCATTTCTAAGGGGCATTCAAACTTTTCCTAGATGTATGTGTATTTTTTCCTCTCACAGTCATGCTTTTACTGAAAATTTTAGCTAATGTAATATCAACTCCTTAGCTTTTCAACTCCTTGGTCCAAAACTATTTGGCTGGTGGGATGTGTGAATTCCTTTAGCCAACCAGTGGAGCATGTAATTAGCTCTATAAGCACGAATGAATTACGCATATGTTTTGCTATGTGGCTTCAGCTGGTAACTAAGCATGAGAAGTTTCCAGCTAGAAAAGGAAATCAGTGAGAAAGTTAGGAAAGGCTGTGAAGCGGGCAGTGCTCAGGAGGTCTCTGCTTTTCCTTACTCCCTTTCTGTTACATACCTGATTCTACCTGCATCCTCATTTTTGTGCTGTGCTTTCCATGGGGTACATGTTCCTCAGCGGATGCTCAGGAACTCACCTCGAGTTTGAATGATGTTTCCTGATCCCAGTAAGGATTAAGTTTGCCTGGTTGCAGAGGTTAGCACGAGCCCTGCTCACCCATCCCAGCCTGCCTAAGCAGGAGATGGGAGCAGAGCCTTGTGATCACACCTGGCCAGTTTATGAAGTTACTGTCCCTTGGCTGAGACGAGGCATCCGGCTCTGTGTCTGTCACTGAGGCTGTTACGAATCACAGTCAAGTGGGTTTGCTTGAATCGCTTCACAGTCCAGCTACATCATGTACTTGCAGACAGAGTTTATTGCGAGGGCAGCTGTCTTACTGAGCAGTTTCACTGCTTTGCTCCTTTTTTGTCTTCTGTTTAGCATTTCTTTAAGGATGTGAGCCTTAAAGCAGGTCAGAGTTGAGGGGAGTTTCATATTTGGCAGTCTTTTCTCAGTCTTTTTAAGAGTGCAGAAATCGGCTCATGTTGAGTTGGCCTTCTCTGAACAAGGGGAATGTAACCCTGCTGGTAGCACCATAATATTATTTATATAGCAAGTTAAAGTACAGAGTTCAGACTTTTTTTTTTTTTTAATATTTCTGGGTGGAAAAAAATGATTAGAATGTTTTGCATAAGCAGAATTTACCCTGTCCATTTCAATACTCGATTTTTGTAACGCACCCTGGCATGTCAGAGCTACTATTTCTTAATATAAATAATACCCTAGTACACAGACTTTCCTCCTGTTAAAATTCATCGTGCTCTTTAAAACAATACTGTGCTCAGATGGAGTAGGATTGATAGAAAGTAGTATCTTCAAAGAGTGGATCTTTTAGCAGACTATCAGATCTCACCCAATTTTGTGGTGAGACTAAACCAGAAGTGGAATCAATGTAAACGCTGTTGTTTTTCACCAGTGGTTCACACCAAACTGCAGCATCCAAGGCCCAAACCAGCACTGCCTGAAGTCAGCAGAAGCCTTTGCACCATCTCGCCGGTGAGATGGTCCTCAGGCACCCAAATGAAAGCTATCCAGCTAGGCAGCATAGCCGTCGTCTCTCCCTCTGACCTCTGATATTGCAAAGCCACACATTTTGCAGATGGGGAAAGGCCGAACAGCAAGCATTTCAGCCTCTTACAGATGTGGTTAAACTATCTTAATGTATTTAAACAAAGTGTAATGTCAAAGTAGCATAAATACCATATTTCAGCAAAATGGCTGCTTCTCCAGTGTTCTGCTTGCCGATGCCAAATGAAATACTTCTCACTGTTTATTCACAAAATTCTTTCTTGCCCACTGAATTTTCATATTGCTGGGCTGGGCCAAATAATCAGTTTCCTTTTAAAACAGAAAAACTATTAGTGCATTCCAACAGGCCTTTCATGTTACGTTAGAAACCCTTGGGAGTGCACTGTGATTAGCCTATTTTGTCTTTAATTATTGCTGATTGGAGCCTACCTGTGGGGAAACTCTGAAAGGCACACACACACAGCCAGCCCTGCACACCAAGACATTTACAGAGCAGCTAAAGGAGGAAGCTTGAAATGTATGGTAGCCGTTTGGTATATTAGTGGCATTTCCAGCCTTTCTAACCAGGATGCCCTTTGTGTTAAGAAGCACACCCGCACCACTTCAGAGATTAATGGGCAATTTCTTGGCAGTACTTGTGGACATTTCAGTTGTCCATTAGAATGATATAAGACTAGAGGAGAAATTTTTTTTGATCAGCTTTAATTGAATGGTAATCTCTTCTCTTTAAAGTAACCTGGGTTTCTTGGGAAACTTATAAGCCTCCTTGAATGTCAGGATAAGGAGTAAAGAAATGACAGAGGCCTCCAAAAGTATAAATCCTCCTCCATTAGTCAAGTCTCTTCTGTGAATGAGTTAACTTTAAAAAAAATCATATTACTAACTATTTTATCAAAGCAAACATTTAATCAAAGTGAAAGGAAGAGATACTAGTCCCCTTCTGGAATGGGATGGAGACTGCCAAGATGTGTTTTAATTTCTTAAGAAAACAAACTATGTCAAACACTGGGTTTTAAGCAAGCAGATGCTCATTTATCATTTGTTTTGTCTGTGCATGCGCTTGGGATCCTGCCGAACACAAGTTTTCTGAAATGGAAATGGCCATATGGCCAATACCTTAAAAATTAATTCAACGTGCCCTGCCTCTTGTTTGCAATGTGTTACTTTAATGGTGCTTTTCTTCTTCTTTTTTTACAGCATTGGACAATGGAAATCGAACAGCTGCCTTTGTGGGAGTCCACTTCATTGCAGAGATAATCTATGACCGATGCTGTACGCTACCAGCAGAGTTTGGATACTTTGCAAAGGCTGTGCTTTCACAGCCCCACTTCTTTTAGAGGTTATCTCACCAAAAAAAAGCTTTGCTATGGTTTTAAACCCGGTCTCACAGATTCACAGAATGGTAGGGGTTGCAATGGACCTCTGGAGATCATCCAGTCCAAACCCCCGGCTAAAGCAGGATCACCTAGAGCAGGTTGCACAGGATTGTATCCAGGTGGGTTTTGGATATCTCCAGAGAAGGAGACTTCACCATGTCTCTGGGCAGCCTGTTCCAGTGCTCGGTCACCCTCAGAGTCTCACTGCAGACTTCCCAATTGGGTTCATAGACCATGTAAGAGGGCCCACAAGAAGTGGCCTGCAGCTGCCCCAGAGCTGTGCTGGAGAACTCTGGGCTGAGATGTGGATGTTCAGTGTGCCAGAAATGTCCAGGGATGATGGTGGTTCAGTGGTCCCAAAACACCTCAGGGGTAGGAGGCTTGGAGGGTCCTGAGGAGCCACCAGCAGGACTGGGTCCGGCTATGCTGACCAGTGAGAGAAGAGTCTCTGCTAAGTCTGCCACCTAAAGGAGGGCATGCTTGATTTGCTGTGATAAATCTGGGCATTTTCTGTCTCAAGTGAAAATAAAGGGGATGTGTCTCATATCCCTTTCTTCTCTCATCATTGCTTCCATTGAGCATGGACAATTCCTCACCAGGTGTTGTGGGTACTCCTCATACATCACAAAACAGCTAAAGCTTGTTTAAATAAGGAAAACACGAGGAAGCAAAATAGAGTTGCTTTATAAGCCCAAATTCTCCTAATTTTCAGGTAAAATTGCCACAGTCACTGGAGATTTACATGGTAAAGGCCACTTCAATTTCAGACTGGTTGTTCAAGAGCAAAATCAATGCAAGTGCAATTATGATTCAAGATCCTGATGCAGAAAAGACACATCCAGTTGAACCCAACCAATGGCTACGCATGCCACTGGAGACTGTAGCTTTCATCTTCCTCATAAAGACCTAAGTGGCAGTCAATAACCTGAAATGTAGCTCAGTGACATCATCTATAGGTACCCATCTTGTCTTAGCCAAGACTGCTCTGCTTTACAGGGGTATTTCCCTGGTCAGCAGAGTATAAGCTTGTCTGCTTGTTGGTATCACCTGCACCCTTTGCCGCCTTGTTCCTCTGCCTCCCCTCTGCTAGTGATCACAACTCACCCACTTGATGGCAAAGAACTGCCCGAAAGCTCTACAAGCAAAAAGTGACACAGGCAGGCATTAGGGCTGAACACTGTCAGCGTGGTGTACTATATATCATCACAGTGACCGGCATCTTTGACACCTCGTAAAGCCATATTTGAAATCGTAGCCTCCCAGAAGGATCCTTTGCCGACCTACGCTGATGCAAACAGCAGCAGCAGGGGTGCGTTAAGTCTGCATACACAGCTAGCAGTTGTGATGGTCTATATTATTAGATGCCACAATAGTAGTTAACTATAAATACTACGCACCCTGCACGTGACACAGCTGCTCACCTGGGCTTGAGCCCTGGGTTAAGGGCAGCAGAAATGACAGCAAGGAGAAAGGAATGGTGGCTGTTTTTCAGCTGTCCCCTTGCCTGCTTCCAAAGGAGGTGAGCCTCAGTTTCTGCAGCTCCAAGTGTCTAAAGAAATACTTGCTGTCTGGAATGTTCCCAGTCTACCAGGGAAGTAGCCAGACACTTGCCTTCTAAATAGCATTGAAAAGTCCCACTGTGGCTGCCCATGAGGAAATTGATCATAATACTAGGGAAGAGAGGAATAGACTATTTCAATTAGAAGGGACCTACAACGATCATCTAGTCCAACTGCCTGACCAATTCAGGGCTGACCAAGTTAAAGCATGGTATAAAGGGCGTTATCCAAATGCTTCTTAAATGGCATCGACCACCTCTCTAGGAGCCTGTTCCAGTGTGTGACCACCCTCTCAGTAAAGAAATGCTTCCTCATGTCCAATCTAAACTTCTCCTGGCGCAGCTTTGAACCATTCCCACGCATCCTGTTACTGGATACCAGAGAGAAGAGCTCAGCACCTCCCTCCCCACTTCCCCTCCTCAGGAAGCTGCAGAGAGCCATGAGGTCGCCCCTCAGCCTCCTTTACTCCAAACTAGACAAAGTCTTCAGCCGCTCCTCACAGGATGTTCCTTCCAGCCTGTTCACCACTTTTATTGCCCTCCTCTGGACACATTCAAGGACCTTCACGTCCTTCCTAAATTGCAGGGCCCAGAACTGCACACAGTATTCAAGGTGAGGCTGCATCAGTGCTTAATACAGTGGGATCATCACCTCTTTTAACTGGCTGGTTGTGCCGTGTTTGATGCACCCCAGGATGCGGTTTGCCTTCTTGGCTGCCAGGGCACACTGCTGGCTCAACGTGAGCTTAGTGCCAACCAGCACCCCCAGATCCCTTTCTGCAGGGCTGGTGTCCAGCCACTCCTCTTGTAATTTATACTTGTGTCTGGTGTTACTCCATCCTAGGTTCAGAATCTGGCATTTCGACTTGTTAAATTTCATCCCATTAATCATAGCCCAATGCTCCAATCTATCCAGATCCCCCTGCAAAGCCTCCTGTCCCTCAAGAGAGTCAACAGCACCTCACATTTTGGTATCATAAGCAAACTTGCTAATGGTGCATTCAACTCCTCTGTATTGGTCCTGATAGTGCCTTCTGCAAATAAAGGCATACTGATACTCGTTAAGTTACTCTGGTTTTCTTCTTCTTTTTCCTTTTTTTTTTTTTTTTACTGTGAGTTTCACATTTGATCAGCCATTGTAACTTAATGAAAGCAGTTAATTTAGGTGTGGCCACATGTTACATCTCAATGAATGCCTTTTGGACTGCAACGTTCTCTAAGGAAATTGGGTTTGTGCTTTGAATTATCTGCAAATCACATTCATATGTCTGATCTTTTTTTTTTTTTTTTCTGGTGATATCATCAGCACTCAGGAAGGTCAGCTGACTGATAGGGATGGAAAGTGCAGCCTGTCATTAGAAACACAGGCTGTGTTTGGTGCACATCACTAGGAAAACTTTCCTAATGCCTTCAGCTCTGTCTTCCCTTGCTTTCTGTGACAGTTACTCTGTTGGGTAACTGTCTACCCCACACCTCAGAAAGGACTTGATTTTTCAGCCAATGTGGAATAGACCTGGGAAACAGAGTGTGGAGATGTCAAAACTGACAGCCGAACCTCACGAACAGTCAAGGGAGGAAATCTAGTTATACCCAAGGAAGAGGTCATTCACAGAAGAACCAAGATGGATTTGTGGAGAAATATTTTAAAAAGATTAGCCACCAGTGTTTGTTTCAAAAGTGAGTAGCAAGTGCCTGGATAGAGGGTAAATATTTATTTTAAATAAATAATTTATATTCTAAATATTTGTATTACTGAATAACTGCTCTCAGGTCTCTACCTGGAGAAAATATGGAGGCCACCAAGCTTTGCACTACCATGATGCCACTGGTACAAGGAGGCTGTAAAGGTCAGAGGCGTTGCTCTGCCAGTGGAGCAGCACACCTGTTTAGGGAACTTCAGTGCCCTTGCACAGGACAGAATGTCCCTCAGGCGCAGTCGAGCACTTGACATACGATGATCTCAAAGCGCTTTGCAAAAGCAAGTGAGTTAATCTTGCACATTGCCTAAATATGGAGCTGGTCCATGGAGAAGTGTCCTATTCAACATGTCAATGAGTCAGTGACTGAGCTGAGAATAGGATCCAGGTCTCCTACTGGCTTCCTATCGTCTTCAGTGCATGCCAGACCATACGCTCCTCCTCGGCAGCTTGCCATTTCTCTCCCAAGAAAGAGGTCACTCCTATCTGCACTACTTTACATAAACAAGTTACCAGACTTCACAGCTAAGGGGACATCTGTAGGATCGTGTTACCTCCAGCCTGAAGATCACACTCCAGCTCCAATCTTCTGATTGCCTGTATCGCTCATAGTGTGGCTCGTGCCTAGGCTGACCCCGCTGGTCAGCAGGACAGGGACCTACAGGCACAAGGAGAGTACTGGCCAGGACTTGGATCCTGCCCCCGTGGGCAATGTGGGTCCTAGCAGGCTGAGCCATGATGTGCCGTGAATGCTCTAGCCCAGCACTGCGTCACTGTAGCCCAGCTGTAAGCTGTAGGCTGACATTCAACAGGAGGATTCAGAGAAGACCCAGGAGTAGAACTTGGATCACCCATTGATTTGTGAAAGTTTGGCCATCTTCTGCTGTCATGCCTGGGAGTATTTCCTCAGGAAATTTTATTTTTTCCTTATCTCATGATTTGGTGTTTGTTTGTCTAAGGTTCCTGAAACACAGTCCAAGCAGGTTGAACCTTGTGACTTGTGGCTGACTGAATACTGCTTTGCAAACAAATGTGCCATGACCACAAACCGAAAACAGTGGGCTTCAGTCCCAGGGAGATCTCCTTTTGCTCTCCCTGCAGGCCCAGTGGCTTGCCTAGTGGAGCCCATGTCTGCACACATCCAAAGTCATCTTCTGGAGGGACAAGCTGACCTTCGGTCTGACACCACAGCTGCCTGCCAACTGCCAGCCTTTCACAGCCGCAACATCATTGCCACGACATGAGCGCGGCCCCCTGCCCTGCGGCTCAGTGAAAAGGCAAACATGAACTACGGGGAAGGATTTACTACTCTGTTTTGGTTGTCCTTTCTGGCAGCTGGTGGCATTCCCACCATGTCCCCTTGAAAGTCCTGATCGTTCTTGACAGAGTCCCTCTGTGTTGATAATTCAGTACAACAGCAGCACCTGTTATCCCGGTCTCCTCCTCCAGCACTGGCTGCCGTGGGCCTGTACAGTGGGCACCTCCGCCTCTGCCTCCCATTCTGCCTCGCTGGGAGGGCACGTCTCTGCGCTCTGTCGCGGAGCGCATTCGGCATACCAGATCATGCTCCATTCCCTGCACCCATTCTGTGGCTGTATTTCAGCTATTTGATCTTGGGTACAGCCCATGACGTTTGCAAAGCCCAGAGTCTTCCTCTACTGAAGGACTGTCTCCAGCTGTGATAAGCCAGGCAGATTGTCTGAGCCAGCTGGCCATGGAACCAGGGCTGGTCTCCTTCAGAGACCTTCCTTCTGAGACCTTCTGTGCAGCGCTGCCATTGTGCTGACCTCTGCCATCAGGTCCCTGCTCGGAAATGCCCACGGACCGCCCCGGCTGCACTGCAGTGACACGAAGCCTCCCTTGGTATTGTCCTCACTACTGCAGCCCAAGCCTTTTACTTCCTGCAGATACAGGACAGGGAGAGCAGAAGACAGGAAGATCAGGAGCCAACAGTTTTAAACTGTCCCCTCTCCTGAATGTATCCACATTTTTACAGAAAATTTCTGTCTCAGGAGCCGTACTTATCTCTTTTTCCCCTCCTAAATAACTCAGCACCTATTCCCAGCCTCTCAACAAGCGATAGGGGTGAATGTAAATGTGTCTGTGCCTCCCAGTGCACACAACCTGCCGACGCCGTGCACAGGACTCTGTGTGCACCCCCCGGCTCGCAGTTATCTTGGAGCAGCAGCAACAGCGAGTGACTGAGCTTGAGCCGATTACTTCAAAGGTACGTTTTACCCCCTGAGAATGTTAACACCTTGACAAATCAACAGTGGCAAAGATGCTCCATGTGTACTTTGGCTTCACAACGCTACAGTCATGTGGCTGTTCTTGGAACAGATTATGAGACCCATTTTATATATATATACACATTTATTGTTTTTTAATAAATTACATAAATGCATATATGCTCAATATAAGTGAATTACTATTATTCCTTCCCTAACACCTCAATCAGTCTATTTTTTGGAAGTCCTTTCACACTTGTAAGGTTGGCTTCTCAGCCCCATCTGTCTGATGTATGTTCCCTAAAGTGGGGGAATGGAAATCAGCCTCATGGGGGCCATAAAATAAATGCTTCAAGCAGCCCAGAAGTCCTTGCTCTAACATCCACCCTGCCAGTAAGTGTTGATGGTCCTGGGAAGGGTTATGCAGGGTTACCTTGCTCCCAGCTGATTCATTTTCTCACCTGGAGAAGGGAGGTCTGGGGGCTAATATCTGGGGGATTTGTAGTTTCTGGGCTGAAAGGGAACTTGACGGTGTCTTGCATCACGCAGTTTGATGGTTTGGGAAGTTTGTCTTTGCACAGACTACAGACCCTGATTAATGTGATGTTGTTGCTATGGTCATTGCCCTATCATGCAATGTTTTCTGTTTCTGCCTTTGCTGACAAGGCCTTTAGCACCAGTCTAAGGGCAATGAGTAATAACAGAGATGAACAGAGTCATAATGACCGTCCTCTGAGCAAACAATTGATATGCTAATGACGTCGGTGGGAACGCAGCTCATATCTACAAAGAGAGGGACTGGAGAATGGAAATAGGACAGGGCAAAGAACAGAGGGGATTAAAAAAATGATTTGAAGACGACTCTTATGGGATTCTTCCAAGGACCTAGAATAAGCTTTGTGGAGGAAATGGAGAATCCAGTGTGATTTTCATACCGGGAGCAAGTCTGGTTTATCAGCTGAGCTAGCTGAGGAACTGACCCAAACTCAATTATTACCCCAGCATAGAGAGGACACTGAAGGAAAGAAATCAGTGCAAATTTATTGCATTGATTTTTTATTTGTATTTTGTCTTCTGTGCACTTCTGGTACTGACTAAAGAGCTAAGTTGTTCCCGAATCCCATCTCAACCCCAAGGCACGTGACCTTTTCAAACTAACAGCCACAACCTCTAAATGCTTACAGAGGAGCACCGTATCTCCCAGGTACCTGTGCTCCTGAAGAATGGGGTACTTTGAAAGCGGTGGCTGGAACAAAGCAGGTGTGTGTGAGGCTACACCTCTACACAGAAGAGCAACTGAAGCCAGCGCGCAAGACATGTTTCGAGACAGGTCATGGAGAAAAGGGAGCTGCGGTCTACCAATGTAGACAACATAAAGGGTTGGGGCCCTGGGAATAGTTATGTGAATGCCTAAAGACAAGATCTGCTCTAGCCAAGTCATGGGCAATAGCATTTCACACAATCATTCTTTTTTTATTTGCCCCCACAAATAATCTGGGATTGAACCAGACATATTTTTTATCCATTAATCCACTGTCAACCAAAGACTTCAAACAACGGAAAATCTGGAAGTCTCATGAGAATCTACTCCAGTGCCAACACCTTCACTATTAAAGGCTTATTTCTGCTCTTAATTTTTTGCACTTCAACTTCCACACTTCAGAGTAAAGAACCTCTCTTTCTAGATACTCTCTTGTGCAGGCACTTTTTAACCCCAATCAAGTTGTCTCTTAGCTGTCTCTTTGATCAGCTAAATAGATAGAGTTCCTTAAATCTCTCTCTGCAGGGTGCAATTTTCTCACCAAGAACCATTTTCATGCAATCTACGATCTGAGCTGAACAAAGCTGAGAGAAGAACTTTGGCCAGCCCATGTTTTGAGAAAAGACTTAGGAGATGGACTTTGTTATCTGATTACATTTGGTGTTAATAAAAACTTGATTATACAGCGATAAATTCTGCAGTTTTTATTGTTTTGCAATGACAAAAACTTGAGTCATCCATTGCACTTCTCTGTGAATTTCTTCCCTTTGAAATGATTATAACAAGCATGATTATATTACATCAATATAAATCAATAGTGATGTCCTGTCCTGGTTACAATATATTGACGCTTTATTCACAACATCATGAGTTTCTTTTTAGGCATCTTCAAAAGTATAAATCTCCCTTTCAGGGTTCTCAGTAGCAAAATTAGCATTTGCTTTTTGTCCCTGTGCTCACAATTTTTTCATGGTTGTCAGTCCAAGTATTTGGCCTTCAGAGCTGTCTGACGGGAAGCATAAATCAGGTATATAAAATCCAGTATATAAAAATGCGGATTCGTTTATGTGCAAGCAAAAATTTCCCTTTTGCAGGTGTAAAAGTGGAAGCGAATATCTGTTTAAAAGTGTGGCCACTGCTTTTTCACTTCGGAAAACTTTGAAGCTTGTTGTTACTACAGTGAGAAAATTGTTATTGGTCAGCTAACGGCCGGTAAATCGTAACATGCTACTGCGTCTCCCATGGAAGAAATCATGATCTCATGATGGAAAAGTTCACTGGGGTATATTATTACTGGAACATGTCCTCTAAGAACAAGGGCAGAAGCTCGTAATGGATACGGTGCCAGCACAATGGCACATGAGCATACTCTGCTATCCACATGCCTCTGCACTGCTTCTCCTCCCACAGAAAGGTCAATGACAGAGAGGCGAAGAGGATTTATGTACCCACCACCCTACTAAGAAATGCTTTTAGTTAGGTTGGGCCTGGGCTGTAAACAGCCCCACTTATTTCAGCTAAACATTATTAAGGTCATAAAATGTCTCGAGATTCATGCAAACTTCATGCCAACTTAGCTGCAGCCCAGGTGCATCTGCTGCGAGAGCCTCCTGAGGACAGTTGGGGAGATGCAGGGAAACATGATGGCAGGTGGCATGCTGACCCGGCGCCTGAAAAGGGTTTCTTTGGGAGGTTTTGTGTCCAGTTTCGGTGGTCCAGCTTTCTGTGGGATGAAAGCACTGCAAAAAGGAAGCTCTGCAAGGAAGGTCTTATGGCCTCTTGATTCCCTCTGTGCCTGTGAGTGGCATCTCTGAGTCAATGGCTGGGCCATCCTGGTATTTGGGATCATCTGAAAGTGCAGGTGTGTTGCTTTGGAAAACAGCAGAGTCTATGGTGGTGCTTCTGAGGTCAGGACGAGGAGTGTTTCGTGTTGCCACTGTCTTCCAAGTTCCCATGTCCAAGGTTTGCCCAGTAATCAGAAATGATTTATTGTGCAGGCTTTCTTTTGAGGACAGTGGCCTTTCATACTCAGGAAGGTAACAGCTTGTTCCCCTCCCTTTTCAAGAGCACAGACTGCCCCATTTAACCCGTAGCAGGGCTCAGCGCTCATCCTCCTTTCTCCCCTTCCAGCGGCAGGGCGCGGGTACGGGGGGAGGCTCAGCAGCACAGCCCAGAGCTGGGGCAGCAGCAGAGGACTGCTCAGGGATGGGCGGATGGCTGGTGGGGGAGCCAGGGCAGGCAGCCCCGCTGCAAGGCATGCAGGGGATTCCAGCTGGGATGGAGCCAGAGGGGTGAGGGATGCTGAAGCCAGGAGTGCCAGGGAGCTCCTGTGCATCCCCGGGGACATCAGCTCTGGCCAGGGCGTCCTGTAGCATTGGGGGAGATGGGAGGACAGTGCTTGCACTCCCAGGCCCAGGAAAGGGCTGTGCTCCAGCGACAGGAGAGTAATCAGGCTGCGGCAGCCTGGTGCTGCTGGTGACATGATGACATGGGGACATCTTCCCTAAAGAGATTTTGTATGTTAATCCCTCCTGCCCCCATAAGCTAGGCCTGCGGCTGCCGAGCTGCCAAGTCCCCAGCAGGAGCAACCTCTGGTGAGCTGATAAGAGGGGATAAAAGGCACCTTCCCCAGCGTCCCCCGGCTGTGCTGAGCTCTCCCCAGAGCCTCCCGCAGCCAGCCCCACAGCGGATGCTGCTCCCCTCTCCAGGAGAGTGATGCAGACACCTGGTGAGGATGGTGGCCGGGTCCAGGCTCGCCTGGAGCCCAGCCCACTGGTGGGGTCACTCCAGCCCCTGGGGAACAAGGAGAGGGTCCCCAGCCCACCACCCACCCCTGTCCTGGTGACTCTGTCAGCATCTGTCCCCTTTGCGGTGCTGGCCAGCCTGTGAAGCAAAACTGGGCATGCTGGTGACGGACAAAGCTTTTCTCCAAGGGATTACCGCCGCCTGAAATACAGGCAGCTCCCTGCTCCAAAGCTCAATGAGGTCCTCCAAAGGTCTGCTTCCCTCTATGGTGGACTCTGAAGTTACCTTTGCACTGCCCATGACCCCTGGGGCCAGCACAAATTGCCCTGGTCAGAGCAGCCTCAGGGTTTGCTCAGCCATGCCACAAAAGCCTCCTCTGGCAGCTGGGAACAGCTGGAGTAGATCACGAGTCTGGTCATGGACGTTTGTCCAACCTCTGCAAAGAGGACTATAAGAGCAGTAATACACAACTCTTCTGTTGATATTCCTGCCCCATGGGGAATTTGCCAGTGACCAAAGACTCAGGCATGTGAACTCCTCAGCTCTACTGCAAATGGTCTGAAATACAGTCAAGTTTCAGGCCCCTGGTGTTTTGATTGGTTTTGCTGTCATATCTTAAGAGATGAATCTTTTAAATTACATGGCACCAATCAAGCAGCATCCTGCTAAACAAAAAAACCTTGTTGCAGCAAAATGTTCTTTGACTAACTCCACCCCACCAACAGGTTTGTCTCTCCATAAAGCTGTTTTAAGAAAATGAGTTTGGTTTTGCACACAAATCATGTCTGTTTAGTAGATCTGTACTCTAATCAGGTGAGGTAAATGCCCAGAGACTAGTTATGGGGGCCGTATAAATACCTCCATAGATAGAGGCATCAAGAGATAAAATGCAAAGATATTTATTATTTTATGAGGCTCATTCCTTTCTCCAGGATCTAAGGAGACGTGCTTCACTGAATGTCAGTAAACTGTCTTTGATGTAGTGAAAAATCTACTATTTTTGATAGGTTTGATCTTTCCCAAAATAACTGTATATTGAAGTATTGTCTGTGATGCTGGTGACCTTTAATGACACATTACCGAGTCTCAAGTGGCCATACATGGCTGTGATACAGCAAGGGCTCTACGTGGCTTACGGAGTCCTGTAACACCGCAGCTCTCCAAAAGTATTAAGTGTCCAGCAGAAAGTCAAGGCACTGTGTAAATTGTACGTGTGTTTCACATCCAAGTGCTTTCTGCCCTTTAGTTTTTTGGTGATCGATTGCTATTGTTGCAGATACCAGGCATATTTTCTCAGCTTATTGATTGTGGAAGATACCGCTGCCTATTTCAGAAGGTGTCCATAACTCGGCATTTGAACCCTTTGGGCTGCTGACACAGACAATGCTAATACGTGGAGCAGATGAGAATTGCATTTGCCAGGGCTGGCCCTGGGACCGGGCAGCCACCCAAGGTTTCACTGCCTCGGTGATGTCCTCAGAGCTGTAGGTGAGGGGGTAGCCCCAGTCACTTATTTTAGGTGGCACACAGACGGTTGCTTTCAGAGGAAGGCAGACAGACAGCTGTTGATCAGCAATCTGTCCTGCTTGCACAGCGGTTTATGAATGGGAGAGCAAAAGGGCCGTGCTGACCGCACCCCTGGGGGAACACGGCTGGCAGGGGAGCTGGCTGGGGGAGATGCGCGGTTCAGACGGGCAGACACGTTCCCTGCGACAGCCCTTTCTGCAACACGGGAGAAGGAGGCAGCAAAACATGCAAACCCCTCAACGCTGCTTGCTGATGAAAATGTGCAGGGAAAGTGTGTTCTTTCTTCCTGGACTTTTAATCAAGGTTTATGAAAAGGTCTCAGAGGGAATAGTATAATTTTTGAGCATGGGAGCGTTATACTATGATTCTAATGTCTTGCTCTGGACCCTTTTGCCATTTTGGGGTCGTTAGCTACCATTTAGTACTAGAGATTTCTCTAGGAATAGAAAAGGTTGATGTGTTTTTGAGGTTCTTGCCTCTTGTTGGAGGGCATGTCAGAAGGCCAGCAACCAGGGATGAGACATGATGTGCCACAGGTTTATTTCAGTCATGATCTTCACCCTCCTGCCTATCCTTCGATTAAAATTGCTGATTTTTTTTGTTGTGTTTGTTTCAGTTGCTGATTGCTGTTAATGACTCCAAAGCCCCACCCTTTCTATTAACGGGTCAGTGCCCAAAACATGCTCACTGTTAGTCAGATCTGCATAGTTTAAACAGGTGCTCTTTCTAACACACAAGAAATATGAGCTGACTTTTTAAAGTCAAGCTGTCCTGCTCACAGCTTAGGAGCAGGTCTCACTTTTGCGAATACTCTCAATGGCTGTGAATTTAAGTTATGCAAATCCTGAACAACTACTATTTGGGAGGTGGTCCCTGGCTGACTCTGAAACAGCTGCTTCTGATAAATGGTCCAGTAAATTCTCAGCTGATAAAGCTACCTGAATTTAAAGCAGCTAGCAGGCAGAGAAATGGCTGTCTGCCATTGCACAGTGAAATGGGTGAATGTTTGTTTTGGGTGGGTTTTTTTTTTGGTTTTTTTTTTCATTTCAAGCATTTACCCTAAGGCTGTATTTATAGCAGGAGAGCACCCAGGTAAACTGCCTTCTCTTGTATGTCCCTTCTGGGACTGTGGCAAGTGAGTGCCCATCCCATGTGTACTCCTGCTGAAAGTTGTTGGTGAAGTGTGTTCAGTGAACTCCAGCAACATGATGAGCAGTTGATCTTCACCAGTTGATTTTGCTCACCAGCAAGGGAAGGAGGGAGGTGCAGCATGCAAGAGACTGGAAAAGGGCTCAGAAGATCCATCTTCCTCAGAGGGAGCCTGCAGACCTTCCTTGGAAACAGCCAAGGTCCCTGGCCCCAGGGACACTATTTAGGCCAATGGGAAGAGTCCTGAGGAGATGACATTGAGAGCTAAAGGTACAGAGCGTGGGAATGAGATATGTGTCATCAGGTGACACACATCTCATCCTTGACCAGAGCCAAAATCCATCACTGCTCCCCAAGATAAAACACATTTGCTCTTTTTAATCATGCTCGTGGATGAGAGGCCACAGCCAGTGGTCCCAAAACAGCACCCTGAGAACCTCTCTGTGGTGGTATTGTTGTCTAGATGCCACCAAGGTTGTGGGTGGAGGAACTGTGTGCCCTGGCACACCCAGAAGTATTTTCTTTAGCTTACTTATGCTTTCTTGCCAAAAAGTAGCACAAAACTCCCCCAAAGAAGGAAGACCAGCGCTGTGTACCCTCAAGGCTGCCCCCAAATCAAGATGGAGAGCTGTCTGCTCAGGCACTTGGACAACTCATTGAGAGGGATCAGGCATTTTGTGGGATACTGGGTGTTGACCCATGCAGATCCAAGCTGTTACGGGGTGCTCTTCAGCTCAGAACAGCACAAGGTCCTCCCAGGATGGGGAGGGACAGACACCTGTGGTCCTTTGCAGTATCTTTTCTCCTTCATAGCGTGCCAGTACCAGGATATGGGGCTGTAGGCAAGGCAGGTGAAGGGAGTCTGGAGAAAAGACCAGTGGGCTGTAGGTGCAGAGCAGCGTGCATGGAAGACTGCTCCCAGGCATACCCACTCCTGCTGAGGACCGAAATGGCACCAGGTACACAGACGTGCACAGCACTGTGCAATGTGGCCACGGACTCCAGCGCAGCTGGTTTCTGCACAGACCTGGCCTGGCCATGCCAGCGTGGGGGCCTCAGGCAAGAGGTCTCAGGCAAGCAGGAGTTAAAGCAGGAGGTCTGTAACTCAGCTAGCAGATCCTTTACTAATATTTGCCAGCTCACATCTGCCTGCAGGGCAGATGGGCAAGGGAAGCCAGGGTGACTTCTGAGCAGAAGGCGGGCAGCAGCATGACAAAGCGTTGCACAGCGGCGGGCGTGCAAGGTCTGTGCTTGGGGATTAACGAGGGAGTGGGGCATTTTCCAGAATTCATATTCAGTGTGCTTAGCTTAATCCACTGTTTTGCTCCATTCCCTCTCAAGCACCACATCCCACCAGATATGATGACTTTTCAAAGCCCTTTTTGGGGTGAGTTCTTTGTTTGCTTTGTGGTTGTTTTTTGTTTGGTTTTTTTTTTTTTTTGTTCCAAAATACTGCTGAGGCAATGTAACATAGCCCAGCCCTGCGTACGTGCTGCCCCATTCTGGAAGATGGAAAACAAAAGCTAAAAGAGGATGGTTAACCTTTTCTAATTGTCGCAGCACAAGACTAGTTGCCAGGAGGAACTTGAGTGCTAATCCTACTTTACTCACCATGTGACCTTTGGGTAAGTTACCTAATTACCTTGTCCTTCAATCAGCGGAGCCTGTAAAGAGCAGGTGTTTCGGTGAAACCCAGGATTGCTGAGCCAACGTGTGGCCTTAGGAAATAACCAGAGAATAAAACCCGCTGCACTTTTTTAAAGGTGTTATTAATACAGAGAATTAAAACATCCTGCAGTAAGTTTAAGCCTGCCCTCTAATCCTTTGGTGGTGCACAGGACTGAGCCCAGACTATTTAGTGGCATGGAAAATCATTCTGGATGGCATTTGGTATTTGTGGAGGAGTGATATAGAGTGGTCTGGTCAAATTATAAATGAGTCAGTTCTGTTCTGCTGGAATTAATTTCCTCCCACTGGACACACGTGGACCCTGATTTTCCCTGGCCACCCTGTGCTGTTGCTGCCAGGAGTGCCCTCTGAATCCCACCATGGCTATCCTCTAGGAGGAGGTGGGATTACCCCTCTTTAGCCTTACGTTTGAAAGGAGCTTTCAGGCTGAATTAAAAGCACTTGGTGCAAAGAGGTATAGTTACCCCTTGATTTCAAGCTTTTTCCCATTCAGTTTCTCCCCCCTCCTGCATATGTCTTTTTTATTGACTCGCTTTAACCTTAGTTGAATCTCTTTTCTTCTTGAAATTATGCAGTATTAGGTACATAAACACTTCTCCTTTTTGCTGGATTCTTCATGCTGATGAGAAATGAAAAGATAGGAACAACCATCCCCAGAGATCATCCTCTCTCTTGTGAAAGATTGTTCACCCTGTGTTGGAAAAAGCACTTTACAGAACTATTCATTCCCTCTTTAGCATTTGATGTCGAAGAAAATGCCATTGTATCTCTGCTGTGGATTACAAACACATCGTTTATTATTATCTGGCACTCAGGAGGCAAGCGTGCCTCCTGGGGTAGGTACTGCTTATTTTCCTGGTTTGATCTCTCTTTCATTTAAAGAGGGAGCTTTTCAGGGAGATGCTTTGCAAAGAGCCAGTCTACAATCTTCTCTTTGAAGCAAGTTTGGTCCTCGCAGTCTTTTGCTACAATGGTCCGGTACAGGGTGTATTTAAATCTTCCCTTTATAAAATATGCTGTGGACTGGGCAGCTGAAATGCAGCCTTGGTTTGGATGAACACATTCTGCAACCAGATTTCCAGAATCAGGTTTTGATTCTTCTTATTCAAAAGTGCCCATAACCATGACTGGTCTAATTGAAACCGGAGGCACTCGCTGCAGACTAAGGAACAATTCAATGGGATTAAGGCAATGCAGAATCTGGGCTGTCGTGATTAAATTTTGCAAATATTAACTGAAACATCTTGGTGCAAATCCTAGCCAATATGTATTTGAGCAGTTCCCCAGAAGACAGTGGAGCTGAGCCTTGCCTGAGGTGTAGCAGCATGGCTGTTTTAACATGTCCTTCCATTGTCTTCATTTGACAGAAGCTAAGGATTTTGGCTTATGAAGGGCAAGCTCTTTGAGGGATGTTAAGGTTAGAGTTTGGAAAGAGCAATTTCTGGGGAAAAAAGTTTGCAACATGACAATGAAACCAGATAGAAACCCTGCCGCCTTGAAAAATGACTCTAGGAGTGAGAACCTTTCCCACAAACCCAACGAGCTCCTTGGGGCATGTCTGTGCCATGCAATGAAGCACGCTGCCAAGATCCCAGGGCTGGCCCCAGAGCTAATGGCAGGACCAGGAGCAGAAGAGCTGTGTCAGTGTGGTCCAGTGTGCCCCTGCTCAGAGGGCAATATGCCATGATTTCAAAAGGGAGCTCACCTCCCTTCAGGCTTCGTACTGTGCTGAAGGTACAGACTAGTCTGGGGTTTGCTCTGGGCTTTTTGCAAATGCAGTATAGACATACTAGCGTATTCCCTCACCTAAAGAATAAACCTTGAGATGTGAAAGAGAAGACGTTCCTTTTCTGTGACAACAGGACAATGCCACTTGTCCCTGAATACATTGCTAACAGACTGTTAGAGGATGCTTTTGTTCTTCACATGCTCTTCAGAGCACCTCATCCTAAATCTATCCAGAAACTGAAGCAGAAGCAAATTTAACAGCACATCTTTTGGGAAGTGTCTCATGCAGTGAGTCCACTATGCCAGTTCTAGTGGTATTTTTTGTTGTTTTTTTGTTGGTTTTGTTTTTGTGAGGTTTTGGGGTTTGTTTGGGTTTTTTTTTTTGGCTACAGCTGCCTATTAGGTACCAGGATGAATCTGAGGTGCTGATATTCATCTGTGAATCTGCTGATTCTCTGGGAGACTGCCAGTCTGACCCAGAGCCAAGTTTTACAGAGGTGCCACAGCTGGAGTGACTAGGTCATTCGTGGTGAGAATCTCCCAGCTTTGAAACTAGTCCCCTCTGTCCTTTGGCCTGGAGTAACCTGTTGAATCAATCTGCGTCCACTTCTGAGCATCAGGATTCAAGAAGGATGTTGACCAACTGGAGAGAGTCCAGCAGGCAGGAACAAGAGTGATCAGAGGGCTAGAAAACACAAGCTATGAGGAAAGACTGAAAGAGTTGGGTTTGTTTAGTCTAGGGAATTGAAGACGAGTAGACGTGATAACACCCCTCAAGTATGTGAAAGGCTACTGCAAGGAGGAAGGATAAGCTGTTCTTCATGTCTGCTGGGGACAGGAAAGGAAGTAATAGGCTTAAGGTGCAACAAAAGGAATTCAGGTGAGACGTTAAAAGACATTTTCCAGTTGTGAGACTTGTGCACCACTGGGATGGTCTGCTGTGTGAAAGTGCTGCTGTGGGAAGGCTTTAGCAGCAGCTGAGATAACTATCTCAACTCCAGCACCTTCAGCATGGCTGATCCTATCTGGAGGCTGGTGGAAGGGCAAGATGACCTTTAAAAAGTTTCTTCCAGCTCCATTTTGTATGATTTCTCTTATCGATGCAGAAAGTCACAAAACTGATTTTTAATACTCTGGTGGGTGTTTTGCTACCAGGCCACTATCTGGTTTTACAGACTGTTGTCTGATAGGAGAAGGGACTTAGGGGATTTATCCATCCTGACATCGTCCAGAAGAAAATCCCAAAGCCACCACAGGGACCCGCCTTTAAGGGCCCTCGGCAATGTCCTAAACCATCCGTCCAGTGGTGGCCAGCATGGTGGCTGCCACACTGAGGTACACCTTGATGCCCCAGCAGACAGAATCAGACAGACACTCAAGCACTTTGGAGCAGCCAGAAGTTGCTGAGTTTCTTTATGAAACTCAATAAATGGGAGAGAAACAAAACAAAAACAAAACCTGATGCACACAACAATCCCTCCTTCTCCAGTTTCACAAGGAAGCAAGTTCCAACACTGTCAAGTCAAACATTAAATAAAAAGAAAAAGCCAAGGGCACACTGCCATGCATATATTAGACCTGTGTAAAATAGCGGTGTGCACGCCCTCGCAGATATAAACACCGTGAGGCGAGCAGGGGTTTAAGACCCGACAAAGAAGCTGCCTTTTCAGCAGGTTCATTGGGCCTGTATTTTTAGCCCTTCCTTTTCTGTAATCCTGTCCATTTTTAATGAGGGAGCACTATGCAACTGGCGTTTGCCCGGAGGAGTGCCCCGCCGCGGGTCAGTGCAGGAGGAGGGGGAGGCTGGATGGCAGCGGTGGCCAGGGGCTCCCCGGGCTGCGGCCGCCTGTGATGCTGCTCCTCGGGGAGGTCGGAGCTCGGCTTCACTGCAACGAGCCGGGGACTGACGGGTGGAAATCTCCTGTGCAGCTAAGCTGGTGCAAGCACCACAGGCTAGTTTAGGATTAAAAGGCATTTCAGACATCCCCACAGAGAGCAGCTCTCTCCTGTTTGTGAGTTCAGCTCCTTTCTGTTGCTCTTCTGCATCCTTTTGTCCTTTTTTGTGACTCTTCTGGAATTTAGCTTTGAGACACACGCACCAGCCAAGGGGCAGCGAGCTCCTTCGACCTTCCACTTCATCTGCGACAGACCCATTTCTCAGTAGGACTAATGATAAATGCTGATGAGGTGCAAGATTTGATATTCATCTGGGAGTGCGGAGGCATGCAATTTCTATTTTCACCAAAATCTAGAAATGGGTGGATATGTTTTCTCTCATCCACAAAGTTGTGAAGGTCAGCAATGCATTTGAATTTCTGTAGCTTTCAAAGGTGCTTATTTTTCCATGGATTTGCCAGTTGCACAGATCCATCTTTCTCTTTTTGAAAAAATAGGAATGTGAAATTCTTAATTTCAAATTAAAATTTTCTTTCAAGCAAAATTTTCTTTTTTATTACTACCTTTGAAAAATTCATCATGTGGCTATGCTAATCAAGGGTAATGGCAGTTAAAAAAATCTAGAATAAATGCCAGAAATGAAAGCTATGGAAAAAAAAAAGAAATACTTTCAAAAATACTTTCAGAGGAACAGCTATGTCTTCCTCTAATTATTTAGCAAATGTTAGCCAGCTTAATGTAAATGATGCACACCCTTGGTTCTGTCATTGCACCTAAAGGTAACTTTCCTTCAAGGAGAAAGTTTCTGTTGCAGACAGAGGATTTTTTGGATTTATATACCGGGCCTCTTGAAAATTAGGGAATCAAACATGCATCATTTTCAAATGATGCATGTCAATCCTTGTATCCTTCCTTTTGCACATCTACAAACATAGAGGTCTGGTAGAACAATGCTCCCAAGACAGCAGCTCCTGGAGAATTTCTTCTCCCTCCACCCCTCTCCCAGCTCCCCTCCAGGCAGCCGGAGGGCTTTCTGTGGTCAGAGGACCTGTGCTTGGTGCTCTCTGTCAGTAGCCGAATACTTGGGATATGCGTGTGGCTTCTAAACATATCTACTGACATGCACCGAGGGAGGAGAGTTTTCCTGCTGACTAGTCTAGTGCTGGCACCACGTCAGGGCTGGGATAACAATGATATAAGATGCTTTAGAAATACTTAGGGAGACAGAGAGGTGCGTACCCTGGGCAGTAGGATTGCAACCTTCATGTGTTGTCTGATGAAATAAGTCAAATAATTTTGCAGATCACATTCAGTGTTTAGTTTTCTTTCGTGATTGTGCTTCTGGGGATCTTTAAGGAGGTGCCAAAGCATTCAGTTATTTTGATATTTGGGGGTATTCCTCCCAGTGAGACCCAGACACCTAGCTCCTTCGTGTTCTCTCACAAATGCAACCGATGTGACTACAGGACGCAGTGTGTGTGCCCACCTTGTCTCTGGGAGCACGGATTACCTGGATCCCAGATGGCCAGGAGCCACACGTGGCGCAGGGCCAGGGCCAGCACAGAGTACGTCTGGTGCAGCCGGGGCTCAGGCGCTGCAGAAGCGCCTGGTTGTTCTTCCCACCACTGCTTGGGGCAAAGATTACCGAGTTCAGCTTCACCCTCTGCTCCGTGTACGCAGGATGTACTAATGCTTTAAAATGCCGCTGAATGAAAGGTGTTTTATGAATATAGGGTATTAAGCCTTTGTACAGCACTGCGGCTCGTGTGTTTACTTTGAGTCCTGAACACCCAGCCCGAGTTACTGGAGCAAGTAATCTCTCAGTGCGTGTTTCCGCACGCATCGCAAATTGTTGCTACCCACACAGCTGCCTCCCAAATCTGGCTCAGGGTTTTAGCCTCATCGCATCGCTTCAGATGCCGGTCAGAGGTACCTCTTCTTCTCTTATACAACAGGGTTTGGGTAAGGTTCTTTGTCTGGACAAAATCCTGCAGGGGAATCCCAAGCCTGATCTTTCCCTGGCTGCCACTCCTGCCAGCTGCACACCTAGTACTGCAGCTCTTGCTGAGGCAAAACATCTTTTCAGGCAGTTGAGGAATTCTGCCTGAATGAATGTCGCTAAATCTGCAGAGCTTGGCAGGAAGCACTGTTCAGCCAGGACAATGATGGGACATTGCAGGCTCAACGCACCACGCAGCAAGCCGTGGGGCTGGTACAAGAGTCAAGCACTCTGGCTGTTCTCGTATCCCACTGGGACCAGTCAAACTGGAATACCCCAGTACGGAGCCCTTGACTTTAGCTAAATGACAGGGCTACGGTCTTCCAGGTGACTAAATTGTCATGTTCCTCTGACAGAGGTCAAGAGAAAGTGAGGCCAGCCCAGGCAGTAATATCTAAAGCAGCCGAAATGGAAGGAAACATGATTAAACTGATTAAACGAGTCACGCCTACATGATCCTGTGCTGCCGAGGTAGGCAGAAAAGCCCACCCCTACCACTCTGAGCTGCAGATAGCAGCATCTGGCAAAAGGCTGCTTATTATAGGTACCAAGATGCTGGTAGCTGTGCTATTTCCTGGAGAAAGGGTGGCATTTTTGCTTCACTGAAGCATGACAAAGCAAGAATGGTCAGTATTTGGCCTGCACCCAAGTGTCAGCGCGTCTTATACCTGCGACGCACACAATGACTGAATTTTCATTAAATTCCTGAAATGGAGGAAGTACAAGGAAATCAGCAGCATTAGACCGGTAGACATACACTTCATTTGTGCGTATTTCCACAGGCAAGACTTACATCGCTAAAGTAGCTGCAGCTCCTTTTGGAGCAGCCACAGGAGGACAGGATAACTGCACTTCTGAAAAAGATAAACTGCCTTAAAGCGGGTTTGACAGTGCTGCTGGAGGACCTGTGGATCACCTTATGAGGCTGCAAGAGCTTCATGTGCCATGACATCCTCAGACTATTCAGGTGGAACCTCAGCTAAAGACAAGTATTTCAAGGGCCACCAGTCTAGACTCAGTGGCCTCACAAATAGGACACCAAGTGGGATTGTTTGGGCTCCGGTTTTGTGGTCTGTGTGACATGGGACAAATCCCATCACTCTCGTGTGCTCTATTTTCCCCATTTATCCTTTCTCTTCCTTGATTACACTCTCTGTAACTCTTCAGACAAGGCACAAGTGTTTGTATGGGGGTTTGTGTGCCTTTTGATGCCTCCAAGTATGCAGCAACCAGCTTGCCTTCCAAGTATTTTTAATTCCTTATAACAGAGAGAGTTGTTTCTTTCCACTCTCTCTTATTAAGCAGTAAAAGTACTGGAAAGTCTTTCTGTTCTCCTCCCCTGAAGATGAATGGACAACCATTTCCAACACAGCTTTTCAGCTGACAGAGAGGGGCACGGACATCTCCCCAAGGCTGATCCAGGGACTTCATCTCCCTAAAACTGTGGGGATGAACATGAAGGCTGCGTTCATCGCCCGCTCTTATGTCACTTTTTTCAATGTGACATAATGAGAGAAGGCTGACGCTTTGTGAGCAAGAAGGGAGTTAAGGCAGGAGACCACTAGCTCAGCTAACAAACCATTTACTAGTATTTTCTGGCTTACATCTGCCTGCAAGGCAGATGGGCAAGGGAAGCCAGGCTGATGTATCGAACGTCTTCCCTCAGGCTATGCCTTTGCTTCAGCCAGAGAAGAGGCTGCAGCCCTGAGAGATCCATCTCTCTCTGGCTAGCTAGTGCATGCGTGCGCTATGAGCAAAACAAGCCTAGGTAAAGTCCCCTGAGTATAAATAGTCAGCCCAGGACATCTATGAGGACTCCAGCCAGCTAGATGACAGCTATCTCAGGTATGTCTACTCATGCTGCTCTTGCATTTCCCAGCTGCAGCCTGCATAGCCGGAGAGCTAACACAGACGGAGAATCCGGCTCCCTTGCTCTCAAGTGTCCAAGGAATGACCCAGCCATCTGCAGGAATCATTACCGTCCTCCATGAGAGGGGACAAGGTCAAACCAATTGAATGTTGTCTAAAGAGGATCTTGGGGAGGGAATGTTTTCATTACAACAGTTCATCTTTCTTTTCACAGTTCATCAAAAGCAGGCCTTCTGCATACACACGCAAGACAAATAGGACTGCAGGGTGATGACGGATACCGTAGGCCCGTGGTGATTGGGATGACCCTCCACTCACACAGTTGATCAAAGGCAAGTAAAACAATCAGCCAGCCATCAGCAAAGATGTAATATTAAACTCCCCAAACACCTCATTTAATTAAGTCGTTATGATCAAAATCTCCATACCAGATCTTTTAAGTTATATACTCTTAGACCTCGCCTTAAGATAGCAGAAAAGGACTTCCGGAGGGAAAATGGCTGTAAAAAATTATTAATAAAATAATATCTCTTCCCCCTACCCTCCCAAATCAATTGCTCTCTGCAAGGATACACTTCTGCTTGATTTCCCCAGGCAGAGCCCAGAAAGCTGAGGTGCCTCATGCCCAGCACTTGTCCCTGCTTAGCATGCTGCAGACAGAAAGCAGGGCACAACAAAGCCGGTGTTTACGATGTCATCTTCTTGTTGGGACTATCACTATGGCGTCACAAACCCTCCCTCTGTGAACTTGCTGCTGGCCTTACAATTCTGAGCCACAGCTCACTGAAGAAATGTCAGGCCCATGCAGGTGCAGTGCCAGCGCAGGAGGGGAGGAGAGATGAAGGGGGACAGTAATTCACCAGGAATACATCAATCTGGAGGGTGCTTGCACTCTTCAACCTGGTCCCCATAGAGTAAAGATTTCTGAGCCAGACTCCAGTCAAGAACAAGATAGGATGCGAAATGCAAATGTCCTAGAGGTGGAGCTGGAATTTACTCTATAGTCAAGAGCATTTGACCTGTTAGAGCAGGTCATGAAAATGATCAAAGGACTGGAACACCTCTCCTATGAAGAAAAGCTGAGACAGTTGGGGTTGTTCAGTCTGGAGAAGACAAAGCTCCAGGGACACTTTATTGTGGCCTTCAAATACTTAAAGCTGCTTTATAATACTATAAGAAAGATGGAGAAAGACTTTTTACCAGGACCCGTAGTGACAGGAAAAGGGGTAATAGCCTTAAGCTGAAGGAGGGTAGATTTGTATTGGACATAAGGAAGAAATTCTTTATGATAAGGGTGGTGAGACACTGGATCAGGTTTCCCAGAGAAGTTGTGGATGCCCCATCACTGGAAGTGCTCATGGTCAGCCTGCATGGGGCTTTGAGCAACCTGACCTAGTGAAAGATGTCCCTGCCCGTGGCAGGGGCGTTGGAACTAGATAATCTTTAATGGTCCCTTACAACCCAAACTATTCTATGATTCCTTGATCTTCATAAGATGTCTCAGTCCCCTTAAACACCAACCTTTGTATGAGATGCATCCTCCTCTGGAAACTTCTCTTTCCATTGATTAGAGGGATCTGATAAACTAGCTTAAACTAGTTGTATAAATGAGCAGAGATGAGCCTCATCCTTCAGCTGCTTTGTAGTAATTATTGTAAAGACATCAGACACCATAATGATGACAAATGGATAGACTTTTAATTCCTAGATGAAAAAGATATTTTTGTTTTCTCTCTGCTTTCATCATTGGCTTAAGGCAATCTAATTCTGCACTACATCTGAAAGGGGTGAGTCAGCCCTACATCATGCGTTCCCACACCATCACCTGTGCGCCTTGTTGATTGTACGGTTGAGCAGTCAGTCAGATCAGGGGATTCAGAAAGATGAGGGAATTCTTCCCTTTTTTCCTGTTTTCTCCTGGGTGGAGCATTTAGCTGGATCAGTCTGATGTGCTTAATTTCTCAGATGCATGAGCCCTACAACCGCCACAAGGGAAGGGATGGGAACTCATGGACAGGGGCAGGAGGATAATGTTACACATTTTGGCAAAAGCCCGACTTAGATTGGCTCAGGGTGGCCATGAAACCACACCTAACTCACATGTGATCTGGTAACCCGGTGGTGAGAGATTCTCCATCCCATTACCTATTTTCTGAGTCATCTGAGCAATGGTAATTGGTCTGTTATTCTTTTCCACTTCATTATAGGAAGGCATGACAATTAGGCAAAGTAAAGCTTGCCATGCGTGAGTTCATTAAGCACCTGAAATGAAACCTGGCAAGGTGCTGTGTGGCATTAAGCGGCCAACTTCAGCACTTCTAGTAGCACAATCGCATTCACCAGCAGTAAGCAGGGAAAAAGTCTGCAGGAGAAGGAGCGAGGATCTTTACCCTGGAAGTTTTGAGACAAAGGAGAACCAGAATTCCTGGAGCAGACTGCAGCTGGTGTTAAGGGAGCTGTGTCCCAGAGCCAGTGTAAAGACCTTTTGGACAGGCTAAGGATGTGAACCCGTCCCTTTTGATTGTGTACCTTGGCATGCAATGGGTTGCATCTAGAACCGTAGAGGTTGCTCACCCTGGAAATAGACTATTTTATTATCTGAAAACAATAGATGAGTATTTACCCAAATGTCATACCCCAAATGCTGGCACCCTTAGAAAATTCAGATGCATTTTCCAAGTGTCAGAAATAAAGAAAAAAAAAAAAAAGAGAGAAGAGAAGAAGAGAAGAGGAAGGAGAAGACATGTAGAGGATGTGTAGAGACATGGAGGAGACCCAAAGAGGAACCCCAAAACTTCTGGTTATGTTTTACTGTGTCAAAACATATTAGTTAGTAAAATTTTCCAAGGATGAGTTCCAAATTGCTTATAACATGTTTGGTAAAAGTAACAGTAGTCTAAAGCACGGGCGACTAAAAATAAACTACCTTTATCTACTCTACGACTCTATCCACTTTAATAAACCACCAGGTGACTTAACTGCTTTGACGAGTTTATACAGTTAGGTCACTCCTAAAACTAGTTTCTTTAGACACTGTGCAGCAGTATTACTCTGTTTTCCAGCTTCCCCAAGTTGCTATGCTAAGCACATATCTGCTGCCTTGGGCAGTGCACACACTAGACATAGACCCTTGCTACCAGATCAGGTGTACCTGGAGGCTTTTTAATGTGTGTATTATCGTGTCAGCCAAGTCATGCATAGCCACCAAAGGCAGAATTGTTTATAGCTAGAATGGGACTCACTCATGAGACAGAGCAAAGCTTGAGGTTGCAACTACATCTGATGATCCATGAACTAAACTCCTGGTGGTGTCAATGGAAGAGCTTTCTTTCATGAGTGTTTGGCAGGCATCCATTGCCATATAGTTGAGGCTGGATTCAGTGACCGCCCTGGCTGTGTTCCCTGCCTTTACACTGACCAACCTAATGTCAGTCCAGAGCAAAGCAATGTGGGCAGGAGGAGCTGAAATTCAAAAGAAGGGAGCCCTCTAAACCTTATCATTAAGTCTTCCTCAGGGACTTGGATTTCAAGCAGACTCTCTAAGGGTTGCGTAAGTAAGACCAAAGAAACCCTGGACTGTGCACGCAAAAATAACACAATGAAAGCCTAAAGGCAGACAGTGGGATGGATGACACAAATCATCCTCCACCAGCTTCTGGAGTGGTGAAATCTTTCCTGTGAATAGCTTATTGATGAGGAAACGGGCTGTCCTAGAGGATCAGGTAACAGTGAACTGGAGTCTCCTTCTTGTCAAGTAGCCACAGAGCTAACAGGTATCCAAAATGGCATTTCTGCTTTAGCTCTTGTTGGAGCAGTTCAAGTTTTTCTACTGATGTAGCAGGGGAGGAAGGCCTACTTTACTGGCTCAGTGGCTAAAACATGCCGGGATGGGGCGGGGAGTTGCCTGAGGTATAAACTTTGCTCCAGGGAGGAGCTCATCATTTTTGCAAATTTGAGCCCCATCAGCAGAAGTCCTAGCGAGCCGCTCACCTCTGGGGTGAGCACATGGGGGGTGCAAGCCCAGATCTGGGAGGTGGCCAAGATGTCAGCTTAAGATGGCACTCACTCATCACCATGTTGTACTTTCAGTTGATTTAAAGCTTTCTGGTAAATTTTTGAAAATGTTTTAGCAACAAAACAAGCCAAAGAAGAGAATTGTTTCTAACCAAACCAAAACATTTGGTGATGATTTTTTCTTTCTTTTCATTTGGCTGCTGAACCAGTAACTTCTGCAATGAACCATGTCTCCTTTGGTCATCCCCCTCTCCCTTTTGGTTCCAGGGGTTCAGGGAGGGCAGCAAAGACTCTGACCCCGTAATTCTGCAGAAACCAAAGCTGATGTTCTCCAGAATGACTAATGAGTACACTGCCTAAGGTTTGGCTTGGTTTCATCTGAGGTGTTTGGGCTGTCTCCCACTTCCTGAAAAATCCCGCTTATGGAAACTAGGTATCTGCAGCTACTTTTTTGGCACAAAAAAAACCCTGACTGATGAGTTAAGGTTCTGTTAAAGGGAATGATGTCTCCTCTTCAGGGATAAATGGGGACACTGGTGGCAAGGAATGTGTCCAGCTACCTGCCTTCTCGTGTTGCTGAGGCATGGTTTCCAACAGGATCACATATTTTTATTTGTTCACTCTTCTGTTGTCCATCTTGTCTCATTTACAGGACAGGTGAGTACAAAAAGACCTAAACTCAATGCTCAGTCCTCAATAAAAACATTATTAATATCATTCACCTTCCAGAGCTCCGCTCCAGCTGCTCCACATCATATCCTTTATTAGATACTTGCATGAATATTAATATCCGCAGTTAGACTAGCTAGGATTGCAACAGAAAAGGAAGTTAACTCTCCTGCTTCAGGGCACAAATTGATTCAGAGAGGGCAGGTTTGCCAGCCCTAGGGAAAGGAGTTCATAAAGCCTTCTCTGCAGCATCCAGCACCACCCGCATCCCTTCCCTTCACTCCTCACTCCTTCCTGGCCTCTTGTCTTGACCTCTTGTGCTGTCTATCGGGATTTTTGCTTGCTGTCATCTTTCACCCCTGCCTCGAGAGTCAGGCTGTTCACCCTATTGCATGCCCTTTCCCCAACCGCAGCTGGTTCCAGCTCTCCCCTGTTCATCCTGGGTTTTGTCAGTTGTCTTTTGCTACTGCTTACAGTGAAAATTTCTGGCTCTCCTGCCTCAGCTTTGCCTTTCCCTTCTCCCTGTCCTCAGCCCTCTCCATCTTCCTTGCTGCCTTCTCTTTCTCCCTCCCTCTCCCCAAGCGCCGGGTTTAGAGGCCAGATGAGGAGTAGTTGCAGAAGCCAGGCGGTTTCCAGCCCTGGTGAGCACGTGTACTTGGGGCTGGACCTGCTGGAGCTGAGCCCACACAGGCCTGCGGAGGCACCTCCACCTGGCAGCACTCACTGCCTGCAGGAAGGAGGTGGGGGTCTCCCTACCCACCTTGGGCTCCTTGTCCTGCACCCTGAGAAGGACGAGTGTGACACTGAGGGTCTCCCCAGCCCCCCGGTCACACCAAGAAGACCCCACAGGGCCCTTCCACCTGCCTGGAGTGCCATGCTGAGGTGTGGCCCATGGCACTGATATCGATTCTCCCGTTATCAGGCTGCCTCCTTCCCGCCTGCTGAAGTTGGGTTATGAAATGTGTCCCCATTTGCCACAAAACACTGAGTTACGGAGGTATGAAGATTTTTGCAGCATGCCCATCTCTGCTTTTTTGTTGGTGCATGGTAAGGTGAGCGGGGAAAATGTTCCTTATTACCTCCTTCAGATCAGTCATGCAAACTCTCCGTTGCCTACAGGATGCTGGATGAAGATGAGACCTGCTGTCTAGTGTGCTGGCCAAAACAGTATCATTTTTTCACACATTCTCCCCAAGCCCCTGCCTTTTGTTTATATTTGGATTGTAATTTGCCTGGAGCTGGAATCCTCCTACCATTCTGTTTGCACAGCACCGAGCACAAGGATATTACTGGGTTAGCAGGGTCCCTGGGCACTGCCCAGGTACCGTTGATGCTGACTTCACTGGCTGGTTATATCAGAGAATATCAATAAGCCAGGGCTGGAAGAGGAGTAACAAAATAGCTCATCACCCAGTCCTCCAAGCTGGGACATTTTTCCTGTCCCTCCTCCCTGCTGCTATAGAAAGCATAATGTTATCTGCTGCAAGAGTTTCACTGAAGGAAGTTTACGCAGCCTAATTCTGCTGGCCGCACGGAAGGACTGAGAGTAGATGCCCTCTCGGGACTTGCTGTTCCCATTTTGAGGTAGGAGACAGGATAACAAATACTAAGCAAAGAAAATAGACTCACCTAGTGCGTCTCAATGCAGACAACAGACTTCAAGCCACAGAGCTTGGTGCCTCCCGCCAGATATCTCCTAACCTGCTCTCACCTTGCCGTCTTTCATTTTTCTTTCTCTCTGATCTTTCCCTTATCATACGCAGGAAAATGTACCAAAGTGGAAGATGGATTCCTTCCAACTCTTGACCCTGTCTGCTTTCATTCTGTGTTTTTCTTCTCCTCTCTCCCATTGAGATCATTTACCCATAGCCAGAAAATGCAGCAGGTCCAAATGGAAGCCTGTTGCAGACTGTGGTTTGCCATGCACGTTGTGATAGGCCTGGAGGAGCGTGGTCACATACCCTAGAGGTGAGGACTTTATAATGGCCTGACCTAAAGCCCTGTAAGGTAAATGGCATCCTTTCCATTGGCTTCAAGGGGCTTCGGATCATGCTGTAAATAGTCCAGCAAGATACTGTACATGGATATGACAACTATTTATAGGACTTATGATAGATAAGATGTATACTCACCATCTAAATCTAGCCACTGTGTCATCTGGGGAGAGACAAATCAGGACTGATGCTTAGTGGAATGAGAGATATCAGTGACGATGAAGGACCATTGACTGACGTGTCATCTGCTTCCCCAAAGCAGAAGCACCTGAGATCCTTCAAAATCTACTGCAAGTCCCCTTTGTAACTGTTAGTTTTGTTCTAAAGGAAAGTTGTCAAATACCCCAAAGTGATGACCTCAGATTTATGAAGTTTTTCTGCAGCAAACGCCCCTAGAGCCTCTCATGGTGATCCCAGCCCTCTCAGAGGCCTGTAGTCTCACATCTTCCTTTGACTGGATCTCTCTAACTGTGGCCAATGACTCCACAATCATTGAAAACCCATGCTTGGTAGTGTTGGTGCAAGTTAACGTGGATAACCTTGATACCCAGGATTATGTGTGTAATACAGGCTTGATTGCTATCATCAGTACCCAAGGTTACCAGATCTGACAAAATCAGCGTAGAGTTACCTGTGTAGCACAGCCTATTCATATTCACATCTGTGAGCGAGCTCCTCACCGGCATTCATAAACATGTTTCTCCCTCTGAGCAGAACAGAGTGTGCAGATGTTATCATGCAAATTAATTTTTTTCAGACAAAGATGCTCTAACTTTTGATGTTGGAGGAGAGTGTTGTTTCACATTATAGACTCATTGCCAGCAGCGATCTGATACTTTACAAATCTTCATGTCAAAGTGCAGGTGGGAGCACGTTGTCCATACTGTTGTCATTAGATTTGTTGTGGTGGTGCCTAATCATAAATCAAGAATATCCCCATTGTCTTTAGCACTGTATAAACACACAGAGAGAAGCAGACAATCCCTGACTCAAAGAGTTCACAGTTCAAACAAACAAACAAAAAGCCTTGGATTGGTTGAAATGCTCAAGGTTTTAGCACAAAAAACTCAGAAGTGATACAGATAGTGCTCATGAACGGGTGGAGAGACTTACAGTAAAATTGTTGATCGATTATAAATCTACAGCCCTGTTTGTCATGAGGAGAGCATAGGGGAAGGAAAGAAGGGTAAAAGAGGGCGGGGGGGGCAGTGTCTATGACTGTGAACACTTGGTTTTGTTTTTACTCCCTCAAAAATGACACTGGCAGACTTTCACTTTAGTTATGATCAGCACAGATTTTAAAGGCTATTTCCACACGCGAAACTCTAGAGCCTTACTTAGCAAGATCCCATGCAGTAAAAAGAAGTAAATCTAGTTTGTTCAAGACTTAGCATTGATCCCAAGATGAAGGAATGACATGGACATTATGCTAGGCTTTGAGGAAAGGCACATGCAATTCCTCAGCCTCTGGCACAGAAACAAGCAACATCTGTGGGGTGTAGAAGAGCATCTCCTTTCTTTGAAATCCCAACTGGAATTTGCAAGACTCAGCCAGTACTTAAATGGATCTTCCATCCTATCCATCTGCCCGGCAGGCAGGCAGTGCTGGCTGTTGTTGCTCAAGTCCGGGGTAGCAAGTCCCAGGTATCAATACCCAGGGGTCCGTGTCAGTGTGGATCCTCTTGACTGATGACTGCAGTCTCATTTCTGCAAAGCATCTTCTTAATTTCAGGTATCTGCTTGCATCCAATGGTGTTTACAAAAATACTGGAGGGCATACTTATCATTAATCTTCAGTAAGGCTCATATGCAAGTGCTCTGCTGAACAGAAATTTCTGGTTCCTGGACAACACAGAGCGCCATGCTGAGTACTGTAGAAAAGAAGGGTGTACAGAAGTCAGCTGTCTCACACTGGCGGTGGCACTGGCGTACATGCATTTGGGGTTCTTATGTCCTGAGGAATGCAATAAGTCACTACTGTGCGTACCCCACTGTCATGGAGCAGTAGGGTAGATTTGTTTGTTCGTTTTATCCTTGACCCTCTGAGGCTTTCTAGTCATTCTGTGCTTGTATTTTTATGTTGACTTAGTTATATAAACTTCCTTTAATAGGAGAATAAGTATGTCTTTTGTGCTGTAACCCTGAGATCCTCTGTAAGGGATTCTGCATTGACTGCAAACGATCTCAGACATCATGACCCCATAGTGATCACCCAACTACAGTTATCTGAAGAGGTCTCAGACCTTGAGAGCAGCCACATGAATTGCAACTTCAAGCGGTCATTGTTTCTGCAAGTTTAGTCTGGCAAAGTTTATACTGAAGCTTTTACTTAAAAGTTTTTCGGGTTTTTGTTTGGGAGCCTGTAGAAAAACTACTTTGATTGCAAAACAAAGTTTTCCAGGTTTGGTTTGCAATTTTCAGTGCTCAGGTCCTAAAAATGTAATTGCATTTGGCTTTGAACAACTGGAAACCAAAAAAATATTTTTGTTTGACATAATCCCCCAAAGTTTAACATGGATTTCTTCTGAAAATGTTAGTTCTGCCCACAAAAATGTGCCAGTTTTGGTATCTTTTGTTGTTGTTGTCATTTAATTGAAATCCTGGACTAGCTTTACTCACTAATTTTTTGATGGTGCTTCCTCTGGCTGAATGTCTTCTTTTTCGCAGTTAACACTCATGCATCCAGTCGAGTTCTGAACTCCTCTGCAGTGACGGACTACGTAGCAGAAGTAAGTGTGTTCCTCTCTGCAAGTGGGACAGGGGATCCCTTCTCCTCCTGTCACCTATGCGGAAGCAGATACTGTGCCTCTCATTTTTTCCAGTGGGTGGAAGTTATTCATGGTTTCAAAAGCCTCTGTAATGAATATCCGATTGTGAATGCTCGTGTTCCACGTGCCTTTACAAGGGGGAGCATTTTCATGACGAGTTCCCATGTATCTTTTTTACTATGGGAGCAAGAGCATTAATGTATTTGGGTAGCTCGTTAAAAAAATATCATATGCCACCAGTGCATCTGGTTTAGACTTAACACCACGCTGGAAAATGACAGCATATGATTTGTACCTCCCAGACCCATAATACTGGTGACAGGTATTTGTAGTTGGTTACACTCTTTTTATTGATTAATTTTCTGTCGGTCAATTAGAAACCATCCAGTAACCTGAGCACATTTGAAATGCTAAGCCAGTGTGGATTTTCCATCAGTGTCATTCCCTAGAAGGTTGTAAAATTTTCAGATTATGGTGGCTTCAGGTCAGGGCACTTCCAAAGCCTAAAAGCAGAAACAGGCCAGGCAAGTTCTGAACTTGAACACTGTTTCCCAGCCTGTCTCTCACACCTTCCTTGATTGTAGATAAATTCTTCTGTCTTATCTGCTTTCTAGAAATTTTCCCCGACATGAAAAACCATGGAGTATTAGTGAATACTGATTTATGGAGCATTTGCATATTCAGCAGATGTTTCTCTAACTCCAGAGAAAGTCTGGTTCTGCAGTGCTTGAAAATGGTCTTTAAAAGCCCAAAGCAGAGTGTTGCACACATCAGTGTGTGCTCTCTGTGGGTGAAATTCAGCTCTCTGTAGTGAGATACCACTATGCTGAGGTAGTTGTTAAATTCTGTTCAAATGCCAGGATGCATCTCATCCTGTAGCCTTTATTGATATATTAGAGAGCAGATCAGAAATTATGTACCTTGGCATTGATTTGCTATTGGGATTAAATCAACATCAGCTTTGATATTGCTCCATATCACTCTGTATATTACCCTGCTCTGAATGCTCTGCCAGGGGATTAATCACTAACAACAAAGAATTAACTACATGTCAAACATATAAAAGGAGGGGGTTTAAGAAGCCATCTCTTTATCCGCCCTTGTGAAAACAAAGCAATGCGCAATGGGAGACGTACAAATAATCAGAACTCCCGAGGGGGGAGGAGAGGTGGAGAACAAGCTTCCAGCGAGACAACCAGCCAGAAAGGTTACCTTAAAAGCTTCTCAATGATGGAGCTTGCTGTGTTTATGAAGGACGTGACAGGACGCACTCACTTGTAATGGCAGAGGATTGGAATTGTCAACTGGGAACAGCCCTTCCAGCCCTTTTCCTACCATGAGCTGGCTGAGGCATTGCAATTAAACTCAGTACAACAGCTGTAAGCAGGGAGAGCTGTAAAAATACAGTCAGGTGCAACTCTTTCAATGAAATAATAACAGCAGCCAGTGTAGTGTAAAGAAAGAAGGGAGCAGAATAGAGAATTGCTGCACAGAGAGAGGAAGCCAGCAGGCCAGTTTCTGGACACAGACCAGTATCTTGTGATGCATTGTGTTTGGAAATCAATTGTTCCATGAAGCTTAATTCTTGTGTCAAAGAAAAAGAAAAAGATCATTTTGAGTTCAAATGTCTGTCGTCTCAGCTAGGTTCGCAATTCCTTTCCTAGAGCTGAAATGATCTCAGCTGAAAGGGCTGATCTGTGTACAAGATCAAATAAAAGATAAAAAGACAGATTTGTCTCCAGTGAAAGGTCAGTGAAATTTGTCACACAATTAAAACTACGTTATTTCTTTAGAAATCCTCCAAAACCAGCCTCCCTAACTCCATGTTATTTCCAGCCTGCTCACCGCTTCTTCTCATCTTTATACTGTAAGAATGACCCTCCTGCCTTCCAGACTTGTCTTTGCTGAAGTTTATATTCGTCTAATTAGATACTGTATCGTGCAGCTCTTAGCACTAAAAAAAATCAGCCCATCTGTTTTTTCCCTCTCAATGAGAAGTGTCCTCAGGGAAGATAGCACGTCTGTGTCGTGAAGGGTGGGGGCAGGCAGTAAATCCCATCCATGATGAAAGCCATGTTCTGTGTTTCCTCTTTTTATTCTTGATATTAGCTGTACACACACTTGCCTTTTGTTAGTGTCCCATCTTGAGCAGTCTCCAGACCTTAGAAACATTGGGGACAGGGCTGAAACCATTATTATGGAGTTTGAGTGACGGTAAATTTGTGGGGATGAAACTTGCTACCTGACTGGTGACCAGCTCATCACTACGACTGAGAACATGCCATGTAGCCTTTTCCTTCGGTCTTTTTCCACCATTTGTCTTTCCCTCCTGCAGTCTCAATGCAAATGAAACCAACGGAGGGGCTGGGCTCTGGTTTGTCATCCTCACCTGCTGCTGCATCAATGCCACCCAACGCTGCAAGCAGTGGCTCCTGTCTTCTACTAACAACTTCACTCTGCACCAAGGGTGCCAAAGCGCAGAGGAATTTGCCTGGAATAGCTCAGCAGAATGTGGAGTGGTGTGAAATGGGCTCCTGAGGCCCCCATCACTGGCAGATCTCATCCATCAGTTAGCTGGGGCTGTGGCCCAGACTGGGAAGAGCTGAGGGCAGGATGGGCAGAGGTAGATGGGCAGCTCCAGCTCGGAGCCAGGCTGGCGCGAAGGCCACCCACTTCCCCAGAGGTTGCAGCGGAAACGGGGAGCAGAATTAGCAAATGTCCCTTTAAATAGCCAGTTGAGGGTCTAGCTGATTCTGCAGAGCCATCTCCAGCGTGGCTGGTCCGTGGCGAACTGCAGGCATTTAAAACTTCTCGAGACCTTCTATGGCAACAGAAAGAGCAGAGCTGCTCCCTGTTCCCTGGTGAAATAACGCAGCCAGTTTTTTTGTGATGCAGACACAGTTTCTCTCATGTGCATAGAAGTGTGAGAGAGAAGGGATGGAGGGGTGGGGTCAGCAAATGAGCTACAAGTGACCTGGGTAGTGAGAACGAAATGCCAGGGAAGGTGAACAAACCCAGAGCAGACAACCATATCTGAGGACAGAGTACTACCTTCCATTTAATGAGGTACGTCTCTGATTTGAATGATCAACATTCATGGACTAAGCAGAGGAATTCACCTGCCAATGGGTTCAGAAAGCAATGTCCCCTCCTCAAGAACCTAGGATGAAAGGGAGGTCTTGCACATAGAGATGACCTGTCCAGCAGGCTGACTTGATTTCCAACTGGCCAGGGGAGAAGGTGGCTTTTTGTTCTCTCTGCTTTGTCCTCTGCTAGCTTTTGCTTTAGATTCTTGTCAAAACAAGACCAGCCTCTTGAAGTGCAGCACACACTCTGTCCTGTTTAGTTTTGCAATGTTTTGTTTGGCTGCAAGCAACTTGTTCATCAGAAGAAGCTATACTTCCTCAGTCAATGCTCTAAGAAATCCTCTTCTGTAACAGCAGTGATCTACAAAGCCCACCCTGCCCACCAGACTCCAGTAGAAAGAAAATAGCCCAAATCGCCAGTCTTCTGACAAAATGTTATCAGAAACGCACTTGGGAGAAGCTGTGCAGGAAGTTTCTGGCATCAGCTTATTGGGGAACAAGAGGCAGAAAAGGTTTGCTGCATTAGGAAAAAGTAATTGTCCACGTGGTCCAATACCTAATCTACAGCTAATGATAGTGGATGTTTAAAAGGAAGGTGCAAAACCCTTCTTAATTCACCTAAATACCATGGCAGGAGGGATAACTTTTCCCCCTTCATGGCTGATTATCTCATGCCCTGAAGCTGGGCATTGATATGGCTTGTGATTTCATCCTGGCTAGCCTGGGCTTTGAAGCCACATGTATTGCTAGCATTATGTATTGTAACTGCAGATGCTATTATTCATGCTTTGTTCAGACATGGTCCATTCTCTGAGTTACAGCAAGGGTAAATTTAATCCCACGTCTATCACACGTTCAATCTAAACCGTTTGCCTCTGTAACATCCTGCAACACAGAACCCTCTGCAAGTACATTATGCATTGCCAGAAAAAGTATTTCCTTTTATCCTTTCAGGTCTATCCTCTCATAATAAAGAGAGTGTCTTGGTCTTGTTTTATGGGAAGGGGAAGCAGGATTGCCAGTTGGTGTTACTGTGTACTCCTGCTTCCTCTCCTCATGCTCTCATCCAAGTTTAATTGCCCTGACCATATTTTCTCCTTATATCAAAGCTCTTCTTCCCTTCATGCCTCCTGCATTTTGGTGGCTCTCTGGATAGGCATATGCTATTACCACAGCTCAGTTCTCTTAGGAGCAAGGTGATTTGTGGTCCAGATACATCCAAGCCTTTCATACTGGAGATCATCTGAGGTCCCTGCACTGACTTAGATGCTGCCTTGTATCCTGTCATGAACTGCCTTTTGTCTCTCCACCACCTGATGCAGCTGGTTCTAACTTCACTTGGGAGCTCCTTGAGGACAGAGCCTGTCCTTTACCAAGCACATGTCCCACACTTTGCCACATGGAGCACATCATGGGTCCCACAGCACAGGCTGAGTGGATTCTCTTACCAATATAACACAGGCAAAGACAGCTCTATAATAGGCAGCACATCCTCTTTGCATAAGCAAAACCACTGGCAAATACAATAGGAACAGGAAGAAGCTTGTTGAATGAAGTTCCATTTTACTTAATATCAGTGATGCTGGCACCAATGCGAATAACATTTTCTTCATTAAGTTCTAAGCACTTCCAATTGTGTCTGATCCTATTTTCCTGGTCAGTTTTTTTATAGCCAACAATTGCTCTGTTTCAAAAGAGAGAGATTGAAATGATTCCTTCCCAGATATATGGAATTAATTCTGCAAATGTGTGTTCATGAATAGACCTGAACAATTATTATTTTTCCAGAGAATAATACATTCTCTGGAAATGTGGTTTTAGTTGCCCTGAAACTATTCACACATTATTAGCACTGCATTTCCTGAATGATGCTAGCTGGGAAGGGAAATGAAAAATGGGATTAGCTTCACAAATCTGCAAGAGGAGGTTGTGCTCCTCAGACTGTACCACTATGTCTCAAGAGTGTAGGATACCCAGGTAACACTCCCACCCGGCAAGGGAAGATGCAGCCCTGCCTCGGCTGCCTGGAGCGTGGCTGTGGGCAGCAGGACACAGAAGATTCCCCCCAGGGTGTGAGAGTGGCTCTCAGTCTCCCCTCTCCTCTTGGGTTCTTCTGACATAAGGCTTATAGTCCCTCCCACAAGGAAGGGAACGTGCGCATCCCATCTCCTGGGACAGTGCCCTAATCCAGCAGGATGGAGAGGGATGTCTTCTGGTCCAATCTGTATTTAAATGAGAATATCTTCAGCAGGAAAGGTGGAGAGCAGCCTGGCCCAGAATCCCTTAGATGACACTGGGACTCCTAGGCGATGGGGTGTCAGAGTCCCATGCTCAGGGCAGCTGCTTGAACTCAGACAGGGACTTCAGCCTCACCTAGCCTTGCACCAGGCTCCAGGGCCTTGGGAGATGGGTATCTCTTATTGCCCCCTCCATAACAGATAAAGGACTGTGATGGCAATAACTGCCCCTTCCTCATGCAGTTGCATAACCCACCCCCTCTTTCCCTTTGTTTGCATGTGTCCATAGCTAAGCATTTCATTTTGGATCACATGGAACAATTTCTGTCAACTGAAAACAATAACTGATCCCCCTCCTCCGCCTGTGAGTTAAACCCCCAAAAATTTACATTTGTTTTTCTCTGGATCTAAATTATTTTCCAGTGAGGCTGCCAAGCTAAAAATCATTTCTTCATGCAGCTCCAGAGATGAAACAAATACATTCTCTCCCATATCTACCTGATTCTCAATGAGAAACAGGGCAAGAGGCCCCCAAAACAGCACAGCCTGGCTTAGCAGGAAAAGCTGTTGCCAATGGCTGCACAAGAGGCACGAATCAGAATTTCAGGTATGTTGGAGTAAACAAGGTGTAGTCTTTTGGAGCAGGATTTTGCTGCAGAATCCAAGGGGCCTGACTGATTTCGTGGTCAGTACAGCTGGGAAGATGGAGATGATGTGGGACTCAATTGAAAAATGAGGATTTACAGGAAGGGCAGCACCTCTTTGCTCTTGCTCTGCTGATCTGCAGTAGGAGATCCCAATGCCATCCCCACTTTCTTCTTCCACCACAGTGACATAAGATCCCTCAAGAGCCACCTCTGAGTGTAATTCATTAAGTTTACTCCCCAATTCTTTTGATCAGGCATGCAAGGGATGCTGCACCCCTCTGTGAAGCTGCTGGAATATGCCATCCTGAGGTTTTTATTATACCTTTTGGCCAGCAGATGCAATCTTTGCGACCAGAAGCCATTTTTACTTTTCAGGGCAGGGCTGCACTTTGCAGAGGAGGAGGAAGGACTGTGAAAGCAATGCATTAAACTGGCTGAAGGGATAAATAACACTCTAAACCAAAGGGCAGCTGCAATTACTTTCACTGTTCTAATCAACGCCCCCGATGTGGGACTTCAAAGCAGGGCAAACTGAGCACAGAATTCAACACGTCCCTGAACCCAAGGCTGCATGACAGGGACAGCATAGAAATGTCCTGATTATATTTCACAAGCTGGCAAATCTCAGACCCACCCTCAGAGGAAGACTGGCCCTGAAGGCAGGAAGATGTGGTGGGACACACTGTTCTGCGCGACTCCAAAGGGAGTCGGTGATATTCCTGCTTTCACATGGCACACTCTCTTGTGAACTTTCCAGTGAAGACGATAAAAGCTTTGAGAGTGGGACACAGCTTCTTTTAGTGAGCTTCCCATGGGTGAGCCAAAAGCTGATGGCAGGAAGCACTGGAGAGTGAGGATGAGTGGGAATACTCTTCCTTGACAGTGTTGGTGGAGCTCTGACCCCACCACCAAACAGGAGAGCTTGGAAATAAGCTTGTTCCATTGACATGACTCAGAGGGATTATCTCCTCCTTGACCTTACAACCCTATGGCTGATGAGCTTACCAGGTGCTTTTATCCAGCCCCAGCTGACACTGCCAAGGGGTTTTGTCAGATCTGCCGCTGTTGAGCAGAATACCGTCGGATGGATTCTCCATGCCCATTCTGTTTTATAAATGACTTGGACAATAAGGCTTTCACACAAGGCAATGGGGCTTTCAGGCTGACAGTCAGGGGAGGAGGACTGAATGAACGCACACTCCCGGTTCGATCTGGTGTCCAACAGGAGCATGGATCTCAGCAGCTGAAAGGAGAGCTGGACCTTCCAACTTAGGCACAAATGCCTACTATAACTACATATAAGGGGTCTAAACAAGAGTAAATATGACAGCCATTCAGATTTAAATGCAGTGCTTACAAACAGAGATGTGGCTGTAGTCAATCTAGCTCTAACATCCACCATCAGTGCTTCCAAAGCAAAAAGGATGGGCTGTCACAGCAGCTGAAACATGAGGACTGGTCACACTAAACCATCTATCATGCTGCCTTAAGAAGCCTTCCTGAAGTTCCCAAGTGTACAGCAGTGAAGGCGCATTTTTCTGTGTCTGTGTGGTCAGCAGAAACCATACCTAGGCCAAAGAAAAGGTAGATGTGAACATCCAGTAGCTAACTTCTTGGACCCCAGCGTAGTTCAGGCAAACCATTGTCTTAACCTCTCATGTACACATCAATAACAACAGTAACTATGATATAATCATTCTTGCCAAACCACAGGCAATCTGCTTCCTTATAATTCATCACAGCTGCAGGTCCATTCTCTTTCCAATATTACATTCACAGTGGAGAAGAGAACCATATTCCATGGCCAGAGTGGGTTTAGACCGTAATTCAAGATACGTCCAAAGCCAGTTGCTGTCTGAGAGTGAAACATGCCTGTACATATCACATCTGCATAGCCAGTGTTTCCCTTTGAATGCCATGGGTGTGATTTAATCTTGATGGGTTAGTTCAGTCTTTTAAGGCACCCTTCAGCCATGGAGGCGACTCCTAACCCTGCCAGTGAATCCTGATGAAGGTGGTTTTTCTAACATAGACAGGGTTGCACGGTTGTTGCTTTCGTTACAGTAAATGTAGTGCCGGCAGCACATTGTACTGAACAGACAGCCCCAGAGCTTTAAGTCCTCTGTATCTCCAGGAGTGCTACAACACAAGGAGGGGCAGCGTTTGCTTCCACTACAGTGACCTGTCAAGTTGCCTCAGCCTCGGCTCAGCAGGGTCACTTCCAGGAACAAGGAGATAATTCAGCCATTATGACCCCGTCCGGCTCTCCCATTCTTTGATAAGCCTCCTAACAAGGGTACCAATTAGTGCCAAGTGTGATGGGGGATTTTGCGAGGCAGGCACCTGGGAGCTGAGCCAAGCCAGGGAGCGCTGGTGGCCATCGGCTGGTGATCGGGAGGTGCTTCCCCTCGGCGCTCGCAGGCGCAGCGTTACGGGGTGATTTCTGGGGAACACCCCACTGCAGCAGGAAGGCAGGGAGGGCTCCAACTGCAGGCATTTTTCCTCCGGGCTGGTACTGAGCTCCTGCTCTCTTATTGTGTTTGAGACACTTCATTTTGGATAAAAATCAGGCTCAGAGCACTTTGCTGTCACAAAGGGTCCCATAGAATATTTATGGCCTATTTTGGGAAAGAATAAGATGGTAGCTCTTACATCCTCACCACATGTCCCTCTCATCTCTCTAAATCTCCTCTGTGCTGTTTTATTTGGATAACGCAGCATTCACAACGTGTTTTCCATTATTATATGCTGCTGTCCAGCTGTTCAGTGTCAGGCTTTGCTTCAGGCTTCTTTTTTCTCCAGTCGTGTGTCTTTCTTTGCACATTTGATTCACTGATGTGCAGCGTACGCTCCGGGGCAGTTCTCTTTCATGGGCAAGCACCGGACTAATAGATGATCTCAGGAATGATCAGATCAATTCATTAACCTTCTGAATAAAGTTCTCTATTGATACAGCCCCTCTTATCAGGGAAGCCTTGGGTATTATTTATTCCACAAAGTAGAAACGCTGCTCTCCCCCTCTCCCACCCTGCCAAGGTTACGGCCTTACGTCAGCCCCTGCTGCGGTGACCTTGAGGGTACTAACCCTTTGGAAGCGCTGGGCTTTTTCCCCGTCGGGCCATGCATGGGCACGACTCCTGCATTGCGTGGTGATCTGCACGTCTCGCTGCACTTTACACAAACAGGGGTCTTGGCATATATTTGCATGTGGGTTATTGGTCTTCTCTTGCTGTAGCATCAGCATGATGTTTGGCATCAGAGCAGCCTTCGTTCAGAGGGCTTGCAAGCCTGGGGCTGAAAACGTTTGGATTTGTCAATAAGGGAGAGCTGGAAACAAGTTGCCCAGAGAGGTTATAAAGTTTCCATCCATCATGGGAGATGTTTAAAAAACAGCTGGAGATGGCCCCGAACAACCTGCTGGACCTGACCCTGCTGTGAGCAGGTGGGTTGGACCAGACGATCCCCAGAGGTGGCTGCCCAACCCAACCACGCGGTAGTTGTGCGATTCTGTGATCTTACTGATCGTGTTTTCAGGTGAGGAGAATTAGAGGCAGCAGGACAGAGGGAATTTAGGATATTATATTGAGTGCAAAGCAGCCTCAGTTCAGGAGTAAATCTCCCACTCTTTCCTCCAGAAAGCACATCCTCTGGAGAGAGGAGACCACAGCATGAAGACAGAAAGCCCAGGGCAATGCTCCTGTGAGGCCTGGAGACATGTACATTTGCAACCAGTCCTGTCTGCCCACCTCTCCTCTTCAAATCTGTCAGCTTAATACCTCACAAAAGGCTACAGATTTCTCCCTGCCCTCATTGTAATTACTTGGATTAGCACCGAATCATCTTTTTCAGCTGTAATATGTGAGACACACAAGGTTTTGTTCTGTGCCTATTTGTTCTTCTATTTACTCAGTACATGAAGCCCATTAGCTAGATCATCATTCACTACAGTCTTTCTTCTTCCTTTTACTCTAATGAACTCCAAATGTCATTTTGAACGTTTTGGTCGTAGTTGCCAGCTGTAAGGCTCCTGGAAAGTTCTTGGCACTTTTCAACTAGCAAAAGCTAGCAGTGTCCCAGCTTCCCCTTTATCCTTTTGAATAAAGGAAAGAGTGTGTATCACAACTCTTTTTCCTGACAGGTTTCCTCCCCGCTCCTGAGGTCTATGTGGTTGTTGGGGAGGGAAGCCCATTCCCATGGCTGCCTTTCGGGGCTATGAATGAGGACAATTGTATTTTTGGGTGGTATTTGCATAAAGCAGAATCTTTCTCTGTTTTTTTGTTTATTTCTTTTGTTTTTCCTTGCCGTAATTTTAGCATGAAAAAGGAAGTCAGTCTGCCCAAGTGGAAATTAATTTCACTGAAGCAAGCCATTTTTATGGTGCAAAAGGTAACACTTCTGGTAACATTAGACAGGTTTTACCTGCTACATTTTCTTGAAAACTTCCTCAGGAAATTACATTTCCCCAGTTTGTTTTGCTATGGAAAGCTACTGGTAGCAGCTGTCAAAGAAAATTGCAAGTACCCACAAATATTGTCATTTTCAAAGGCAAATATTTGCAGAGCATAAAGTAAAAGCATGGAGTTAAGCCATCCCTCTGGAAGAGTTCCTGTTGGCTAAGGCACTGCTGCTAGTGAAGTGCAACTACTCACACCTTTTCTTTGTATCGTGGCACACCTATTCTTCCTTCCTTCCTTCCTTCCTTCCTTCCTTCCTTCCTTCCTTCCTTCCTTCCTTCCTTCCTTCCTTCCCATTATTCCCATTATTGTTACTGTAGTAACTGCAGTCCCAAAACAAGTGCAGGACCCTACCTGCTACACATTGTACAAATGTGGGCAAACTCACTTTTTTATCAACTCTTATACTTCCATTCACTTCCCTTTGGATCATCACCTGGGGTATGTTTGAGGTCGTGTTCCATTTTCGCTTTGAGGTTTTTTTCCTTTGAAATAACAAGTTATAACCCACTCACCCCCAAACCAGAAGTGGGATTTGCCTTTAGGTTTCAGTGTTCATCAGCTGCCATTCGAGCTAGAGCAGCCTTCTCTCTTTCACACACACCCCCACACCCTCCCGCACCTTTAAATAAAAGAAGTGATCCTTGAACAAGCACCTGATTTCAGCACCTACAAATGGAAAATATGGTGGAAGTCGACAGTATCTCGTTGTGAGCTGATCACCCAAACAACAGGCATCGGGTTTGTCGGTGTACTTCAGGAGGTGAGCACACTGACGTCCCAGAACGCGTCCGAATGCCCTGGTACCTCAGTCCAGCATCCCACGCAAACACACCTCAGTAGTCCTCCATCCCTTGTGAACACAGCCTCCGAGCAAAACAGCAACATGTTAGTAGGAACTTTCTCAGTTCCTTTAAGACCTATACAGTATATACAGTGATGCATTCAAGCAGCTGGTGGATATAGACTCAACAAAGGCCGACCATAAAGTCCCTCACAAGTGTCCATAACTTGAAATTTATGATCACGGTTCGAGAAGACAAACATCCATCTTGTATCAAGGCTTGTGTGCGTTCAGGAGAGAGAGGGATTTGGGGAGGCAGGAGGAGAGAGGGCTTCTGTGTCAGGGTCCTGTAAGACAGCTGTGTAATATCCCCTCTGAGAAGCTGCAAAACTCCTTAATGTGCCTGCCTGCTTTCTCCTGGGCAGCCATCAGGTCGCTGCCAAGACAGAAGAACACGGGCTGTGTGTCTTGGATCTGAGGGATGATTTTTTTGAAATCCAGCTACTACGGTCCCGTGTGTTTTTACTGTGGTACAGTGTAAGTACGCAGGCTCCGGGCAGGAATTTGTCCAGGAACACAAGGTGGAAAACCTCAGTGTTTCTGAGAAGATATGCAGGGCTTATCATTATATGAGGGACACTCCCTTCAGTGTTGTCATGGTAAGGATAACATATGACTGTAAACACATAGGCTAAATATCTCTGCATGAACTTAAAGGGCTGTGCATTATCTGGTGAAGAACAGCTGAGAAATTCAGCTGGGTTGGCAAAGAATGATGTTCAAATTATGAGCTCCAGCCGTAATCCTCCCTTTTGAACAGGCAGCTGAAGTCTTTCAGGATGGTACTGGAATCCAAAAAACATCAGAAAAATAAAACACTGCATGAAGAATGAGCAATTTCTGGCTGCTGCAATGCTTATGAACTCCCATCCATGACACAGGTAGAGACCACAGAACTGATGGAGCACATGGATGTGATAGTGTCATGGTTTCAAGGATACCATTAACATACACAGGTGAAGATGCTTTGTTTAGAGAGGTTGCCAGAAGTGGACTCGGAAAAAGGCAGACTCCTTACAGCCTGAAGGGTGTTTGAAAGACAGTGTCACCAGCTGGCCTGAAATAACTATACACCATTACAGTTTCCAAGGAAGGAGCATCAAGGGGCTACGAGGGAGACTTGGAGTGAGGATGGTCTCTGTTTATTGAGTAGCATTGATGTGTGGCCACACCTTTAGAAGGACAGTCCCACTGATGTCTGAGCTGAAGCTGGGGCCAGTGGTGACTTCCAAATTCTTCAGCTTACTACCCATGCAGACACTTCAGATGATGTTAACACCTTCAGCCCTTTCACCAGCATCACGACAAGCAATCCCATCTTCATCAAGCAGGAGCACGTGGCAAATCCAGCCACCCTGAGAAAAACTGTTCAACTTCCCCATTAGAAATACATTTACCTTTCCTACTGCTAGTGTGGGAAAGGGACACCTTTGTTCCAGGACTTATGGAAAAAAAACCTAGTAAACACTAACACTGCAATAAGAGTAAGAGAAAACATTTTTGTCAGTGCTGGGACATTTGCTATAGCAGGATTTACTATTAGCTTAGTAAGATTAAAAGGGATCAGACATGTTATGTGAGTAAGAATTCAGCATAAACTTTAAAGTTCTTTAGTGCTTTAGTCCTCCTGCCTCAGGTGTAAGTCTGCTGGGGTCCACAAAGATGCCCTTCCCTTACTCCTGTCACTGGTCCTACAAATTGCAGCGACACCCAGGTGTGTGCAGGGAGGAACAGAGCTAGTGATGCATCTGGGCCGGCTGCTGCCGGGCACTGGGATGCCAGCTGACAGCTGCGAGGACTACGGGCTTCCTCCAGGCTGGTCATCCCTGTGATTTCCAAGAGGACCAGAGTTTGAGAGGATCCCCGATGAGTCCTTGCAGGGAGACATCCTTCCTCCTCCCCTCCGTGAGCTGGCTGCAGGCACGTCAGCCCTGCTGCGATATGCACATTTCAGATTGTCTGACCTTCTGCAGTCTGGTTGTTTTGGCTGTGCAGCCTTGGTTTATATTTGGTCTGGGCTGGCTTTTGCTTTGCAGATCAGGTGGGAGGACTTAACATTGTGTTTCTGGGGATTTGGGGATTTCTTCTCACTCGCTCTCCCTCTCTCCCTCTTATTTCTCAATGATTTCTCCGGCTGGGTCAGGTTGATCTGTGTGGGATCCTGGCAGTGCACCAGGGTGTAGCATAAGCAGTGCTTGTAACATTGATTGCCTTGTATACTCAGTCATTGGGCTGCTTGGGAGCCGGCAAACCTTTTACAAAACAGCAGATCTGTCCGCATTGGGCATACTTCACAGCAAGTGAAATGAATACAAAACTCATCGCAGGCAAACCTCCACATATCTCTCAGTCAGAAAATGTACCAGGATATATCCAGCCACACTGCAGTCTTCTCACAGTCATGGGAGATCAACACCAATTGCATTAGGCTATGCTGCTTCTTTCTACCATTATTTTGCATTAGCTGAATTTTGTAGACATGAATCCATCCTCAGTCACACACAGAGGTTGAAGCAATCTTTGCAAAATCCACCCAGCCCTGATTTTCACCCCACTTTTTAGCAATTCTGGTTTGCTGGGTTATGGTCTCTTCTAGACCTCACGCTCCCACCAGCGGTGCCAGGTGATCCAGCAGAGTATCAGGGGCAGCTGGGCAATTGCATGAAGACTGCTTAGTTCCTCTTGGCCATTTCCCAGGGCTGTCCTCAGGAGCAGGCTTCACAGAGGGGGCCTTCGAGTTGAGAAATCCTTTTTCTTGGGACACTCCCATCAATCCTGTGTGCCATCACCTTCTCTCTTCCTCAATGGGAAGGCCAGCATGAGGGCTGCACTCCTGCAGATTCCCCTGGAGCTTCTCCAAAGCATCCACGAGGTATCCAAGGCGACAACATACATCTGTGTCTGCAGAGAGGTGGAGACCAAGGTCAGGAGAGAAGTGGCTCTGTGTCTTGCAGCAAGAAGTTCCCCGGGTTAACCTGGTGCCGCTGCCCAAGGAGAGCCAGAGGGTGCTGGGGGCAGAGTGCCGAGAGTGGCTGCCTTTCCCAAAGGTTAAGCAGACATAGGACAGAGCTTGCCAGGTGCTGCACACATCCAAGAGCTAGTTTCTAATTTAAGATACTTTCTAATGTCCGCTGTACTCTGGGGAACGCAGCCCCGGCAGAAGGCACGAGCCAAGCGTGGAGCCCTCCTGCCACGCAGCCCCGTACCTCCATCTCCGGCAGAGAAAAGGGACATTGTGCTGGCCGGGAGCACCACGCCAGGGAGGAAGCAGCCTGGCCAGGGCACAGCGGGCAGCCTGCAGCCAGCAGCACGCACTCTCCAGGGCACCCGTGGATGTGGTTGGAAGGGAATAGCGCAGCGGGGAGCTCTCTGCACACCTCCATGACAGCTTCCACTCTGCATCTCAGCCTTTCTCCCTACATCCTTAATGTGCAAGAAGATGGTGTGCAGGAAATGGGGTCCTAGCAGCGCCCAGGGACAGGTGACACTACATCAGGCTGGCTGCAGCGGTGTGTCGGACAGGCAACAGCATCGTGTGGCTTTCACCCTCCCACGGGCTTAGAGCTCTTCCGGTTTTGAAGCAAATGCTCCGAAGCTGGGCTACGCTTTCCTGTTGCTCTGACACCCGAAACCCAGCGTTAGATTTATTGAGCTCGCAAGGCAGCTTCGTGAGATGTTTGCCAGGACATGAGGCTAATAATTTAATCAGGTGAATTCAGACGGGGTCCTGCGGTGGCTCAGGTTGCATTATATAACGGGACCTACAGGATACTCTGCCGGGCGATAGGCTGGATGCTGCACAGCCTTCTCCAGGATGGCCATTAAAGAGAAACTCTGCCTCTGCTTTGTACCCCGTCCAACGTCATGAAGTTTCACAGGGGGAGAAATGCATCTTCCTTTCCATAAAACTGCGGCAGGGCTTTGAAATATAAAATGGGTTGCTTTTATAACCGAAAATCTTGTGCAGTGGCTGCCTTCTTCCAAAGCAACAGCCAGACGTCAGTGCATTTCAGTCTAAGAGACTGCGCACAGGTTTCCATCCAGCTTTCAAGTGGGTTTAGCAATCCAGCCAGCTGACCCTACCAAAGTGCTTTCCCCATAGATTTGCACAGACAGCGAAGTCTACTAGCACCATGCTGTCGGGGGCCTGGGGCAGGTAGAGGGGTGGCTGGCTGACAACTGCTGCTCACATCAGGTGGAATACGAGGTCTCCTGGGCCCACTGGTGGGTTATATCTCTGTATCACATGCTCACTTGCCTGTCGTGCCTCTGTGTGTTTGCTTCGTATCTGCACAACACTCAATGTGTGCATACCCTGCCATGTAACTGAAGTGATTGCTGCAGTGTGTGACCAAAAGCAACACAACGCACAGGACATGAGAGTATGAAAGATTTAAAAACTGTGGGGCGAGATCATGCTTCCGGAGGCAGCGCAAAGCCTTCAGGCTGAGCGTCAGGCAGAGAAGAACCAGTGCATGGGAACTGCAGTCTTTTGGACCATTTGGACCCCACTCATCCTTACCTTCCTTGCAAGCGCCCCGCTAATTCCCCACCAGTCACGTTGAATCGCAGACCCAGCAGCCCTCAGAGATGAGTCAATCTCTAGGTGGGAATCCAGGGCTTATGCTTAGGTTCACGCTGTTATTTTAGTTTGTGGTGTTTGCTTCTCATTACGGTAAGCTCCCAGGAATGTCAGCACCAAAATAGCACAGAATCACAAGGTTACCTGCTGAAGAATGAAGTAAACAAGAGGGATATTCTTTCTCTCCCCTTCTCTCCTTTTCTTTTTTTTTTTTTCCTAAAAGGAGGCATTTTGAGTACCTGCACTGAACTCCAGGGTGGAGATTTCAGGTTTGGAGTTTAAGTGCATGCAGACACATGAGGCAGTTTGGGCAGGCCTGGCCTAATCCCCTCTGGGGAGATGTGCAGCCCAGGTGCCGTGGGTCTGCAGCGGCTGTGGAGATGCCGTTCCTGCTGGCCCAGCCTCACCGGACATGAAGGTGAGGCTCTGCCGGGTCTGGAGAGCACCAGTGCCCTGGCAGGCATCAGCCTACCTCTATCTGGTAACCGGGGCTGATGCTGCAGGATGATCCGGCAGAGGATGAGGGGCCTTTGGGGAAGCCCCACATTAGGGATGCTGGATTGGTGGCGCTGCTCCTGGTCCCCACTCCCCAGGGCTTGTCTCAGAGTGATGAGCAGGAGCAGCTCTGGAGCTTCACCTGCAGCAGAGAGCCCCTGGCCCTCTCTCAGAGGCACAAAGAAGCAAATACAGCCTCTTTCCAGAATCACGCTGAGGTCTCCCAGGATACCGGTGCACAGTCCAGGAGGGACTCAGAGCCGCGCTTCTCTGTATTGACTCCATGAGAAATGAGAGCAGGGAAAAAAAAAAAAAAATCAGCGCCTGGCAGACAGAGAGGGGCCAGAAGTGACTTCCCTGTTTCTAGGAAGGCAGCGCAGATGGTGGGAAATATTTCACCCGTGCAGTGGCAGCGGTGCTAACCTGGCACTAGGGCAGCCGGGGTCCAGTTCCCTCCTCTCCCCAAGGCTCCCTGTGTGACCTTGAACGTTGAGCTTGCACAGAGCCAGCCTTGGTGCCCCGACTGCAAATGGCCTCCACCTGCAAGATGACAAGTGCATTCAGGACCAGAGGGGTGCTTGGCAACTTGGGGACCCCATTAGTATGCAGAGGGACCAGCACCCTCCTTAGAGCCACAGTGGGATGCAGAGGTCAAGGTAGAGCTGCCACCTCTGCCGCCGACTCTCTGTGACTTGGAAAAGACGTTGCTTGGTCCCGGTTTCAGAAAGGGCACTTGGGAGGGAGGATCACACAGAAATCTGTGCGCCTTGGCTCTCCATCTGCAAATTAACAGCTTGGGCTGCCAGGCTGGCGATCGCTTTACGCTCCTGCTTTGCCCAGGAGAACGCCTGGGGCAGCAGCGGGGACAAACAGCGGGGGTCCCCTCAGAAGAGAAACCCTCGCACAGCCGAAAGGGACTGCTGAAGCAAACAACGCCTTCCAGCACTAGCTGCTCTCTTTGTCTCCCCTCCCACTTTTTCAAAAGGAAACCCAATATACACAAGACTGGTGAGAAAAAAAACCCCAGCCTTCTCACAAAACCCAAATAGCCTGCATATAGCAAAAGTTAAAATGGCAGCTTCAGCTGCTGTACCTGTCTGGGATGTGGTGGTTCTGTGGGATCACCCATATGCTGGATAATTAAGATAAGCCAGCAGTTGTGGCCCTTTATCCCTGTCTGGTATACTAACAAAATGATAAAAAAGCCACAACAGTTTCACTGGCCACCCTACGCGTATGGCGCTGGGCTCCATGGTGAAATATTATGACAAAATTGGGGAGACTCCACGTATGCGACGGTGGCTCTTTCTTTATCAGCAGGGAGGGACAAGAACATGGGGCGCTGCTGTGGGAAGATGTGCAACGGGAATTGCCTGTCTGTTCTGAGGGCAAGGATGAATCATGGGATGTGGAGAAAGGTGAGGTAGAAAATAAAGTCCAGGAATGCAACCTTGGACTTTCCTCTTCCTAACTCTCAGCAGAGAAAACTGCGGGGAGCATAGGCACAACAACTTCGGGCAAGTTTGCACTGTGCATCTTTGCTGGAGTTGGAAATAAACCTGCTGCTGGACTGGGCAGGGAGAGGGTCACTGGTGCTTGATTTGGGGCTGCCTGGCACTGGATTCTTTCCCTCCACCCTTTGCCGTGCTCAGACCTGAACACATTTTGGAAAGAAGATTGTCTGCTTCAAAACAGTGACAATCACCTTACTTGACAGGAGGCAACCAAAAGGTGAAGGCAGCTAACAGATGGGTGGAACACAAGGGAACTGTAAAATGGTCAAGGTTAGTGAAGGGAGCAGCAGCCCCAGCAGACACCACCTGCCTGAGCAATTGCCAGGCACAGGCAGGGTTATGTTTTTCTGTTAAATGTTACAGGGACTTCCCGTGGGAGGGGGGTGACGCATATCTCTGATGCTCATGGGCCCAAACCAGCCAATTCGCAACCCAGCGTTTTTATGCCTGCAATTATGCGGGAGGATGGAGATGACTCATGAGATACTGCAGGACACAATATAGCAGATGTCCTGGACGAAAGTGCTGCAGGGAGATGCAGCTACTGGCAAAAGCCAGGCTGGACATTTCAGTGTGACCTGGCTTTGAAAGGAGGAAGGTGTAATCTCAGCTGGAAGGGCTGGGGACCTCACAGCTGGGCAGGGGAGGAAAGGAAAAGCTTGGCATGGGCTTCTGGGTCTGCTGAAGAAGCACGTCCTGTCACGCCAGCTGACTCCTGGGCTGCTACAGCTGTGCGGTTGTTGGTGCCTGGCTGAACGTGAACGTGGGAACACACACCGAGCAGGGGAAGGGGCTCCATCATCTCAGCATGGACAAATCCGATGCTGAAGGACTGGAGGAGACAGTGGGTGGAAGTGCAAGCTGTCATGTTACAGTCACAAACTATTTACAGGTAGTTGTGGGACCCTTTGGGAGACATGGTGAGTTCACACCTTGCACAAAGGACCAGCCCTTGCAAAAAAGGTACCTGTAAACTGATGGCTGAACTCTGTGGAGAAACTCCATGAAAATGTTGTGGGTGATCCTGAATTGCTTTAGAGAAAAGCAGAAAAGCAGAGCAGATGGGGCAGGATGGAGAGGTGGTGTGTGCAGGGAAGATGGAGAAGAAACCAGTGACAGTGATGGTGGGAATGGAGCGAAGTTGCCTGTTAAAGTTTATTTTATGCAGAGCCTGTTGCTCTTTCAAGTAAGTCCACTGCAGCACTGGGGTGAAAGCAGAACAGAGATGCCCACATTTTAACCACTTCCTCTCCCTTTCAGCTGAATAGCTGAGCTCATGAGATGCCACAAAGGTGTCTCTGCAATAAGATACCCATGCAAGTGACATGGAGAGATCTTGCTCCTCTTCTTCAACAGGCTATTCTCCTTTGGTCCTTTGGTGGCAGGTGGGGGAAGGATTTCAGAGGTGCCCCAGAAGGATGAGTGAGTGGGTGCTGGTACACGTCACCATGGAGGGCTCCCACAGCCCTCTGCCACAAAAAGATCTGGAGCCTCCTTCCAGTTTTGCTCCATGGGGAAGAAACACTGCACCAAATGCTCTTCGATGACTCTGGCCTGCAATCTGCCTGGGGCTTCCTAACTGGGAGACAGCTTCGGTGGCTTCAGACATTATCCGGTAGCATCTGTTTCCACATCCTTTCCTTCACAGATGGTGCTGCCGCCGGAATCCCAGAGTTCAAACTTACACCCAGCTGCTGGATGTGCCTGTGCAAGGCCAGGGCAGCCACATCCAGGCAAAACAGAGTGAGGCCTCCTTTATTACAGTGTATAAAAGCAAGGGATGTGTTTATGGAGGTCAGGAAGGGCTGGCTCAGAGCTTGAGATATTCTTCAAGGGGACAAGAGCCAGCTGCTACGGGAAGCAACCTCCATCTTTGTTCCCAGTTGCATGTCAAATGTAACAGCAACCATTAAACAACAGTTGAAAATGATCATAGTACTAATAACCTTGAGACATTGTACAAATGGTCACTGAATTAAGTATTTGCAGTAAAATCTGCCTGGGAAGCATTTTTTCCCTAAGTAGATGATATTTGGTCTATGTTGAAATTTTTCTTTCCTGTTTTAGAGTCTAGTTCTTCCCTCTTTGGCAAGTCACCACATGATTTCCAGGTGGGCAGGAGAGGGACGCTTGATAGAGATATTAATTTTTAGGTATAAAGTGGTTCTTGCCATTGCCAAATGCCTGAAGGTCCCCATAGTTTCCATTTTTATCTGCGTCTTGGACAACCTTAGCACAGCTTCAAGCTTTTGCCGGGAGTCAGGGTTTAAAGGTCGAAGAGAACCTTTGCAATAATCTTGAGAGTGAGCCTATGCAACACTGCATTTCGCATTAAAATTTCCCTTATTTGCTTCATACACAAATCAGCTTTATGTACCCTGTAAGAGTGTAGCACATTCAGAAAGCCCTCCAAGATCCAGGGGAGAACAAAGTGGAGGTATTATTAGTGGAGAGCAAAGAGCAGAGCTCTGTAAGCAGGCGTCGCACTGAGCAGGAGGTTTTAAATAGTTTCCTCTGAGACAACTTTGACTCCTTCTGTTACACAGTTTTACTCAAGTGTTCAACAAATTATCTCATGAAGGAAGCAAATATTACAAGAACAATATACCTCATATGTCTTGCAGGGGTTGAAAACCACGGCATGGAAAGAGCAGCCTCAGCTCCCTAAACAAGTTAAACAGAAAGGAAAGGCACAGAGAGGGAAATCCTCTCTGACTTTGTTATGGAAATGTGATACAGTTTGACATTTTAATTGCGATTCTCCCCTTATTATCTGGCACACGTTCATAGTGCCCAAGATGTTGTTTAGTGAATCCAGCTGCCTCCTCCGCTCCGTTTGAAGTCCAGTGACTCCGCGTGATAGGGGAGTGTGAGAGTCAATGTGATTTGTGTATGAGGAAACATAAATATGTCACAGGAGTTTAGTCTTATAGGTCTGCAGAGTTTATACTCACAAAATCTGTTGTGCCCTTGTTTACACACCCAGATCCAAAGGCCTGACACACCCTCATTCTAGCTCAAAACTTTCATCATTTCTGTCTTGCTTCTAATGGGGCCATTGCAAAGCATGTGGATGATGTTTGACCACAGTTTAACATATCCAGGAAAATGTGCTCTCAAATGTTAAGAAGAGCTTTAATCAAAGTTGATTCTTTGTCATTAGCTGAGACAAGAACACACGAGGTTCTGCTGCCACATGTACAAACTCCTAGGCATAGGCCTCCCCACGTGCCAAAAACTCCTTCACACCAAAAAAAAAAAAAAACGGAGGCTTGCAGATACGTGAACGCTTGCCCACGGGGAGCTTAGACACCTGAGTGTAGAGATGCCGCTGTGCTTAAGTGTCAAACAACGTGCCTGCTCTTCCCGCAGCTAACTTCTGCCAGACAGAATTGTTGAGATAAACTCATCTGCTTGGTGCTGTTCTTCACTTGAACTTCGCCACTGCTGCCAGCCACAGGGGAAGACTCGGCATAAAATGGTTGCGTGCTTTTATGTAGCAGAGGAATGGAGAGATTTACCACAGGGCATATTTAAAACAAACCATAGGAAGCACAGGGGTCTGATGTAAGGGAAGAGACTCACAGGACCATGCTATTAGAAGCAGGTGTCCTAGTGTCTGTGACTCTTCTTTAAATCCCAGGTTTCAAAATCTGTGCACCTGAAAATGAGGGATGGTAATAGCCTCCCTTTGGATAGGGGGCTCTTTGAGAGAAGCAACCGTGTGAATAAAAAGATGCAGCCTAACTCACTTTTGGAGTTCAACTATCTCTCTGAAGGCACTAAGCTTGCACTGTGCCCTTCCTGGAGCTAGAAAAAAACTGATTTTGTAATTAATTTTGCTTCAACAAATGACCTAGCTAAGGCTACCACAAAAATGCTTGGTGACCCTCCTAACCACAGGTCCAGGCCTTTCTCCATCCCTGGGAGAGCAGAGAAGAGGATTGGCAGTACACACTTGAGAAGTCTAGCTAGAGTTGAGACCTCTGTTACTGGAGCTTTATGTAGAGGAGTCATCTGGGGAACATCCAGTTCTGCATGAGAGATAAATGCATCATCTCACTCTAAATTGGGGGATGAGCCTTTAAAGCTTCTAACCTTTACTTCTGTAGTTCTGATGAGTCAGATAGGGTGATAAGGATCCATAAGTGAGTCACAATTTGAGGAACAGGAGTCAAAGTAACATTCTGTTCTGGATGCTCAGATAGAAACTTTTACAAGTAGTAAGACAATCACTACATGGGAAGTGTCAGCTGATAGCGAGACCAAATCACTGGAGCTTTGCCTTCTCAGCTACACGAAAGATAGTTCTTTGCTACTGAACATCCCAAAATGGCATTTAAACTGTATCCAGTTACTGAAGAGCAGATTTACAAAAAGCACAACAAGGGGACTTAGATGCGCAGATCATGATTTCCAGGGGATCTGAACATAGTGGTCTTTCCTGCTCCGTTTCACAAGAAAGTAGGCTTCTTCTCAGAAGTCACCGAAGAATAATACAGCTTGGGTATGGATATAGTGTCTAACGACATCATATGATGATGTAGTTAGCATGAGGACTGGGTACAAGGGCAGATTGCTCTTCTCGTTACTTCTTTAACATTCATTCATCAGTTAACTGCAAAGTGACATGACCCCCAGCTACACGAATATAGGCTCCCAGTTGCACAAAAATTGCAGATTAACGCAATAGAAATTGCGTGCTTTGTGCTAGCAGGCACCATGTCCTCATCACCAGTATATGGCATCACACTTCTTCACCCAGTAAGCAGCTAAGGGAGGGAGGTGACCGCGGCGGAAGGTGGAGAATGAGCAGGTGTGGGTAAAGTAACCCTTAGGGAGCATTTCAGGGGGGCTCACAAGTTTTATCCCATCTGTGGTGGCTTAGTGAGACACAGTAACCTCATTGCCCAGCTCTTAAACATTATTTCTTACTTAAGTCCAGACTCTTGGCACAGGGAGCCGTTCAGTGGCCAATGCCAGGTTGAAGCCAGGGGTTTAGTGATAAGGGAACATGGAAATGAAGCCAATACTTATTTTTGTCTCTAAAGCATGCACCCGACCCTGTAGCAGAGCTCTGTCAGGGCTTACTTGTCCTCACACCGAGTGCTCAAATCATGTGAAAGTGGGAGGCCATTCGGGATATCATTGCAGAGTGGAAGCTCCTCGTGAGGGCTTCCCTCTCCCCCGCCTTCCCCCTTTTGTTTGAAGAAGAAAGCTGCTCCCTGACATGCCCAGGGCATGAACTCAGTTGGCACTTGAGCCAGTTAGAAGCCAGGCAGGTTACAAACCTCTCCTCTCCCAGCAGATACTGCTGGGAAATTGCTTTTGTCCCAGGAACAAGCTCAGGGAACTAAATGCAAAGCTGTGAACTTGCAGCTGACCTGAGTGGGAAGAGACCTCCAGGCCTTAGATGGGCTCACATCTATTTCTAACAGCAGAAATATTGCCCTCCTAGCCACTGAATCAGTCCGCTTGGGATTAAAAAGGGAACAGTGTCCACCTGATAAAAATGATTTGCTTTTTCCATTTCCTCACTTGCCCTTTTGCTTTAATTGTGGGGCTTAGATGTGCAACTGATTGTAATGGCTTCATGAGCTCCAAGACACCGACTGAGCCATGGTACCTAGCCATGCCCAGGCTCCTCACCCACAGCAGCTGAGGAGTTAAATGCATCGGGTTGCGGAGGTGAAACCTGCACCCTTCACCTCATATTTGTGAGGTGCTCACGCACAGAATCCATTCCTCTGGCCCAGCTGACACACAGCAGTCTCCAATGACAGACCATATGTCTGAGCCTCCAGAGCCGATTTAGGCTATTTCAGTGACTGATTTGTTCAGGGCAGAGGCAAACATCCTTTTGTGGTCCTAAACGGAGCCGGCAAAGATATTACCCAGCCTAGCTGCCAGTCATTGCCTGCTGGCTGATGGTTACTCCGTGTGAGCTCTCTCTCATCTGTTTCAGTGAAAAGTTTTTAGCGCAAACTAGTTTTAGCAGTAGGTTAAGCTAAAACAGCTGACTTTGTCCTTCCTCAGCTGAGGAACACTGCACCAGCAGAACTGTGGGATGTCGTACAAACTCCAGCAGAAACACAGTTGCAAGTAGGTGTTGAGTGCAAACATCCTAAAACTTTTCCCAGCCGCTTGCAAAGTGAGTCTGCATCTTTGGTCTCAGTGGCAAAGATCATTTAGTGAACTGCATTGACTGGGTCATTTACCTAAACCACAGGATCCTGCCTGGTTATTTGATACGAGAGGCAGACGTACTCTGCATGCACTGGGAGTTGGTTTATGAAGCTGTGTTGGGAACACTGCAAGAGAAGAGGGTATCTGCAGCCAGCTACCGACATTGAATAGCCCTGCTCCTTTTTGGAGCTCACTAGTGAGACCCTTTAACCATCCCTTCCCAGTTATTCCCTGCTTAACATTACTAGCTTCGCTGACTCTCCCTCTCCTCCTGCCCCCGTCTCATCTGATCACCTAACTTCTCCAAAATTAGTAGTGCTATGTTTAGCCTGTTCTGGCACTCCGGGCACTCCTGGGGGTGCTGGGTTGGTCTCACAGGGAGCCTACAAATTTCCACTGCTATTGGAGAGAGGAGTGTTTTCAAAACTGCTGACACCAGATCCCGGTGAGCGAACTAAACCAAGAGGCCGGAGCCTGTGAAATGTTCTTAATATAGCTGGGGCGAATAGCTCCCATCTTGTGTTACCAAAGCCTCGCAGTCATGTGTCCTGGCAGCCCCATACCCCTGTCAGGCAGGAGGGCAAGAGTGTGAGGTCATTTTTAACAGCTCTGCTTCCGTGGCGTCATCACAGGAAAGCCGAGCATCTACTCATTTTAGGCGTGGGAAGTCAGAGGAAAGGGCAGGCGCAGGATTTAAGCTTTCCTTTCTGCTTCCATGTGAGCCAAACATAGTTTTGGAGGTTACAGGGGAGTCATTTTCCTCCCCTTTCCTCTTTCTTGGAGGCCACTGTAGCTGTATCACTGGCAGCATTTTAGGAGTCCTGGAGTGAGGCAGCTTTGCTCCAGCCTTACCGGAGTAGGAAAGAGCCATCTACAGGTGATGGGAGATAAGGCGGCACAGCCCTACCTTCTTCCCTGATCAGCTGGAGGGCGAGATGCTAACCCGAGCTTGTGGCCGTCTCCCCTGCATTGCATCTCCTTCCCTGGATCACGGCCACTCCTCTTGCAGGGCACCGGTGCGTTATCTGAATGGCTCCAACCTCTTCCAGCCCATGGTTGCTGACCTCAGGACAAGGAAATGCCAGCTGAGCTTGCTGGGGAGGCTGGCAGTCCCTGGGGTGGTGAACGTCAAGAAGGCCAGAGGGAACATGCCACTTGCAAGCCACCACGGCTGTGAGGGCCCCTTGGAGGCACGCTTTTAGCAGCCTTTCATGTCCTTCCAGCGAGGCAGCCAGAGACCAGACCTGTGTGGCCAGGAGACTGGGTTTGGCAGAGCGAGAAAGGGACCGTCACGTCTCAGTCACCAGCCTTTAGCTCCAGCTAGATTTGGGCCAGGCTCCAGAGAGCTTTGCTTGCTGCTGCAAGGTGCCTGCCTGTGGCAGCCTGAGTGACCATCGTGCCAACACACCGGAGGGAGTTGGGGGGCCCCTGGAGGAAACACGATGGTCATGCACGGGTTGCTAAGGAGGGCCAGCCTTGCATTGGAAAGAGAGGGCTCCAAATGGAGAGCAGTGGTTGCAAAACATTTAGAAAAAAACTGGGAAGGTCTCCTAGTCAGAAAGGCTGGTGTGAGTTGTTGTATCAGACTGAAGGTCTAGACTGGAAGGCCAGTTCCACTCAGTAGTCCTTGAGAGATTTCAGGTAAGTCTATGAACTTTTTATACAACTGTTTTTTTCCATCCACAACAAACATAACAGTTCTTTCTTTCTCTCCCTTGGGCATTCCTACATGGACCGATGCTCACAAGAGACGGGAGGAGAACTCTGGCCATACTCAGTGCCTAAAATATACTGATCCCAAGAAAGGCATCTGCTGTTTCTTTACCACAGATATTTGCCTACCTCCTTTTTTTGCTTCCCTTTCACTCACTTGCCTCCAAGATGTCCTCTTTCTCTTTGTTTCCATCCAGAACCTCCCCCCACTGCCCCCACCATCCCTCTGTCCTCTTAAATTTGTTTCCTACATATTATTCTGATAGAACCCAGCTCTGGCTTGTGACCGCTGTAGCCCCCACAGGCTCTGTCTGACTGACACATGACATATTTTAAAGAGTGTGGACTTAGCCCCGGCAAGGTGAAAGAGCAGTAGTCAGCATGTATGAGCTGTGCAGCATAATAGAAAATACAGCTTTTAATTAAAACTGGTATTTCAGAACCTCTGCTGGTGGCAGCCCTGCTGAAATATGACATCGCTGAAGCCCCGCAGATTGTAGTGTGACCCCATCTCCAGGAGCTGCAGCTCTCAATGTCAGCGGCAGCACTTGGAGTGATGGGAAGTGCTCTGTGTAATGGCTAAATACGTAGCTGGGGCTGAGAGCACTCCCATAGCAAGATGGTGACTGCTTTGTAGCCTGGACTAGTGGACCTGTGTGGCAAAGTGCAGGTGACAGCCGTGGCAGGGCTTTGCATATTGTTTCCAAGAAGATCCACTTAAAATTATGCAGAATTCAAACGCCATGGGATTGTGTCACTGTTGTCACCTACATATGTGGGACTAGACCCCAGGAGACTGGGAGCAAGGTCTTCCAACACCTACCCTGTTTATTTTACATAGGGCAGCACCTGTTCTTACATCTCGCTCTGCCAATATTTCATTTATTCCTTTCATTTATTGCAGCTGCTGCTGCTGACTCTCCGAAGCACTCTCTATGGCTATCCCCAGAGGATGCAGCACCCAGGTTCTCCATTCACCCTGCAGCCCCTTGAAGGTATCACCACGGCTGCAGGGAGGGAGGACCAGGGATTACAGCCCCAGGCACAGGCAAGCCTCTGTTATCACCTTGTTATGATACTGCCTCCCCATGATAACTGGGGCAAGTCACATGAGCCTCCATCTGCAATGGCAAAGACAACTTCCTCCGTCTTGGTGTCTCTAAACCCGATTAACAGCACTGTCTTATTTCAAGAGGTGCCACGGTGGAAGCGGACATGCCCTACGGACGACTTGCAGGACCAGGAGGGCATCTCAGTGAGAGAAAGCAGCAGCAGGCTGGTCTCGTTATGAATAATTCTCTTAAAATGGAAGCACTGCTGCCCACCTGTCCCTGGATACCTTACCTCCCTGGCACAGGCAGAAAGGGCATGGGAAACCTCAGCTCACCCAATCTGGTTCCTGCACACCCAGTGCCCTCGTGCAAGGAAATAGCTGAGCTCTCAGAGAGCTGTACTAGCTTGACACAGCACTTCTCATTTCCCTCTGTCCCACTTCGACCAGACCATGACCTCTATCCAAGACATGACTCAGAACTGGGTATCTCACAACCCGAAATCACAATGTTACTTTCTCCTACATTTTCAAGCAAAAGAATATCTGCTCCATGGGTGGGCTGTGAGGTCAAGGAAAATATTTCCCACCAAAGGTGAAGTGAATTGGCCCTCTGACTCTGAGGGTGCATCTGCCAGAGACCAATCATTGCATTAGCACCTAAGTGCTTCATAGCAAATCAGAGGGACAAGAAAAGCTAGGGTTTAGGATAGAGGAAACCATAGTTTACTGGGCACACCTGAGAGTTGGTGCCCAGAGCCACAGTTCATTTGATAAATAGTAAATTTTTTGGAAGTTAATAATATTAGGTTGGGTTATGGGGAACAGCCCCATAATTTGTACCTGGGAACACCTCTACCCGCCAGCAGAGGAAACAAACCACAGTGAAGAGCTGCCAGCAATGCCTCTGATCCTACTTCACCAGCACTGCCCACCCTGGGGCCCTGGGGCCACTTGGTGCCAGGCCCTGGGGCGAGAGCGTGGTCCTCCAGGTGTGAAGAGGAGCCAGAGGCAAGCAACCATGGCCGTTCTGTTTCCGCGGGGTGCCATGGAGGGCTGGAAGGGAAAAGGAAGGAGCACCAGCAAGTCCTCGGGCTCCTGCTGGCTGCTGACTCAACATGAGACTGAGGTTTCAAGGTAGGAGCTGAACATCTTGTTTGGATTTGCCGGGGAATCATGATTTCTACAGCTCTGGAGGTGGGGGCATTATTTAATGTTGAGAGCACGTAATGGTAGGAAAAACAGGGGACTGCCATTTAGCCCCAGAAGACTCCTTGAGTGGAGACCCCTGAGAGCTTCCCCACGCTGTGTAAGAAGAGCTGCAGATCATGGGATGCTGATTTTCTTCCCACTCCTGCCGTTGTTGAGGCGCATTGGAGGAGGACTGTCCCCAGAGGAGGAGGAGGAACTGCGCCTGATGTTGTCACTCAGCACCTGTCCTGCAGGAGATGGGCAGGGGTGCCTCAGCTCTCAGCACAGCTCAGCAAGAAAGCGGGGAGAAACCCACCCTGGAGGGACTCCTGTCCTTTGTATCCATGGGACTAGGCCTTTCACACACCAGCAAGCGTGGAGTTAAGACTGTAGCTGAGATGAAATCCAAACATTTGCAAGTGTGGGAATTCCCAAGGAGAGCAGCCATACTACCTCCACTCTACCCTCGCAGCAGTGCCTTTACACAGCCTGAAGCTGGGTCTGTGTCCGCCAGCTGCAACAAAGAGTTTAATCTTATCAGTGACCATAAAACCTCAAATTCCTCTTAGCAGAATTGCTGATGGGGAAGGTAGTGCCAAGCCTGGCTTCATCACAGTCTTGCACAGTCAACAGGGGGAAAAATGCTATACCACAAATTCCTGAATCACAAATTCCTATGTCACCCCCCATTCTGCGCAAGGAGAACGAGCCTGTCAGTGACTTGGCACCTCGCAGGGTGGAGAGGGATCAAAAATGTTTTTTCCCTCCAGCTCATCTAAAGCACTGCAGAGGCATTCTGCCCTGGCAGTGGGTGTGCTTGGTGGCAGGTGGGTCCCACAGCTCCTCAGCATGGCTTCACTGGGAGGACTTGATCCCTGTGGACAGGAGATCCGGGCAAAGCTGTGCTTCTCCCTACGAGATACCCTGAGCTCAGCAAGGGTGGTGTATGCCCGTGGCAATGGCTTGGCATTTTGATGCTGAGAAAGCAGTGCCTCAAGTGCTCCTCTCCTGTCTAGGCTGTTTTTCACGCGTGTGTGTGGGTGCTGGAGCTGGGGAGCAATAGGTGGGCTCAGGTCTCAGACATGGGGCTGGGACCTGGGTAACACCTCAGTGGCTAATTTTGCAGTTATTGTTGAGCAAAAAAGTGTAGATAAGGTTCTTTGTCTCCCACAGTTTGTCACTTGGATCTGTGAGGCCTGTCCCGCAGATGCTTGGACCTCCTGCAGAAGGTGGTGAGGACCATCATCACCTCCACCAGCACCACAGTAACCATGACTGGCTCCTCTCCAGCTTCCCCATCCCTTCTTTTGGCCCTTTCTTTCCCCAAACCTCCCACATGCATGGGCCTGCAATGGCAAGATCAGCTTTCCTGGGCTGCACTCAGCTGTGTCCCCCTTGTTCACCTGCCACAACCATCCTCCTTTCTGCTGTCCCAAGTTCATCCCATCACCTCCTGATTTGTCCTCTCTTGAGGTATTTATCTATCCTCTGCCATGACCCCACTAGCCCAGTGGGGTCCAGTCCCTCCACACTTTCAGAAGACATAACCATCTTTGTGTTTCCCTTGCCTCTCCCATATGGTGCATTTGTTCTCTCCTCTTAGCCTGTTCACCCACACACGTTGCCCTCCCTATGCACACGAGTGGTCTTTACACATACACTTCTCATGCAAGGCTGTGAGACAGTCTCAGCTCTGTTCCAGCTCAGTCTGGTCTCTCGTGGAGATGCCTCACCCAAGAGCAGACGGCTCCTCTCACAGCCCACAGGAAAGACCCCCAGGATACCCAAGGACAAAGCATCCGTGTGCCAAAGACCTGGAGTGACTATGCAATGCAGACACACTTGGATGCCCTCTGAGAACTGGTCTTAAGCAGTGCTTCAGGCTCTCCAAGGTCTCGCTCCTGAGGCTGATAGGAAGTCATCCTGCTTATACAGGGGAGGCTGATGGAAATACTTGGCATGCACTTCAACTGTTGATAAGGCTGGACTACCTGCCAATACACATTGTGCCTCTCCCTCTGTCTGACTTGGAGTGGTCTACATACACCATCATATGTCAACACCTGTGCCTTCTGACTCCTTCCCCTTGCCTCACCCTTTGTACATCTTGGATTAGAGCTGCTTGGCACAGAGGTTGACCAAGACCTCAATGCCCAGGTCCTGCAATATCTGGCTGCTTTGGGAAGCGAACTGTGGAGAATATCACAGAGGCACGCAGTACTGCTTGCAACTACACTCAGACATGTGGCTTCACTTGCAGAAGTATAGGTCTAACCCTTGTGTTGAGCAGAGGGAGGTAATGGGTGTCCTTCCTCCCACTATTGCAAGCTTGGAGGTGACAGAGAGCCATCCTAATTAGGGGCTACAGAGATGACGCTTCCATGGAGAACAAGTTTTATTTATGAGCCAGATTAAGAGGCATTAATTGCTTTCTCTCCTGGTTTCTGCTCAGAAAGGTACAGTAATCACAGGAACATTTTTGACATTGTTGACATAGCTTCCCAGCCCTCCTGCTGAGAAACAGGGACTCTTGCATACTTCAAAAGGGCTTAAAGGCTCGGGTTGTGCCACCACAGTAGTAGTGCCGATCTAGGACTGGGGTGGGGGGAATTTGCATTAGAAGGATTAAATACCAGGGCTATTGTGGAATTTTAAACTGATGTTTTCCGGCTGACCACAGGCCCAGAGCTTGTGTGTGGCATGTTTGAGCCTCAAAAGTGCTCTTGATCCTCTGATCTTTTATTTCATAACATTTCTCCCCACTCCCCCACCAAATGTATTTTGCTTTTCTTTTGGCTGCTGAGCAGACACATATTAGCAAAAGGAACATGTTGGGTTGACAGTACTGAGAGCTGCCTAAAGCTCAGGAAAGCTTTCTTTGCATGTATTGGAAACACTGAGCATCTGGATTACTCTTGTAGCGCTGGGCCCCAGAATAACAACAAAGTTAAGACGTGGTCCATCCTGACCCAAGTGCCCTGTGAAACTTTGCCACAGTCCTGCACAAACCCCATGGGATATTCTTACACCATATTACCATCTGAGATGTGTCTCTTGCTTGTAGTTCATATAAAACCATCCTGGCTTTCATAGCATGATGCTAAATGAGACGTTTCTTGCAGCTACATCAACATAATGGGGTCTCCACTGAGACAATCCATTTCCAAAACATCAGTCCATGATATTCCTGGCACCTCTTGAGTACCTCGCTCTGCAGGAAGAGATTGATCCTGTGAGGATGCTCAGCCTCTCACACCACTGGATCAGTTGTGTTCCTGTGCCAACCTGCCATCCAGCTGTCATTAGACACAGGCTCGGGCTGCACACAGATTTCCTGCTGTGGTAGCAAATGGCTTCTTATTAGGTCTTGCAGCTGACTCTGGGTTAGCTCTCAGAGCAGCCACCCCCCTGCACAGCATCATGTAAGAAAAACATGGTTCTTGGCAGGGAAAGACGTCTGGGGCTGGGGTTTTGGGGTTTTTTTATAGAGGTGAATACCCAGCCTTCCAACATTAGCCTTGCCACGTGCAGCATCCCAAAGTCATATGAGACTTGCCTTGGCTTGTCTTTGAGGCAGACAATGGAAGCTGGAAAAGGCCGGTCTTGGCCCTTAGCATGCAGCGTTGTGGTTCAGTGTCTGAGCCGGGTCCAGGTGGGAGGCACATGCCCCTGCAGATTGGGAGCACTGGCGGAGTCCCACTGCTGCTCCCCCCACATCACAGCCAGCAAGCATCCCTCCACAGGGGGGCCATGACAGCTCCATGAAAACAGGGGCACACAGCCTGCTCCCAGCTCTCCCTTAAACCTGGCTGCCTCCCCAGAGCACAGCCCTGTGGTTTACAGGGCACAGGCACCCTCTGTAAGCAGAACCAGTCTCTTTCCACTGCAATGTGGCCCTTTATGGCCGAAGGCCTCAATCAGTGCCAGCTAAAATTACTGAGGACCTAATATACAAATCTATCTGTTCCTGTTCTTTCTAAAATCACTCTTGCTGGTGTTTCTAGTAGTTATTATAATTCAGTGAGGACTTGGCAACTCATCAAAGCTAGAATTTTCCCTTAGTCTGATGCAGTAAAGTAATAAAGAGCAACCACTAAAGACCTTGGAGCAATTACACAGTGAGGCAGCAAGGGGAGTTCAACTTTTTTCCCTGCAACCGTGACTCAGCTTTACAGCCCATCCCCTGCAGGGTAGTTTCCCCAAAGCGATGGTTGTACCACAGCCAGCTAGCCCTCTACCACACCTCCTCACACATCCCGCCTGGGATGACTTCTCCGTGAGAAGCTGAGAGCACTGTCATGGAAGCAGCAGTAGCTGGAGGCTTCAAGAGCAGGTGTGCTCTCATCTGCATTTGACAGATGCCTGATAATTATTTATACAGCATGAGAGGTGTACTTGATGCTAGACAAAAAGCAAGCAAGACCGGCCTCTTTCCCCGAGAAGCTTTCCATGCAGATTATGCAGATATCAACAGGCAAGGCAAGATCAGGCATGAAGGAGGGAACCAACCATGCCACGGAGGAGGACGGTGATGAAAGGAAAGACAAAAGGTGCAAGCCGTTTAGAGGAATTGGAAGGAGATGATTTGATGAAGGGAAGAGAAATTCTTTTCCACTCATGGGAAAACAAAGCAGAAAGAGGCAGCAGGGATGTCAGAAATACCAGAGACACATACCAGCTTGGGGCTTAAAACTGGCACGGCTCCTGCCCTGGCCACCATATCTTGCTTGTGCAGTAAGGCTGTAGGAAGTTGGGACTGAGCTGTCCTAGAGATGGAGTAGAAGGGCGTGCCATGAATTGGCCTTTTGCAGTCTGCACTGATGTACAATAGATTCTGGATGTGCAGCATGAGAGGATAAGCTGGGGCTGGAGAAGTACAGGCATGGCAAGATCTATGCTGGGCTGCCCGTAGAGCGCTATATGGTCCTGTATACTCAGGCCCACTTTGTCTCATAGTAGTGTTGATCAGACCCCTGTGTCATCTCTCTGCCCAGGAAGTGGGCGCAGGAAAGCACCAGTGATACTGCAAGGGGGACATAAAGTCACGACTACCTCCTCACAGGAGACACAGCCCACAGTCCGGCCTGCTTCACTCTTGTGGCTGCAAGCTGTAAGGAGAAGAGCTGCTGACAAAAAGGCGTCCTTTAAATCAATAGGCAACCCAATGGCTTTTTGATTCACAGTGCCCTGATTCAATATCCTGCTGGAACAAGGATAAGTCTCCATTTGATGGTGTACTTAGTCAGATGACTTTTTGGAATCCTGCACTGACCACATCAGACCATGCAATTTCTCTCCTCCTTGCCAGCATGCACTTACATGTTGCCTGATTTAATAGTTGAGGTGACACTTCTATTTTAGGCAGTTCTTTTCATTGGTTTCTGCAACCTTCTGAAACCATTTGGAGCTTTTTTTTTGCCCTTGGGCTGAAATTTCTCACGCTCATGCTCAGCCCCGGGTGATGAAAGTTTGATGATAATCTGCCGTTACCAGCATCTCGACTCTACAAAGTGGTGATTTTGGGCTGGCACAACTGGAACTCCCTGACACACTGACTGGAGAAGGCATGGAACAAATTGCATCTCCTCATTTACTCCACACACTCTAATTTGCAGATTCCTAGGTGTCTGTTCACCACCGCCTCAGCTCCCAGGCAGCGCCTGAAGTCCTGAACACCCTCCCTGCTTCAGTCGATGCTACCTGCTGATCCCACAGTTGTGAGGTCCTGCTATACCGTTTACCCATGCAGGTCACTTCATTTAAGAGACATTAGCAAAGTGGCTGATATTATTAATCAGAAGCAAAATAAAACAGCCCGCAGGCTTAGCAAGCCAAGTCATTGCAGGGTCACACTGCTTTTCATTATTTATTTTTTTTCCTTTGGCACAAACCTTGCTAACGTATAGTGCCTGATTTTGCAGAGTGCCCATCATTTTCTCAGTGTGCCCCCCCTGACTTCTGACACACAGTACACAGAGCTTCGCTTTCAAATCCCGTAGGACAAATGGGCCTATTCACAGGATTAAGTGCTGCCCAGTGTGGTTTCCAGAGCTAGCTTGACTGCGGCGCAAGATCTGGGGCTTTTGATCTCAGCTGGCCTCCCTTGGGTATGGGGAAGTGAGCTACCTCTGTGTAGGTTCTTATGGGTCTCCCACTCTCCTTCGTCCCTGCTTTTTTAGGGTCCCTTTGCCTCACCTTTTCCACTTCTCTACACATGCTAATGCCAGGAGACCCCTTCAACACCACCTTCCCCTCCCTGCAGCTAAGCTCTTGGCAACATGATCCCAGCTGGGTACTTCATCTCTGTACCCCACCGGTAGCTCAAGATCAGTCAAGGGTGACATCTGAGCCCACACCCTACCTTACATGGCCCCGGTGTGCCCTGCAGCTGCGGAAAGAGCCCTGCCGGAGAGCTCCATGAAAGGCAACACCAGGCAGTGGCAGAGGATTTTTCATCTCGTTTCACACCGTGAAGAGCCCAGCTGAGCAGATACCTCAACCCAAATGTCTGTGAAGGGAAGGAGGAAGACATTAAAAGCCTTGAACCCCATGAAAGTCATGAAACAGCCTGAAAGCGAAAGCATCTGGCGTTGGCCACACGCGAAAGGGACATGGCGAGGAAAAGTATCCAAACCCAGGTTAAAGTCCCAAGGCCAGAGCACGTCTATGCTCCCCTTGCCCCCTCTTGGCACCCTCCACTGCCTGGAGCACCCGTTGCGGGGCCTGCTGGGAAGCAAGCCGGTTTTGCAAAGGGCAGGCTATTAACTTTGAATCAAAAGGAGCATTCAGGCAGCCAGCAGGTCTGGCGGGAGGGAGGGCTGGGGGGAGCACGGTGCCCCGTCCTTCCCCGCTATTGGAGGCCAGCCGGTTCAGCTGGGGAAGGGGGGAACAGAACGTCTCCAGTGTCGGCCGGTGAGGCTTGCTTTCCCTTTATAGCAGCCCCGACGGCTGAGTGAGAGATACCGCAGGGAGAGCTGAGTTGGAGGGGCGAGGGGGGGGCCAAATGCTGGCCTGCAAAGTCAATAGTAATTTAACACCCCGCTGACATTTTTGGTTGGCAACAGGATAGATATTTAAATCATAACCTTCTCTCTCCTATACCCCTCCTCCCCACCAAAAATAAATAAATAAACCCAGCAGTCCCTGTTTTGGCCTGCCAAGAACTTGGAGCATTTGCTGCGCGCTCTCCGAGCCTCATGTCGGGCACTGTCAGCTGAGTTTTTCCTTGACATCAGGGATGCTCGCCACCCCTCAGCTTTTGGAGGGGTGCTGAGGACCAGGTGCTGGCGGGGCCGGCCCTGGCAGCTGGCTGGGACCGGAGCGTGTGTCCCCGGGTTGCTGTGCAACCGGAGGCACAAGGCACAGCGCGGCTGTGCATACGTGCTGTTTCGCCCATGCGACAGCCAGCTCATACCAGCCTCTCTGAGCCCTGGCACGGCACGCATGGGCCCCAGCTGGGCTGTGCGCTTGTCGGGGGGAGCAGAAGGAGAGGGCAGGAGTTTCAGAAGAAAGTGGGAAAGATGGGGGGGGGGAAATTTCAAGTCTCAAGCAGTGCCCTTAAAGAGCAGCCAGGATCTGACACGAAAGACTTTTCCACTTGAAACTGATGCCTGAAAACAGGGTCGAGTCCTACAACCTGCCTGCTCTCTGCAAGTTACAGAGCCATTGCCCCTCAGTGCCTCAAGCCCGAAACCGTCTTTTTATGAACTTGTTCAGATCCTGGAAGAAATGGAGCTCATTGCAAAGCCATCTCCTGCTTGGAGGGAATTGCCCCTAATCCCCCAAATCTCATGTTCTGCCCCCCCACCCCACTGCAGAGGACAGTGGACCAGCTCCAGCATCTCCCTTACCCCCTTTCTCTTGAAGGAGTGTCTTCTCTTCACACATGGTACTGCATGACAGCTCTTTCCCCAAGGGGGTTCTCTGTCAGACTTTACAGCTCTGGTTTCTGTTTGCACCCTCTGTCCATGGGTCCTAATCCACAAGGCAATGAATTCAGTGGAAAAACATCCATCAGCTGCAAGGACCATTGAATATGCCTGATCTCAATTAGGATCTAATTTGTCTAGTCTTATTATTCACATATGAGTCCTGAGATTGAGACTCCCAGCAGTAAATGGGAATTTTTCTCCCTCCCTGCACCTGGGTTTCAGTGGTTTCGATCAAACTAAATAGCCTGGCTTGCACTTCCATGGCTGCAGACCCTGTCTGCCGCCACTGGGCTGGACGTAGCAGAGAAAAGCACTGTCTTTGGGACTGGGGAAGCAAGAAGAGGAGCTAGTTTGGAAGAGCACATGTGAGTTATGAATGTGCAGTGGAGATTTATCCCCACTGGTGGAGATGGGATCCCAATGGGATAACCTCCAGGTGAGGAGTGGGGAAAAGGTGCCAAAAGAGTTGTCAGCAAAGAACCTTTGCTAACATCTGTGGCAAGATCTGTGTGCTTTCACAGAGCTGGTAGGGACCGAGGTACTCCTCATTGGCCCACTTTCCCTTGGAGTGTGCAGGCCATTTGTCTGAAAAGCTGAAAAGATAAAAAAGGGAGGTACAGACAAAGAATTAAGTAATGCCCAGTATAACTATGGGAATAGCTCCCCCCTGTCTCCTTTGCACATCAGCATGGCTAATGGCGAGCTCAGGGCAGGACTGCAAGACCAAGAGTCTTTAAATTAAGGCTATAGTAAAAAAAAAAATGCCTGAAGATTAACCTGCTGCGAAATGCAGGTGCTGACTGTGAATAGTAGGGCTAAAGCTGCTGGTTTTGAGTAGCCGAGAGCTGGATTCTGTCCTATTCCCTCCCTTGTAGTGCAGCAGCAGAAGAGCTGCTTAGTGTCACCCAGCCTTTCAAATTCTGGTGCCTGAATGTAGGTTCCATAATATATGTGGAGTAGTCCTTTTCAGAAGCTCAGTGCATCTGGATGAATAGTGTCAGATGTCCTCAGAGCTATTGAAAATGCATTCCAGCTGCCTAACTCCGGGTTTTGGAGCCAAATTTGAGGTGAGGAGGATGGAAAAGTTTGGTTTCACTTGTTAGCAAGTCCTCCAGTTCATACCCGGTGGAGAAAAGGGACTAGCAAAATTTAGGATGGCTACAGCAGAAGACAATAGAGACAGAAAATTGGTCTGTTAACAGATTTCCACTCATTCTTTTTGTAAGCCCATAAATAAATATCTCTCTAATGTTGCTGTTTGTTTTTATTCTCCTCCTATTTATGCTCCTCCTATTATTTTTACCTCATCCCTTGGCTCTCTTTGTAATCCCTCTACTACATTCTTTTCTTAAAGGAAATCTAGTCTGAACTGAAGAAAGGTCATGCTCCATGGCCACACAGTAAGACATTCAAGACACCTCTGTTAGGGCCTAGAGGACAGTGGGTTATGGCATGGGGTTATGGGTTGTATCACTGCTTGAATGGAAACAGGAATGGCTATAGGACTGTGCTTCTTTTTCTCTATCAGACATGTCTTACTTTCAGGAATGGTGGACATGGAAGGTCAAACAGTTCCTTTAAATCTTAGGACAATGGGTCCTAGCAAAAGTTTTTTTTTCTCAGTGATCATTTAAAATTGAGAATTCTTTTCTTCCTGTATCAGTTTTGTACAACTCTTAGTTTATATTCACCTCCATTCAGGACCAAGGGCATGTTTTGGGATGCTGAGCTTCATATACCATGTGGGTTCACCTTATGGCCTGAATGGATCCCAGGTGCTGCTGAGTGGAACAATGCATATGGTGGAAGCAGTGGCTCTGAGAGGAGGTAGACTGTGGGTGTTCCAGGCCATACCCAGGTGAGTGCCACTCCCAGATCAGCGAACGATCCCAGATGTTCACATCAGAGAGACACTCTCGCTCCCTCTCTGTCTTACTGGGGCAAGCACCACACATCAGCGTTGGCTTTATGAACTAAAATCAGCTCAGGATCTTTGCCTGCAGATTCAACAAAAGTCCCATCCTTGCTTCCCTCCTTCCAGCTCCCTCCCTGTAAACAACATCTCCCCAGGGCCAGTGGGATGGCAGAGCTCCCAAGGGAGTGGTGGTGGTGGGGACATTCCAGGCATCTGGAGACAACCTGCTCCAAAGGAGAGGTTTGAATGCCAGCCTTCCCATGGGAACCCAGGAGACGTGAGCAGAGGCACCACCCAGCCTGTCTAGGGACCAGATTGCTTCTTTCAAGTCCCTTCTGCTTCCGCAAGCCGAGCTGAGAGAATGTTGTCCAAGGACCCCAGTGGATTGGCTCTTACAAGACACCCTCATGATGTTCTCCAGGCATGTCTGCTCAACAGAAATGTGTCGTTTTCCCTAAACAAGACAAAATGAGCTTGTACCTCCCAGGACTCTAACCCCCTCCGTCCTTGCTGCTCAATGTACCAACAGATACCAGTATTTGAAGTCTTTACAGAGAGTTTCACTGTCAGGGAGAAGTCCTCACGGCAGAGGATCCTTGTGGGGGTTCACAGTGGCATTCTGAACTTGGTATTTTCTGAATTATTCTCATGTGAACACACTCCCAGAGGAGAAAGTGACACAAAATCAATTGTACAGATCGATACCTGTACTGATGTATTTCCTGGTGACAGGCCAGATGGCCAATTGATGGTAAACAAAGTCTGAACAAAGTCTGGGCACAGCAAGAAGTTCCAGATGGGAACCAGAAGTTTTGAGCTCATCAGAGCCATCTCCGTGCATGCATTACGGGCACCAACCAAACACTAATAAATGATTAACAGGACTGTTGTGCATTAGCCTCAAGCTTTTGGTTTCCTCCCATCATTTCTGGACAATTTAAAAAAAAAAAAAAAAGCAGATGATAGGGAATTCTTCTGCATTTGGAGAAATTAATTAGATATTCAACTCTCTGTGGACCTCATTCAATCCTGAGAACCCTGTTTTCTCCTTCCCTGAATGCCTCAGACCACAGATCAGTCCCTTCCTTTAGTTGAAGGCTGCTCAAAGGCAGTTCCCTTCAGAGTCTGAAAGTCTTCAGCGTCCAACTCTTCCCTGAGGCCCTACAGAGTAATGCAGCAACCCCTTTCTTCCTTCTGTGAATTGAATGATCCTTATCTTCAGAGTCCTTAGTTCTACATACAATGGGAAAGAGAGATGAGACCTGGGGATGGAAGCTTTTGCTTATAATAAAGAGCTAAAACAAGGAAAACACTTGGGCTTATTGCCTCCTTCAAACCCTCCTACTGCATTTCCACTTTCCCTTCAATTCCTGTATCATTCACCTGTGGGTAATCTAGATATCCACCTGCCACTTCCATTTTCCATGCCTGTAGTGCTACAAGCACTATAATATCAGAGATATTCTTTCTTTCTTGGGTGCTGCCTACTCTTTTCCATGTTGCAGTCACACTGCGAGGCCTGTAACAGACTGAAAGGGAGGAAGGTTCATCCCTTGGAGAGTTTCCATCTGTTTTATGAGGCACCAGCCTTAGCTTTCAATAGTGTTCTGAAACTGATGGGATTCTGATATCCAGCTGTGTCCAAACATAGCACAAGTGGGCAGAAGTATCTGGACCTGCAATTGGTCTTGCTCTTTCTATTCCAACTGGGGTCTTCATAGCCTCCCCCTTGAACACGGGCATCTAAATCTAGAGAAGAGCACTGGTCAGACCCCAGGAGGAACAGTGAGGAGGACATCAGAGGGGACTGTCCTCTGGGATCTCAGCAAAGCACAGCAGCTCTGCACCAGACAGCTTCATTCTCATTCTCTGATGTTTGGTTCCCCCATTCAATAATCTTATTCATTACACAACAGCAGGATTAGGCAGTGCCTGCTGGTTGGCATGCTCTGATGGGCACTAATACCTGCTGGCACAGAAGCTGGCACATGCCAGTGTGCTAATGAAAAGGCACCATTTCCACTTCCATTTCATCACACGCTGAGGTTTCCTGAGAGCCAGCATCGATCTTTATGTCCAGGAGAACATGTGCTGCCGTCAGTCCTGCCTCGCAGCTCCAGGAGTCCTGCTGCTTAGGGCAATGGCTACCGTTAGAGAGCTGGATGAGGTCAAACCGGACCCCCACTGAATCAGTGTGGGGCCAGGGTTTGTCAGCACTGTGTCAGATAATGGACACTTCCAGTGGCACGTTGCTTTCGTGCACACTGGGGCTATCCTGGCATCACTTGGGGGATGGAGTGAGGACCTGCATCAAGACAGGCTGCTGGTGCAGCTGCTCACTACTTTTGGGTTCCTACTGGGAGGTTGGCTTTAAAATTCCTCCCTTTGCCTTCCTCCAAGTTCTGCAAGAGCTTCTTTGTCAAAAAGTCTGAGGCAGTTAATGTGCAGCCCTCTAGGAACTCTTCCATCACCATGACTCCTTTCGAGAGCTCTGCCTTCCTGCTGAACCCTGGCAAAGTGATGGTGATGGAGAGCTGAGAGAAGTGGGAGGAAGGAGAGGATGTATTTCCCTGGCACACTTGTATATAGCCCTGCTGCAATGCCCCCACCCAGAGGAACTGGTCTCTGAGACTAATCTCCAGTCAGAGCAGTGAATAATGTTTGACTTGGAGGGAAGACAGACAGAAGGAGCTGTCATAGTAATGCTGAACAAGCTACAGAGAAGAGATATCCTGAACTCCCAGTTCTACAACACAACAGCAAGATGCCCCAGAATGCTCCACATGACCTTACTGTCATCAGATTAGCTGGAACTCACTGTCTCAGGGTGCTATGGGGCACAAGAGCTAAGCCAGATATTTTTTAAGAAGTGGGTAGTATTTATAATGGTCTCCAAATGTTGTGTTGGAATAGTAACTATTTAAAACATGTCAGACTTCCAAAAGAAAAATGTGCCTCATTACTTCTGATAAACTGATTTCAAGGCCATGGGGCTGAGAAGGAATTTGCCCCCAAGCTTGCTTAGTCCAGAACCAACCACTGCGGAGTATCTTGCAGGATTTCTCTGGAGGAACTGATAATAATCACATTTGGACTCAGAATGGATGACGGAGCTATGGAGCCATTAGGCTGATTCAGATGTCTGCTATGACCAGAATGGACAGCATCTGTCCACCTGATCCATGAATATTTGTTTCTGACCTAGCTGTGATGTATGGGAATATAAAACCTTTGAAAGAGTGGGGTACTAAGTGCAGACATGGGCATGACAGGAACTAGCATGGAGGGATTCATATCCTGCAGGTGATGGATCTGACACTGTATGGCAAATCGAATTTAAAGTGACGCTCCAAGGCTATTAGCAGCATCCTGACGCTGCTGCAGTTCAGTGTGCCATTGTGAGTAGGACCATCCACACACACATGCTTGGTGACAACCTCCCACACCCAGTAAGTTCGAGGGCATGAAGACTTGCTGCCCAGCTCTTTGGCTGTGGGAATTTTGTTTCAGTTCCACACATGCAGCTGTGCAATTCAGGCCCTGCAAACAATAGCTTGGCCACTCCAAGAGCAGCAAGCATGAAAGGGGTGTGACTGGAGCGGCTCTATTCCCAGAAGCCAGGCCAATTCTCTAATGGGAACTCAACCAGCATCTCTGCTGAATGTCCAGGAAAGTGGTTTTGGCAGCCTCTCTGTAGATGGTTCCAGTTCAGGAGAAACTGCTGGTAGATTTGGGACAGACAGCGTGCAGATCACAGCTGCATGCAGTGAACAGCACAACAAGCCCTCTTTGCCAGAGACACTCCTCCAGCATGCTTGATCTTGACTTTGTATTCACCGTATTGCATTGTGTGCAATGAAAGTGCCCCTTTCACTCCCCTCTGCCTCAGCAGCCCTTCATTGCCAAACCATACCACATCTCCTCTCTGCCCAAACCTTTCTGTGCTTCCCTGCTCTTTCCCCCACAAAAGGATTCCTCTTTCTCCTCTGCTTCAGACTCACATGTCCACTAGAAAACACCCTGAGTGCTTCCTAATAGAAGCAGGGTGAATATAGGAAACTGCTTTGCTTAAACAAAAAAACCCTGCTACTAACCTGCATGAGACAAACATCCTCTCCTGCAAATTCTTTGGGACAGGCACTGTTCCATCCTACCTCTCAGAGAGATTCCCCAGCACAAAGCCTCTGTGTGCAGCTCAATTGCAGTTAACAAACAGGAACTATGAACTGAGCTTGCGAGGGATGAAACAGTAAAACTGACCTTACTGGAATAAGTTCATTCCCCTTTGCAATTATCTGGTGACAGACTTCACCTCAGGCTGAATAAATATAGTAGTTCAATTTCCAGAGCTCTAGTTACTATTTCATAAACAGTGCTCAGTTGTGACTTGGCCCGGCTTCAAACAGGGATGGGTAGGTTAGCTCCAATTGATTTGTTCTTGAAGTAAAAATTAGAGCTGGTACAATGCCAGGAGTGGAATGCCCCTGTAGAGCACGAAGTCTCTGAGACAGGGAATGTGGCTTTGGACATTGAACAGATAGCTGGGCTCTGACACCAACTCAGCAGGTGATCTTCAGAAAACCACCATTCTTCAGGTTTCGGTTTCCTGAAGGAAAAGGGGGGCATTAAAATGCAGTACCATAGAAGCCACAAGAGTTTCTTCCTCTTTCTTGCAACCAGTACAGTGTCTTACTTGTATCATTACATTTAGGGTCAGCTTCAGGTGGGATTTCTTTTGGTGGAGCACTTCCCTCCTAAAAGCAGTGTCCTCAAGTGCTCATGAGCATTGCTTTGATGGAGGGCACCACAGACATCTAGCTACTAAGCAATCCTCTGACAGAACAAAGCTGTCCCTGCATAGTGCTATTTGGGCCAGACAGGACAGTAAATATAAAACATGTCAGCAGAGGCCTAGGGATTATAGATATTATGTTTGAAATAAGTCAGGAATGAGCCTTCATACTTCAGTGAACATCTGTTCCTAAAACATGAGTCAACACCGACACAAACATGGGGGTTTTAACCCTTTCTCCATTGAGATTCCAAAAAAACGTGACCAACACCACCTCTGCACAGCAGCATAAGTCCAGAGCCAGGGGAAACTGAGGATAGCTGAAGGATGCACTGGTGGAACCAGGTTTGGAAAAGCTCTGGGCCAGCTGAGATGTCCACTGCAGCTCGGGCAGGAGGCCAGATGACAGACCCGTGAAAGGCACGGGGCTGGAAGAATGGTGGAGATGTTCTAGATCTGGACAGAGCGGCAGAAGCAGCAGAGCTGCAAGTGAGGCAACGTGGGCTGACATGGGAAGGGATGCTGTCAGGCGGAGCTGCGGGCACAAACACTGCATGTGCTGGCCTGCAGCCAGGCAGCGCTGCAATCGGCCTCTCACCGCTGTCAGCAGCTGGCGAAGCCACAAATGGAAAGACAAGGCAGCGCAGACAAGATTGCGAAACCCACCACAGATACATGCAAGGAGCATGGACACCTTAAGTCATTAAGGGAATGAGATATTAATGTGAGGCTTCACACGCCCAGGCTTCATGCAACAGAGCCACCGCCTCACGGCAGTCCTCAGCACGTACAAAATTGTGCTTGTGTACCGTTCAGCCCTGCCAAAGGTAATGCAAGGGCGCAGCAGAGTATTTCTGCAGGCCTTGGAGCTACTTGCAATTCAGCAGCAGCTGTGGGGAGAGTGGCAGCTCTGTGGTCTCTCCGTGAAAGCCTGCTTTGCGTAGGAATGGCTGCTTGAGACTCAGCACGGGAGGTAACAGCACAGGAGGACGGGGACAGTGTTTAGCCCCCACCCTGAAGGGTGGCCAGCCTTCCACTTCTACAGAGGAAAGAAATGAAACGGATTGTGTGAAGGAGATACAAATGTTAAAAATGCTCTATATAATCCTGTCTGGAGATGTTTACTGTAAATACCATGATGAGCGCACCACACTGCTTTTGGCACAGCTGGCTATGTTTTTAAGCACGCTTATTGTTGATAAAAATCCAGAGACACTGACACAATCTCAAAGTTATCCAGAGAGACTCAAAATATCCTAAATATCCTATGGCTGGCAAGATGAAACAAAAGCTTTGATGTACCAAGGATGCCTCAACACCAGCGGAGCTGCATTTCCCTGGGTTACGGCATCCCACAGGACAACCCGCCCATAATTGCCACCGAGCCTCCACGCAGTCCCAGCGAGGGGGATCCGAGGTAGCCCTGCAGAGGACAGCCTCAGCACAGAGACAGCCACTGCTCGCCTGTGGCCCCGGGCGCTGGCAGTACCACCATGCCCGTGGGTCCCGGGGTCCCCTTGGCTGGCAGGGCTTGAGCAGGGGACCCTGCGGAGCACCAGGACACGTTCCTGCAGGCCTGGTGCCACGGGCAGCCGCTGAGAGGCCTTGGAGGCCAAGCTCAGAAACCCTCAGGACTGCATTTGGCTCTCAAGATGCCACTTATCTGACTCTTCCCTAGCCAGCTGGCTCGCAAGCCAGCAGCTGCTTCTGCAGTTTCAGTTGCTACACAAGGCTGTTCACAGCAGCCTGGGTGCAGACACTGGCCAGAGCTTGCATGGAGGGGAGGACAGGTAGGGAGACCCTACCAGAGAGCAGAAAAGCCAAAACAAATTAAAAATGTACCCATGACGGCAAGCAGCAAGAGCACAAGCTTCATTTTCTCCAGTTCATCATGGTCAGCTTTCGCATCGCTTGTGTAGGCCTTGGTCCAGCACAGACCTGGGACTCCAGCGAAGAGTCCCTTGGAGTCTCAGGGCAGCAGAGAATGTCAGCTCCCAAGGAGAGGACCCATGTTTCTTTCTGTAGATGTTTTTGGCCATGTGGCTTGGAACCTCAGTGTGAGACACTTATAGGTTTGAATTGGTTTTTTTCAGTCAGTGTTGAAAGCCCAGTCCCTAGATGGGTGGGCACCGAAAATCCCAAGTAAATTTTGAAAATCCTGACCTAAATAAATAACAAATTAATACATATGATATCGAAGTACTGCAGTGAAGGAGGAGAACCCTGAAAGCTATTACAAACCCCTGCTCATTGCAATTGCATTGCAAACAAGGTCTGGGAAACCCCGTCTCCCTCGCACTTGCACTCGCACATGCACACGCAGTGCTGGCAGTCATGTCCACCCTAGCTGCAGCACCCCAACCTTGTCCTGGTGTCCTGCACGGAGGTGAGCTTCACTCATTTCAAACGTCTCTCACAGATTGTCAAACCCAAACACGAGTTGCCTTGTTGGTGGAGGTCAAGGGAGGTAAAGACTTCACATGAATATGCTGGAAACAGAAAACAAATACACACACACAAAAATCCCCAGCAAGAAAGGACAAGCCAATCTTAACAAGCAATTCCGTTACCCGTAAATAAAAAGAAGGCAATCACAACATGCCTTAAGCTTGGGGGAGCCAAAAGCCGTCTCTCATCTGTGGGTGACTGATGGCTCGCGGGCTTTCCAGCACAAACTTGCCTGGTGTCGTTTGTCACCTGTGAGGGGTAAGCCGCTCCTGAAGGCTCCTCTGTGCTGGTGTGTGTGCGTGCGTGCATGCAACTCACGGAATTTCAGCAAAGACGCATAAGAGGATTGTAGTCCTGGTTCAGCTAAAGACTTAGCATTCTGCATAATGTGTTAAGAGGAGCTTAATGCAATCCTACTACTCTGCCACAGAAACCCTGAACAGCGGCCTGTCTGTTCTCACCTTTCCCCATCTGCTAGCCAGCTGTGGAAGAGCTGGCTTGCCCCGGGACTCTTTAAAGGAGCAGGTGCATAGGCACAGGTTGGGATTCTGTGCCTGTCTTCTCATGGGAGCAGATTTTTGTGGTCACTACAATAAAAAAGACGCTATGCAGGACACCTGATGCAAAACTCTCACGGTGTGGAGAATTCGCATTTTGGCATAATCCAGAGGCCCCTGGGAGGTGTCTCACAAGAAAGGAGGCTTCACAGCTCTGAAAGGGGAGTAGAGAGCCAGAAAAGAGTAGGTTCATGTCTCAGTGGCAGGAAATAACCCAAATGGAGCCCTTGGCCAAAATTATATCATCCAGGAGGATATGTGCTATTGTGGAATAAGTTATCGTGACTAAGGCAGCATAGGTAAGTGTGCACTTGAGATGAGACCAGCTGGCTGAGAATTAGAGCAAGGATGGCAGAGGGTAGGCAAAAGGGAACAGCAAGGCAAGATACTTGTAAATCAAACCTGAATGTCAGGCAACAGAGAGGTCAAAAGGTTGGGTGAGGGTGTTTCCTGCTACTCAGTTGCTGGGAAAGTTTGGGATTTGACAGCTAAGCCAGTCACACACATCCTTATTCTGAACTCCATGTCGCTGTGCGCCATCTGCAAAACAATGCTATTGTGAAATCCTTTTTCCTAGCTTCTGCATATCTTCTCCCCAGATTCTCCTCAGGTTATAATTGCTCAGTGCCATGGACAGTCTTGTTGCATGCCTAGGTACAGTGCATAACTCCTCCAGAGCCTCCAGTCGCTACTTAAATATAAATAAAAAAATAATAATGCAGATTAGAGTTTCCCTAAGGTGGCACACTGACCAGGATATTAGCACAATGCAGACTGGGAAAAAATAAAGGAATAAAATGTATTAAAACCTGGTTGGCTCACAGATAGAGAAAAATAACAGTTTCATCTGAATGTGGGTGAGGCAGGGGAAGGAAGTGGACTGGAACGTGGGCTATTCCCTGTTCTGGAAGACAGCAGAATGCTAGGACAGCATTTCCATGCTCCATATGCTGGAGGGTATCTGGGTAGAAAACTGGAATGGCAGTAGAGCAGATCAGTGATACAAAGCAATCTCTGCTGTTCATAATCAGGCATCAATCAGGTGATGTGTATTATAACATCTGTCCTAGATGAATATGGCAGAGAGTAGTCCATACAGACAAGCTTTACATATTTATGAGGTTGTATTCTAGAAAGCAGTGACTCTGGGGAGCTCTGATGGGTTATGCAGCTAATTCACTGGAAGCTGGCTGCAGGCAGAGCAAGAAAGCTTAACTTATTCCTCCTGGTAGCTAATTAAGGAGATATGGAGTACCAGAAAGAGCATGATTTTCCTACTGGCATGGCACTGACAAAACACTTAACAGGTGACCACATTCAAGAGGGAAGCAGAATGACTGAAAAAGGTTCAGAAATGAGGTGCAGGAATGACACACAATCCTGAAGATAGTCTGTAGCATGAGAAACTTTTCAGGATCCCATATAGTTTATCAGAGGAAAGATAGGGACGCTATCATGTTTTAATGATCTACTAAGGAAAAATGCATCCAAGAGCAGGAAGGCCTATTACCCTACAAATAAAACTCTAATCAAGTCCAGTCCAGAAATGGAACCCATAAAATTCAAACTGAAAGTAAGATGAAAGGAGGGGTTTTTTAAGATTTGAGGAAAGGAATAACTGAAAGCATTTCCTGAGGGAAGTGGTGCATTTGTCATCGCTTGGACTCTTTACATCCAATATGGGATGATTGCTAAAGTATGTGGTCTAGTTTACCAGAATGTATTGGATTTGATAAGTAGTGGGGAAGAACAAAGCGTCTGGACTGCCAGCTGGCTGGGCAGAGCCCTGCATATTGGCTTTTGCAAGTGATGTGACGAGATCAGCCACTGCGGTCCTTGTGGCTGTAACAGTAAGATCTTGTAATGCATTTTCCATCTGTGATTCTGAAAATGGCTTTCATAAACAGCCAGTGAGGTGGGCTGGCCACTGTGACTGTGTCCAGAGAGTGTCCTTCCTCAGTGCCTGATCAAAGCTAAAACATTTGTTGGCAGTGCGTAATGACCACACTCCTTCTGAGGAAACAGATAATGAGAAATGGCCTTGATGGGATTTGTCCACAACGTCCAAGCTGCGTATAGTTTGGCATGTGAGCAATGCTGGAGCCAGAACTGGAGTCTCAGTGGAGTTTTCCTTACATCTGCTGGCACTGATTTCATCATCCATGTGCTGCCTTCTCTAGAAATCTGTGCACAGTGTGAGATGGAAGTACTGATCTTTTGTATCCCTTGAGACGATGACTCAGCTCTTGCACTGCATTTTACTGGGGCTAGCATTAGATGTAGAAAATTAAATGTATAAACAATAACTATCATCACTTTCAGGGTGTGCCTATTGAAGAGTCAGGTCCAATCAGGAAACTTAAGGGACACAAGAAGATCTTATGGCTAAGCAACAGTAATGGAGAGTACCACACTTGCCTTCAACTCTGAGCTTTGCCATTAATGGTCTTTGATCACGTGCACGTCCTCCTCCATGCCTGCACTTCTGTAGCAACGAGAAGAATTGTACTTCCTGTCTCCCACCCATTGTTTTACAGATTCCCACTGCAGGGGCTGTCTCTCTTCATGCATGCTTGTGCAGTGCCTGGCAAAGAAAAGCACATTTTGAGCTTCTTTTTTTTCCTAAAAAATGACTAATAGTAACTCCCATGTCTGCTGAGTATAGTCACAATTTAGGAAGGAAAATGTGTTGCCTTAGGTGAGATTTTGGTGAAACCAGAAAGACTGTATTGATGATTGCTAAACTGTTTATATTTCCCTCTATCATCCCTTTCCAATAAGGCCAAAGATAAATAGTCCCATCCCCCCCCCCAGTCTGCTCTGTAATCTGTTGGCCCAGAAGGTTTTAAATGAGCCCAGCTCTCAGACTACTGTCCACTAAAGACAACTTCTTTCTCCTCTTTTGGCCCACTTCTCACTCCCAGCATCCTCTGTTCTTCCCTGCTTGTGTCATTTTGATGTAAGTATGTGAGTCCCTCCTGCTCTAGGGTCATTTCATTTGATTGTGTTCTGTGTTTAAGCAGAAGCTTGCTACAAGGCTATGGAAATCATTGGAGGCTTTTCCATTCATTTCCATGAGCTCCTGGACCAGGTTCACTCAAATTTTCAGTTTACTTGTCTTTAGTGTTGAGAGCTGGTTTACAATTGCTGGCAGGTATGGAGACCAGACAGTCATTCCATAATGTAATTGCCTGGGAACTACACATTTAAAAATCTTTGCTTAGAAGCCAGTGGGAGGAAAAAATAGAAATGGGATGAGATTGGGGAATGAGAGTAATGTTGGTGTTCAAAACCCCATTTGTCTAACGCTAATGAAAAAACAGTTCGCTAGAACATTTACAGGAGCAGGAAACACCAGGCGTCTCACATGCTGGGAAGAAAATGGCATAACTGCTTCTGGACAAGAGATTGAGGTTCAGTGAAAGATTCTGGGTAGTGAATCACCATTCGTTAGTGAATTCTTTCACATATCAGAGAGGATGGAAATTAAAAGACCTTGAAGGAACCTAGCATTTGTGACTTCCCAAAGTTGTGCAGTCCTTCATGATGACATGGAGAAAGGAAATGCTCTTGCTCCCAAAGCAGAGGCAGACTCTAAGTACCACAGCATCCTCCTTGGGATGCTGATGGATCAAGAGAATTCAGGAGAGAAGAGGTGAGGTTTTAGGATGAGGAAGGGAGTGCCAGTCAAGCTGAGCTTATGTTTGGACCCAAGTCAGGAAATTCAGCACAGGCTCCAAGGCACCAGCTGAATCCATGAGAGAGAAATCCGGGCTACGGAGAATGGTCTGTTCAGTGGGTGGACAAGGGAGACCATTCTTTAACATCTCTTTATAACCTTTAGATCAACTTTACAAATCAGGGAGTGTTCTAGAGCTGTTCAAACAGAAAGTGAGTAAAGCAAGTGTGGTTCCCAGGATCCCTAGGAAAAGCTCCCTTATGCCTTCTCACCCTGTCTGGGACATCTCAGTGAACTCCAGCATGTCTTAATCATCCAGTCTAGTTACAGAGGGTGGAATGAGAAAGATCTCGATTTCGCTTATCAGGAGAAAGCTCTTCCCTTATCTCTGCACTGAAGCTCTATGCTGGGAGGGGGTGGGGGGGGTAGGGGGGGTGGGATGCAAATGCACAACAAGGTAGGCTGTTGAGACCTTGTCTTTCAGCACTCCTGCTCACAGGGTCTTGGGAAGCCAAGCTCTGAAGTGCACTGGTTTCACTCTGGGTATTACCACTGTATTCCAATGCAGCCAGCTGATTCTGATTCAGCAGTGTTGGCTTCCAGAAACAGAGGGGGTGCCCATCCATCTCCAGATGGGTGCTGAATAGAAAAATGAAAGTAACTAAATAAAAATCCCTGGAAACGGAGATGGTGACAGTAAAAAAGGGAAAGTAACTTTGTTACTCATCAGGTTATTACCTTTGGAAAGGAAACTATGTAATTGAATATTCCTCTGGACCATTCATCTTCATTCTCCTAACTTGATATCAATAGCTGCCAGGTGGTGCCTGCACAGGCCATTCAAATCAGATTATGTTATCATAGTTCTCCAGTCATCGCCAAGAGCAGGATCATGATCATGAGGAGGAAATCTAGTTATTCAGGTACATGTTACCTTATTAAAAGTTTGAGCAAAGTACATTGAGCCGTTATAATGGGATTAGAGTTTGAGTTGTGTTCTCAGGGTTGCCATGACTCTGTGATTTTGGTGCTTTGCTGTGGGTTTGGAGAGAGCAGCTCCACTCTGGCCAATGGCAAATAACCCAGGCCATCATCACAGAGGAGTGGGCACCAGCTTGGACTGTGGCCAGGAGTGTGAAGCCTGTGGAGATTATTTTTATCCAGGTACAAATGCCTGAGGCAGGGACTGAAGGAGCCCATATGAGAGGTGTGAAAGGATCCCAAAGGCTACTCACACTAAGCAAAGCAGCAATCAGGCAGAGCTAGAGGAAACGGCTTTGTTAAACCTTGTAAAGTCTCTCTCAACACCCAGTCCCAGCCTTTTGCTCCACTACTAATAGATGTCCCTCCAGGAATCTGGTCTTTTCTCTCTAGTCCCACCTGTCCCAATAGGGTATGAAGAGGTCTGAAGGGTTTCTTCTCCAACTCACAGGAGTCTGTGGAGGTTGATGTCCTCCTCCACATTCACAGTGAACAGGAATCCACATTATGATAGGCACTAAAAGGTGTTTCTCAGATACTGCTATGAAGGTGCGTTTCTCTGTCTGGGATCTACTCTTACAATTCAGCAACACACTGGCTTATCCAAGGCATGTTATCAGAGATGACCCATGGACAAAAGGGCCAGATTCTCCCAAAAATCTTACCTCAGGGGGACCTGCAGGCTCGATGAGTCCTGAGCATATTTGAAGCCATGTGCCTTGTATTTTAAACTTTGTACTTTAGTTTTTCAGGTCCCACCAGCCTTCAAATGGTCAGTTTTTACCTTTTAGTACTGTGACTGGTGCACAGATAGCACATGACACATTCCAACAACAGGGAAAGCAACGTTTCTTCTCCAACTATTCCTGTGCCTGGAATAACACGGGCATTTTGGGACCACTTACTAGGTTCCTGTTGTTAATCTCCTGACAAGGAGTCAAAAGTACCTTGTCAAAACTGACAAGGGGTAGTTACTGCTCCCTCAGAGAATGGCCAAGGCTGACACGTCTCCACACACACTTTCCCAGGAGGGTTTATGCCACAAGGTTCAGCCCTTTCCTGTCATTACTGCCATTCTAAACTCGGGTGGCCGCACCAGCCCAGATGTGTGCCTTCTGGGCATTCCCAGCTTTTGGTGGTATATACCTCATTGAATGGGTAGGAAAAATGTCTCAACACCTGCCAAAACCCCCACACTTCCGTATGTGACTGCTGGGTAAGGAAATGCTGGCAGTACTGCAGTGCCCCAGCAGAGAACGGAACACATCCGTACCCGTTCCCTGATTCACTAAATATGCAGGACGTTATCTCCTAACTTGCCATTCCATGGCAAGCAGAAGTGCAACATGCTCTGTGGCAGGAGACCGCTCCCCTTCTGCACCGGCACCTGAATGAAGCCAAACTCCTAATGTGCATCTGCAAAGTGCTCTTATACCTGGGATTAACTCCTGGAGAGCAGTTACTTTAAATCTTCAGCTGTCATAAAGCCTTTTTCACACACTCCCTCCCTGCATTGTTCTACAAACCTGTCATGTGCTATGGGGTAAATTGTTGATGAAGAGATTTTACTTTCTCCCCCCCCCCCCCCCCCAATTTTAATATATTTTGTAATCATTTTAGTCAGTATTTTTGCTTTGGAAATGTAGATTTTAGATCTCAGTGTGCTAAGAACACCCATGCATTCATGAAATGCCTTAATTTCTATTATGCATTAAATGGGTACAAACATGCAGTGCAGATTTGCCCTTACGACAGGATTCCCCCCCACCCCAGAGGACCCAATGACTCAGGGAGAAAGGAGGTGAGGAACCTCCCGGCTTTAGGGTCTTGGTGTCGGTCCAGGCTCTGCCCCCCATCCTCTCCCAAGGGATCCACTCTGGAGAGGTGTGTGGTGGAAGGAGCAGGGCAGCGGTGGGGTCCTGTGGAGATGGCTGGAGGGTGAAATTCATCCCCCACTAAGTCTGAAGTGACACGCGGGCCTCCTGCTGGCTCTCTGCACAGGGAGCCAGCCACAGCGAGCTGCTTTGTATGAAATCCTGGCCCCGCTCACAGACTGCCATGTGTCCAAGAAAATCCTCTTTTTTCTCATCCTCTCTCTCTCCACAAAGAAATTCTTCCACAGAATTTCTTAGAATCTGAGGACGTTGGCCATTTAGCTGAGATTTCTGGCTGCAGCACAATTATAATTGGTCTCTCATGGACAGGCTCAGCACGGAGGCCAAAAAACTGCAAGGGTTATTAATGACTGAGTTCCCTTCTACTTCCTAATGGCCAGACAGGCAGGAAAGTTAGAGGAGAAGACTTGGGGCTGAGCCACTCCTCTCGTACACGTTGTCCTGGTGCTCCAGCGCCTTCTTGCAGACTCAGAGCCATCCACAGCCCAGACACCAGACGGCATGGAGAGCTACGGGAAGCATATTGGGGGTCCAGAAGCCTTTCTGGTGCTCAGAGACCATTTTGGGGGCCTTCTCCCTGCAGTCGAAGAGCGCATCAGGGTGAAGTTAGCTGCAGCCTTTCCAGAGGCACCTGGTTTGCCACAGGCAAGGTTGGAAGGATAAAGAGACCCAGCTGGAGTGGCAGACTGAGACACGCAGAGAGTCATAGATCCTTCCCCCTCCTCCCCTCAAATAAAAAGAGCATCTCAGGAGAGGTTTGAATTGAGTGAGAAACATATTATTACAATTATTACATCCCCGTTTGACAACAATCACATGGCACGGTGCCAGCTGGCACTGGGAAGCCATTGCTGCTTCTCCTTCATTGCCCGATAAACACCATGACAAGAATACAGCCCTTGTTAGGTTGAGAACCAAAGAATGGGAGAGGAGAGGCCAAAAACACCTCCTTGAACAATCACTGTCGAGTAAACAGAGCTGCACTTGGGAAACACATATTTTAAACATATCTTCCCTGAGGTTTTTGGGGAGGGGAGCTCTGTGTATGGGTTGGGAAGGTGAGCATGTTCACACTTGGGCATATTTCTGTGCTGTCAAACAAGCTAGGGGCAGCTAAGAGGAGAGTTCGTGATGCCCTCATTTCACAGGGGAAGATAAAAGTCCATAAAGCTGAGAATTTAGGGACGCATGCCAACATAGCAGCCTGGGTAAATTTGGATTGGCACTCCATGCTGGTCACAGCAGTGCTCAGCCTTTGATAAGGGGTTGTCTCACAAGAGCTCCAAGCAATCTAGTGTCATTCCAGCAAGCCACTCTCTTATCAAAGGTCATGTCAGAAATTTGGAGAAGAGGGAGGGAAGCAGGGCTAATAAATGTAGATGTCATAGAACGTTGTTTATTCATGCTAATGTTCCTGAAATCATACCTCCCACTGGCAGAACAACTTCTATGGAAGCATTGGGAAAAACTGCTGTTTGTTCATCAGCAAAACCGCGAATGTCAGCATGCTGCTGTGGTTGAGTAATTTTGCACTGAGGTTTGTACAGAGGAGCTAGCACTAGAGGTTTAGGAGAAGTGGGTTTCAGAAAGACAAGAGGCCTATCCAGCTCTCTGAACATGAGCCACTTGTACCTACAAGACAATCTAAAGGAACCAAGACCACAGCACAGTTATTAGGTTTGTCCAAATGTGCGTCCTTTCCCTGTCAGTCTGTTAGACCAAGACATTCACTTCTGGTAGCTGAAACACTGAATTTACCCAGGCAACATTTGCATCAACATACATGAGTGAAACAGGACAAGATTTGGCCTGTGCAGACACTGCCTGGTTTGATAAACAAGACAACCATTGCGTTCTTGTCCTGTCCTGGCTTCCCAGTGCTGGGGAAGAGACTCTGTAAGGGGATGTCTCACAAGGGCTCTGTAGGCATCAAAGTTTGGCATCTCCTCCCCAGAAATAATTGCTCAACTATTGTCTCTCCCATGATATGAGTGGTGCTGTAGTGAAGGTCCTGCATTTGGTCCTGTTTCTGCCTCAAATTTTCTGTGTGACCTTCGGCAAATCTGTTACATCTGAGACCACTTCAGCCTCACCGCCTGAAACGGGCTGGGGCTCAGCTGAAGCTCCATGACTGTGCTTGGACGAAGTCCACCAGCTGCTGTCTCCTGAGCAGGCTCATCCCCGCAGTCCTCCCTGAGATGGCAGCAGATCAAGCAGTGTTCTAGAAGTGCCATGGCCCTTTAGCTAGATACACACACAATCAAAAAGACAGAGACCAAGCATGAGTCCATACCTTTTTTATAGCCTGCAAACTATTTTCAGTGGGCAGTACAGTCTCCTGTACAGCTCTGCCTCTCCTCCTGTCCTTCCGTCCCCATGCTACTGATCCAGGAGAGTACAAAGGCTCTATGAAATAAGAAGTGGAAGCAAAAGAGATCTATCATGAGTATCCAAAGGAATCTGTCAGAAAAAAACCCTTTAGTGACCAGTTCTGCCTCCACCTCCCTCCCCAAGCCAAGCATCCTCTTTAAAGAGGGCTGCAGGAGGGCTATATATATCAGGCCTAAGATCACAGCACGGCTGCTATCCACAACACATGAAAGTGAGAGAAAAAGGGGAGGGGAGGGTAAAAGCTAATGTTCTCCATCAACCTGTCCTCCCATGCTTTAGCAAAACTGCCACTGTGATCATGCAAGGCAATACGGGAAGCAGTGTGATCTGCCACCATCCGACCTGTGCCCCTATGTTAAGATTTAGATTGAGCTGTCAGTGGCCAAAGGCAGCTGGCGAGACAGCTGGAGCTCTCTGCCTTGATCTATTTTGGCTTTACTTGCTCCTCTCTTCCCTACTTGCATTTTCCTTCTGTAATTTTGAATTATTAAAAACGAAATTTCCTTGGTGATGGGTTTGCATTAATCTTGGGATCAGATTGCATTGAGGTTACTCTTAATTTCTTCCTCAGAGAAAAGGTCATTTTGAACACAGGTGGGGAATCATTTGTTAGGGCATGACATTCAACTCAGGTCCAGCTAATCTAAACATGTGATTTTTATCAGGATGCATGTGATGGCTAGGTCCTGAGCGAAAGATGACATGGGAGTTGTGGAAGGTTGTCCAAAGCCGGCACATGCTGAAGGCCTCTCTCCAAGCAGCACGATACTCTGCAATGTGTTCCAGTCAGATGGATTACGCAGGGAAAGAGAGGGGCTGGACAAAAGGCCAGCCTGCAAACATGCAATTGTGGCACTCTCCATTTGGAGCAGGAATGGCTGGTATGAACAGCTGGTTATTGCAAGCAATGTCCCAGCTTCCCTGTCTCCAGTCAAGTGTGCTACATGCACTGACAGTTTGGCCCCTGTGTCCATGGGAGAGAAGCACAGGCTTTCTGGGTACATTGGAGATTTGGAGAATGGGGAGTGAAGGCAACAGAAGATGGAAGTGTAGGACCTTGCTTATTAAACTCCCAATTTATCACCTCTGTTGAGACCGCACCAAAGCAGCCCCATCCCCTTCTGCCTATTCTTGTATCCCCTATCCTGCTCTGCTGTTTCTGGCTCCTCCACAAAATACGCTTCATCCTTGGGACCCCAAAACCCTAATCCCCTCAGCAAAGGCACACCATGCCACCCCACATCCCCAGAAGTGCTCTCCACCTTGGAAAAAACTCGTGCACTGCGAGTGCCTGTTTGGTATCTTTGTCCCAAAAGGCCTTTACACCCAAGGACCTCATCTCCTCTTGCACTACTCGTACCCAATAAATACTCATCAATAACAGTATTTGGTGGTTTGTCACATGTTTTGCCTACTCACCTGAGACCAGAAATTATTTGACCCTGAGTGATGTTTTCTTTCTCCACAACCATACTTAGTAGTATCAGGCTTCAATCTACGTCCAACTCAAACTTGAGCGAAAGAATGTGTCGTTGCTAATGTATAACCAGGGAGCGTGAAGCTGCGTGTGAGAACAGCACACACTACCAGTGTGAGAACAAGCAGCAAGCACATAAGGTGGCCTCATTGTGCTGCTGCACAGCATTGTTTAATGTACTGTATTGCAGGACTGTATCTGGAGACCTCAAGTTGAAGCTAGCTCCATATGCAGCTGCCTGCCCATTCCAGGGCCAAGCACATCACAAGAGAACTTAAGACTCCTCCCTTCTAGGTGTTTGGTTTTAATCTGTGCTGCTCAAAGTTGCCTAAGATCTGATTAATACCATATCTGTCTCTTACCCATACCATGCTGTATGGAGTCTGTCTGGGAGGACATTTAACAGAGAGCTCCTTACGTCTACGGACCTGGCATCAGAACTTGCTTCTCCCTTGGCGAGCTGAAGCTGGATTTGCTAAGCCTGCTCTTGGCCCCATCCTGCTCCTCTCACATGCAAAACTTTTGCTGTGTGATGAGCTAAGAGACACCGGGGCAAGAGAGAAGCAGCTTCCAGGATGACTGTAATGGTGTTTTATCATGCATACAAAAGGCACTTCCTACATTTAATGATTGCAAAGGCATACGTGCAGTCATTTAGCAAGAAGCGTTTCTGCAGTCCCCACAAAGAGCATGTATGTGAACCCACTGCACTCCCCGGGCCAGCTAACGTCACCAAGGCTTGACAAACTGGCACCCGCTCGCAGTGGGCGAAGGTGGTTCAATTAAAATTCCCTTGGATCAGCTGAGGCACTGCAGTTTGGCAACTGGCTCAGTTGTGCGAGGCCAGCGTGGGTGAGCGGCGTTCCCAGCAGCACTGCTGCAAACAGCACAGAGGATCACCCGGGCAGGAGAGACCGCGTGGGCCAGGCCAGAGCTGTCCCCCACAGCCACAGCAACCGCCTCAGATGCACTACGTGCTTCCACCCACCACGGGAACATTTCCTAACACCCTTCAACAAACCCAGCACGCCGCTGAGGGAGAACAGAGTTTGCCTGCAGCTAGAGTGCCCAAATCCGAAATACGTGCCACAGCCAGCGTGCGCAAGGCCAGGCAGAGGCAGGGAGATTTTGCACAGCGTATCCAGAACAACCAGATGGGACAGTTTTCATGCAGAGCGACCGAAGCCTGATGGCAGGCCAAGGCAGCTGACAGGCAAGCCGAGCCCTCGCACAAGAGGAATGCAGAATGAGGAACCAGCTCAGGGCGCTGTGCGAGGGTCTCGGAGGAAATGAGAATGAATTTTGTGGCTCAAATAGTCCTAGGAGGTGTCTCGGGAAGCACGCAGACTGGGAGCACTCTCTGCATCCCATCTGCTGCTAGTGGAGAGGTCTTGCTATATACACACGACCATGGTGAGCTGGGGTAGTCCTGATGTCTCTGTCAGATTTGCTCTGGTTATCTACTGTCCAGGGCCAGCTCTGCAGAGACTAGGGCCTGTGACGTGACCCAACCTTTGACAAACTACCCAGGACAGGAGGGGGTCAGCCAGCCCCTCACCTCCCTGTACTGCAGTTTGGAGCTCTGCTGCAGGTCAAGTCAAGGAGAGATGTACCCTGCAGTGCCCAAGGGCCCAGGCAGCAGCCCTGTTGATGACTGCGGTGTCTGCACAGGAGACAGGATTGCTTGGAAGAACTCATGTATATCATGAAACCAGCTATGGTATTGCAGAACAATAGCACTGGGACTCGAGGCCTGGCTTCTGTCACCGGCTCCGCCATGACCTTCACTGGGTGATGCTGGGCAAGTCACATCCCTCCTCAGTGTCCCCACCTGGGGAAATGCTGCTCCCTTGAGTTAGAATGAGGATGATGAGGACAAATCTTTGGCCTCCAGGGCTCAGGCAGACAGTGGATGAGAATGCCATCTTTGCCTGATACAACACCAGTGTGTGGTGTCAAAGATGACATCATGGGATATGAACAAGCATTTACCCTCTGAAAGAGAAAATAGCAGAAGCATGTGTAACCATATGCCTTTCATGCCAACATATTTTCCTTATGTAAAGAGAGGCCCTGGCGGCCCTAAGGAGGCTGAGAGATGCCCGTGCTCCTCTGGGAAGGAGGAGCTATCAGGCAAGGATGCCAGCGTACCCGCCTGGGTAAATTTGTGCATGCACTTCACGTTATAATAGGCTTTAGTATCTGATAACAGAGACCTGCTGGAGTCTGGCATGAGGACAGAAGGAATCAAAGGTCATGCCACGAATTCCAGTTATGCTGATAGGCATCTACAGCCAGAGGAAGGAGCTCAAGAACAGGAACTGTAAACTGGTGGGGGGGGGCTGGAAAACAGAAACTGGTTCAGGGATGACAAGTATGGGTTATTTTGGAGCCCAACTGGACAATTGCATGCATATGTTTGCCACGGGACATAGGAAGATGTTTTCCCTGATGGAGTTGACCCATGAATTCTGCCATTACTAGTTAAACAAACAAAGTAAATACACTGCAATAAATTTATTAAATAGCTGGCACATGTCTCTCCAGAGGCCTCTCCCTGATGGAGAAGCTGATTCATGACACAGATGGGCTGATCAGCAGATAGGTAGAGATAGAAACATGCAGTGTGTACCTTGCACTAGGGGAACTGTCTGCACACAAAAACAGCTGAGAATGTATGTGACATAGCTCAAAGTCGCTCTCCCCACTGCCTGCTCTTGCCTCATCATTCCATCGCACACTGCAAGTCAGTCTGTCGCTACCACTTGCCTTCTGCCTTACGCTTAGCAGATGCCTGGGTGGCACAGTGCTCTGTGGTGCACACCGAGGTCTGAATGAGCTCACACAAGGACTGAGACTGCAGCTGTGCACAGAGGTGGCTCAGCAATCCCTGCACAGCACAGCTCTGTGCCGGGTTGGCTGCACACTTGTAGAGGCAGGAAGAGATTAAGTTGTTTGGTCTTCCTTTAGAACCTAATGTAAATGGAGCTTTAAGGTACTATGGTACCCCAATGAATAGGATGGGATGGAATGGGATGGATTGGGATGGAACAGAACTGAACCAAACCGAACAGAAAAGAAATGAAGGATGGGGAAGCAGAAGAAAAACTCCTAGCAGGTGACTGACACTTCCAGTTATATCACAATATATAGTTACCTCATTTATGTATACTTGTTCAAGGAGATGATTCCACTGTTTTCACAACATTCTCCTCAGAGTAGATGTGCTCACTCTGCCTTTACTTTTTAAATCATGACTTCTATTTGGGTTCACCTGCTTCATGGCTGTTGCTTGTTGCCTCTGCCCAGGTACTGACAAGGGCTTTGCTGACATTGTCTAAAGCAAATTTTAAGCTAGGAAAGATCTGGTATACAGGCAGGAGGTTGAAAGAGAGGTACAGTATGGGCAGGGACACTCCGAATTGCTGGCAGGGACACTCCGAATTGCTGGCATGTGTATCATCAGAGCATCTTGTTTCTTCGCTCCTCTGCTGAGAACACGCACTTAGTGACACACGTCAGGCAGCGGCAGAAGCTACCTACCAGGAATTGCACTAGGTGTTGGTTTTTAGGACTGAGCAGTCCCTAATCTGGACCACTGAAGGCTTGCTCCAGACTCCTGTCAAACTGGCGGTGAAAATCTCATTGCGTTCAGGGACGTTTGGCTTCAGCTTCACAGAGAACAGCCTGAAACTGAAACTTCAGATGCATAAAACCCCACCCATGCGGTAACTACAGGGAAATTGGACTAAAACGGATAGATTTGAGCCTCAGTGAACAGATTAAATCGCCCATTTAAATTAGCAAGCAGGAGAGCTTAATTTTAAATATTAAATCAAAACTTCTTTTCCATTTATCTTTTTTAATTATTTTCCCTAAAGAAAGGTTGATACTCATCAGGCTGTAACCAGTAAGACTCTGTTGACTTAAAAGCATATACAGCCTGTCTACTAACTTTGGTACTTACTGGCAGACAGTTTTATCTACACATATTTATTTACAGCTTTACATGTTTTTATTAGGTCTTGATTATTACATTTTTCTATGCTGGAAAATGGTGAATTATGCATTTTAAATTTGTTATAGGATGACTGTTTCTCTTTAGAATTGATTCACATCAGGCTGTATTTAGAATGAAATTTGAACCCACTAAAAATGTCTGAAAACAGTTTTATTAAACTCTTAGTTTATTATTTAAATAAACCACCTTAATTGCAAAACAGAAAAGAAAACATAATATTAAACAAAGGAAGCTGTATCAGTGGCTAGTGGGTTAAACAGGTTGTTCTAGGACACCATATACCCCAACATCGTAGATCTGCTGGATCTTGTCCTCTCATCCTCATTTTCCTCACAGACCAGAGGAGAAAAACAAGCTTGTCTGCTTTTTCCAAACCTCATTCAGTTTCTCAACTTTGAATGAGAAAGTCATTGAATCTAAGTTGTTGAATAAACTGAAACGGAAAAAATAGTTGTCTTCTACTCACGTAAGAGCAATTGCTCTCAAAGTGGATTTAGCACTTACCAAGCTTTGGTTCCAGGTGCTCAGCCAGCCGTTTGGTTCAACTTTCTGAAATGTTTTGTCAGGAAGCATGTGTAATTTGATATTTAAAAGAAAACAAGGCAAAAAAGAAGCTTTTAATCAAATATACTAAACTTCATTCCTAATACAGATGGCCATTGTTCCACATCTAATTTTAAATAGCTCTATTTCAAAAGGGAGAAAATGTATTTAACTTAAAATTTTAAAAATTATTAAAAGTCTGTCATTGATATTGTATGTTGTCTGTGATGGATGTTGAGAATAGCACAGGCCTTACCTTCCTTGCCCAGTGACCTGACTACTATAAGTAGCCACTAGGAGACTGTGAGTGGCTTCAGCATCACAAATCACTGCCCCAGAGATAAAGTTTCCAGCTGGGAATTACGAGCTCCCCCCAGGACAGACAGAGCTGTCAGAACAGGCACGTCTCCCCGGTTCCTTTTATCCTCCTCCACTCACCCCTTTTTTTCCCTTCACAATCACCGGGGAAGTCTTTCCATACTGTTGCATGACTGGAGAAAGAACCTGGAAAATATGAGCAGAGCATAAATTGATGCTGAGATGCCTGCTCGGATTGGCAAGGCATCTGAAACAATAGCTCAAAGATCCTCCACCCCGGTCCCTCTGCCCACCCCAGGCAGGAGGTCTAATCCTGTGGGAAAGGGGCAGCCTCTCCCTGTGGGACACTGTGGAAAAGGTTTACACACGCTATCCTACAAGGTTGTAATACTCTTCTGTTTTATTGCCAGTTGGCATTAATTAGCTCGCTACTGTCCTCTTTCTGAATCGTATCGACCAAGGAGTCTGTTAGTGATTTATACTTGGCACCTCCCTGATAAAAGCTTTTCCACTCTAGCTCAGCTTGAGTAAGACTCCTCTCTTCTTCACGCCAACTTCACTGAAGTGTCTCACCTTCCTGCTTCTGCCTGTCTTTATACTAAATGCCATGGGAGGGGTGAATGGAGGATCTTTGTGCCAGTACCCTGTCTGCTACTCCTCCATTACCAGTCCTCAGTCCATCATCTTGCCTGGTGGCAACAAACATGTCACCCTTAAGAGGAATTGCTTTGGGGTCAGATCCTCCTAACCTCCAGCTCCACTGGCTTCAGTGAGATGAATCTGTGTTATGCCAGCTGAGGATCTGTTCCTTCAGGAAAACAAGACCCATCAGAAAGTCTGCACAGGAAGGAAAAACAGAGTTTCTTAAAACATTAGCTAACACTGCTTTAGCTAAAGCCCACCACAGCCCAATTTCTGGAGGCTTATGGCACATAAATCTTGGATTATCTCAATATTCAGTAGAGCTTTACAGTCCACTCGTAACACTTTCCAGTTGTGTGAAGAATTGGGCCTCTCATGAGCCTCTTTTCAGCGTTTCTCCAAAGCTCTGGATATCTTTCTCCAGTGTGGGATTTGCAGGAGACGCATTATGAGCAGGACACTAATCTGCTCTTCCATTTCAATGTGTAGGGAAGGGAATCTCAGACGGCCTTCTACGGCATTTGATCCCTAGGATAACCTGGTGGAGACACCAATGTGCAGCCATTTCAGCCCAGACCCCAGTGTTTAACCACTAGAAACATCCTGGTGTCAAGTTTTCACAGATGTTTTTCAGTGGAAGAATATACCCTAGCTCATAAATTAACTCAAGCAGATGAGGCAGTATGGAGAACCACTGCTGTCAGTCATTGCTCTCCCAAAGTTTATATCCACCTCAGGAACCATGACAGAGGGAAAGCCAGAAGCTCAGTCTGTTAAGGAACCATGGTGCCCACATAATTTAGTTTCCATGTTCACTCTCTTAATTTGTTTTAATGCCTGAGAGGTCTTCTGTTTGCAACTCAGTGTGGGCTTCTGGCTAGAAGAAACCATTAACCATGTCTGACTGCCTCCAAGCAGGACAGAAACAGAAAGGTATGGAGGGAAGATTAAGATCAAATCCCCGAACATAAAAGGAAATTTAAAGAAAAAATTTGAAAAGTGGAACGGCATGCTTCATCTCTATCATTGATAAAATATTTTGCAATCCTGGAAAACTTAATAGCTTCTTTGGCATAATCTTTATGACCTTAAAGGGGTGATAAGGAAGGTAATAAAAAACTGTTTCTGAAAGGTTATGGGTTTTCCTAGTCAACTCAGTTTTTCCTTCTCACCTCCAAGGCTAACATTCAAAAGGAAGCTTGGCACGTATGGGCTGTGTCGGAACTTGGAAGCTGTTTATTTAGCTTCTCCCAAGATACTACCTATGCAACCTTGCAGAGCAGGGCAAGAAAGGGAGCCCTGTGGAGTGGCAACGGCGTCTGAAAAGTGGAGGGTGCATAACTCAAACTGCTCAAGTTTATTAAAACAAAATAGGTCAGTGGAGTTGCCCAGAGGGTTACGTAAGGCGGAAAGTAGCACTCCACAGGAGAGGAGAAGGGAGCCTGTTAAAAGGCAAAGCCACTCCAGTTTGTTTATGGCCAGAGATAACTGCCTTGTGGTGTGTCTGTTCTCCATAGCTGACAGAGTAAATCACACTCTTTATCTCCACAGCAGATGAGAATTTGGACTGGGCCGTTGTTTTGTGAGCTGCGGATTAAAGCAAATGGGGCTGTTATTTATTATTATGACTAGCATTATTATTTTGTTCCTGCAATCCCTGCATTTCAGTCTCTACGTAAGGAATTTCGTCACTCGCCAACAGTTTGCTTGCAGGGAATGTTACGGATCATAATAACAGTAAGGATAAAAGCTGGATCCACCTGAAAAGCGTATGTAAGGAAGGTGGGTTGGCAGTTGGAAACAGGCAAGGGGAATGGGCAAATGTGCTTTGGGATCCTGCAGAGCAAAGCTGGGAGCTGACACTCTCACCCCGGCCCGGAGGTCAGCACAAAGTCTGATATGACATTGGGAAGGTGGAAGTACCCTGTGGCCTGCCGATGCACCTGTCCCAGCGCCACAACCTCCCTCTGTTCTGCCTGGTCCTCCAGTGCCAGAAATCCAGCTTCGTATCTTAAACACTGCCCGCTCCGCCCCGGCTCCCTGGCCCTTGGCGTAGACGGGGCAGGGGAGGCCTCTCTTGCAGAGATGCCAGGCACCCTGCAGCTCTCACATCTCAGTGAGGGTACCCTCAGTTTTGGGTACCCAGATCCCAAGCCAACAGTGGCAGTATTCATCCATCAGAACTTGAAGACTGTTGTCCTTTTTCATGCCTCCTCCTTGGCTCCCGTGATACATTGCTCCTTCCTTTCTGCAACCTCGGCTCAGTGACAGGGCAGAGCTGCTTGTACTGAGAGCTCTCCCCAAAATCACCTGCCACCTACTGAATGGGCCATGACCTAGGAAGCTTCTCAGCAATTCCAGGAACAGGTCCCTTGGAGGAGACATGGACCACATGCCATTGAGCCACTTGCTGAGAGATGGTCAGAGAAACAAAGGAGTTTTTTCTTCCATGGGAAAATGCTGAATCATCAAAACCCACATTTTTCATAGGGGCACATCAGTTTTCATGACATTTCCAGGAAAAAGTTTCTCTGATGCAGGATTGTCATGGTTTAAACCCAGCCAGCATCTGAGCACCACGCAGCCACTCACTCACCCCCCTGGTTAGGATGGGGGAGAGAATTGGAAGGGTAGAAGTGAGAAAACTCGTGGGTTGAGATAAAGACAGTTTAATAGGTAAAGCAAAAGCCACACATGCAAGCAAAGCAAAACCAGGAATTCATTCACCACTTCCCATGGGCAGGCAGGTGTTCAGCCATCCCCAGGAAAGCAGGGCTCCATCACATGTAATGGTGATTGGGAAGACAAACGCCATCACTCCGAACATCCCCTCCTTCCTCTTTCCCCCAGCTTTATATGCTGAGCATGACGTCATATGGTATGGGATATCCCTTTGGTCAGCTGGGGGTCAGCTGTCCCAGCTGTGTCCCCTCCCAACTCCTTGTGCACCCCCAGCCATCCCACTGGTGGGGTGGGGTGAGAGGCAGAAAAGCCCTTGGCTCTGTGTGAGCACTGCTCAGCAGTAACGAAAACATCCCTGTGTTATCAGCACTGTTTCCAGCACAAATCCAAAACACAGCCCTGCACCAGCTACTGTGAAGAAAATTAACTCTGCCCCAGCCAAAACCAGCACAAGGATAGAAAGCAGAAATTTATTTTTATTTTTATTTTGGGGGAGGGCAGAGAGTTGAAGGAGACAGAAGGGGAAAAGAGGCTACAACCATACTCAATCCACTGGCCTAGCAACGTGAGAGCCAGTTCAAGTTTTTCTCTGCGTGATCCAGACCCAGGGCTGGATCTGCCCAGCTGTGTGCTCTGAGCAAACACCTGCGTGCTAGAGAATAGCTGGAGGGGACAGGGGGGAAGGTGTCTCTCCCTGTATAATTTTTGCAAGACATGTTTGAAAAGGCCTGGGTTTGTCCCATGTCAGAATAGCAGTTCTGACACCCTGCAAACATCTGTCCATGAGGACCCAGCTCTCCTAGCCAGATCGATGATTTGCATTCTCCTACACCTCATCTGCATCTTTCCAGCTCACGAAGCAGCAGCGGCATCTGTGCCATACACCAGGGTCACATCCCTACAAGGACAAAATGCCCTGTGATAAGATGTGAGCCCTCTCCTCCACTCAGAGCACCACTTCCTTTCTTTCTTGTGCTGAAACTTTCCTCTTTATCAGCCAAACTCTGCCACGCCAGCGTGGAGCAGGCTCTCAGCTTCGAGCACGCTGCCTTCCTACATGCTATGCCAGTTTACCCCCATGCAGGATCTGGGCCTCTGGAGCACAGCAAGGATGCTCCTGCCCCAGCATTCAGCCCTTTCTGGAATAAGCCTACAGATACACTGCAAGTTTCTATCCTGACCTGTCAGAAATGTGTCAAGCAGCTGCTGCAATATCCACCTGGCACACAAACACTACTCTTCAGGGCCACTCTCTTCCCCTGACAGGTCTGGCCCTGTCTTGCAGGCCCTTGCTGCTGGGTGAAATGCATTTTCTTTTGGCACATAGATGCCTTTGTTCAGCTGGCTCTGCTCTTTTCCAGGGATCATCCACAGCCCCTGCAGCTCTCACTCTGAGCTCTCTTCTCTTTTGGTGCCCCTGGAAGTGTGGCCTTTTCTGGTTCATTTACACCAAAGCTCAATTCAAAAGGGATCTGATGTGTATTTTTTTTGATGGGCCAGGCTTTGGCAAAGCTGAAATCCTCCTCTGGTGTGGCAGCTCTGTTCTCCTAACAGGTAGCCATTTCCACGACTAGTACGGATATTCATTCCTTCTTGCGTGTGTCTGGGAGTCTTAATTCCTGGGAGGGAAGAGCACAGCGTGACTTGTATGGTCCACGGGCCTTTGAAACTGCATTTTCTAGTCCTTCAGCTTCTCGCTGACTCCAAGAGGCCAAAATGTAAAGCAGGTCTGTGCTCTAGTGAGTAACTGATGTAATTACGCTCACTTGTTACAAGGGGAAGCTTTCACAAGAGGGGGAGGCGGTGGCCCCACGCCAGGAGGTGTGTCCCAGATGACAAGCCGCGGAGCCAATCACAGCCCCGAAAGATCATCACATTCATACCAAAAAGAAAAGAAACCGCCCCAGGGTATTTATATTGAGGAAGGAAAAAAAAAAAAAAAAGAGTTGGCAAAGAAAGAGAAAAAGAGACTGAGAACCTGCAACTTTGTTAACTAACTCTGCAGCTGAATTCAAAAAGGCCAGGCTGGTTCCCCTACAAATCTTGCTTCCCATCCCCTCCCCTCTCTTGAAGCATCTCTGGAAATCTGTCTGTAAGCTGGAGTGAAAAGTTCAGCTGCTTGGAGTGGTCCTTCTCTCCTCCTGGCAGGCAACCTCACAAGCTGCTGCCTGCGGGGCTGCTTACCCTGGCCTGAGCAGAGCTAGTCCTCGGCCGGGCCGGGGAGGGCGAGCCCCAGGAGGCAGGGTGGGTGACAGTCCCCTGGCAGCGATCTCTTGATACCAGCAGGGCAGGGAGCGGGACTGGTGATTAATAATTACCTTCACAGCACCCAGCGTGCTGGCGTGGGCTCCCAGCTCCCTGAATCTACGTTAAACAGCTGGGGAAAGAGAAGGCAGATTTAGCTTTAACCAGGGGGTAAACAGTCAGCATTTACAAATGCTGAACCACCAAAAACCAGCCAGTCACAGGTTATTTATTCCACTTACACAAGAGGGCCATGCGGTCCAAAGGATGAGGGGGCCCGTAGCAGCCTAGAAAGCCTGTTTTCTGCCCCTGGCCTGTTGGATGAACCAGGGCAAAAAAACACTTCCTCTCCCTGAGCTGCCTTTCTTTCCTGCCCGCCCTTTCTGCTGCCTTTTTCTGTTTGGACTGCCTGTTCCCCGGAGTACAGACTGTCTCTGACCGCGTTTGTGTGAGGCCTCACACAATGGGGCTGTAATCTAACCTCAGTGCGAACATACTGCCATTAATAATAATAAAAATGCCCATCACACCCTACAGCGGTTGTGGACAGGGTATGAGCGGCACCAGCCCCGCTCCCACCAGGGGCCTGTTGGCTGGGGGAGGCCGGTGTCCTCTGGGCAGCCCCTAGCCTCCTCTCCTCCGCGGCTCTGGCTGCGGGGGGGGGGGGGAAGGCGGTAGCACCCCTGTGCTTTGCCAGGGGGGTGGAAAAAAAATGGGCCCCTTCCCTGCCCGGGGAAACTCTCCAGCCGGGCTCCGAGGCTGTGCCACACGGCGCTGAGGCGGCCCCGGGGAGAGCCACCGCCCCGCACACGGCCAGGCCGGGCCGGGCCGGGGCGAGGTGCAGGGCTGCCCTGCCACCTGCCGGCAGCAGGGGCTCCGTGCGAAGCCGGCTGGGGTTGAAGCGCGGCGGGAGCGCCCACGGGCCTGCGTGGGAGAGCCTCCACCCGCGGCCGTGAACCCCCCCCATCCATAGGCCCTGCTAGGGCCGGGAGCCGGGGGATCACGAGTGGGGCCGCCGAGGAGGGAGGCAGGGCTGACCCCTGGGAAGAGGACCCCGGCCTCCCTCGCCGGCATGGCTGCCTCGGCCACCATGTACATGCTTGCCCTCCGTGGCCAGGGTCAGAGCCCAAGGTCCCCCAGCGCTCTTCCTAACCCTAAGCCGAGGGGTTACCCGGGGGGCTGCAGAGCTGCCCACCGAGGGCCAAGGCAGTGGGGCAAGCAGTCGCCTGGAAGGGGCATCACCCACCTCAGGCTGCAGAGGCAGCAGAGGGGAAAAGCCTGAGTTTTCCTCTGCGCTCGTTGGTAGTGCTGTGCTGTCAGCCCTGGCTCTTTGTTCCCTCTCCTCCCCACCTACCATACAATCGTCTGACTGTTTCAGGCACACAGGCTCTGGCCACTCAGCCCCTCCCCTTGCAAAAAACACGAGACCAAAGCAACTCCTCTCCCATCCACATCCGATGAAAGATGGGGAGGAGACCTTTCTTTCCCATGCGGTACTGGGCTTTCATTGGTATTTCTCTATAGGGCTGGAGTATCTCTCTGGCTCCAACCCAGGCAAAGGGTTTCTGTTGCCAGCTGACCGTTCTCTGGTGGCCACGCTGTGTGGTCATCTTGGGGTGGGCAACAGGGCTTCTGCTGAAACACCAGAAGGCTTGGGGGTGGGGATGGGGGAGAGCAGAATGGGCACTTCCAGGTGGGGACTTTCAGTCCAGCCGAGGCCTCAGGTGCTAATTGCAGTGCCCTCTTTGCCAGGGGCAGTGGCCTCAGTGGAAATATGTAGGCTCAGTCCTGAGGTGCCCGTCTTGTAGCAGCTCAGGAGAGGGCCCATGTTGTGCGGCAGACATGCCAGACTTCTGGCTTGCTATCACAGCCGCTTGTTCTCTGCTGAAGGGGATTCTCTGGACATCACCTCCTTCCCCTGCTCTGCAGTCCCTTCTCTCCCTTCCCAATAGACTTTCAAGCCGCCTCCCTTTAGCATCGCTCCCCCCTTCTCCTCACCCTAAGACTATAGCTCACTCCTTCTCACTAAAGACCACCCATTGCCATGGTAACATTGCCTCTTACAAAGTTGTCAAGCAGACACAAAGATATGTTTCTCCCCTGCTTTACAGTCCCCCTCCCCTCCATCCCAGCTAATAGGCCAGGACTTTGCTTGTAGGGAGGAGGTGGAGGGCTCTTGCATTTCATTTTCATTGTGGAAGGAGAGGTTATTCCAACTCCTTTGCTCCACAAGTGCTGAAGCCTGTGGTCCCTGGAGGGAAAGAGCTGTCATTCATGGACCACCTGAAAGCCCTTGAGGGCAATGGTGACACAGGCAGATACTGGTCGTGCGAGTACTGGTAACACTGGCTCTGCACAAGAGAACAGCGTCTGCTGGTTAGAGGGGACAGGCCCATGGAAGACTTAAAAGAGGGGAATTAAGACCTGTGTTTCATCCACTATGAACAGAAAATATCTCTGCTGTGATTCTGTTCTGCTGCTGCCTCCCTGAGCAGCTCTGTTTCTCTTCCCAAAATGATTTCTTCAGCTCATGGAGATGTAGCTAACTGGCCTGTCTCCAGGACTGCTGGTACCCCTTGCTGCCACAGCCACACCATGAATAGTGTTGGTACTATGTACACGGCAGTATGGCACTGTCTAATTTAATACTACCCTGGGTACACCCATGGTTCACTGCAGCTGTGTCTATGACTGCACGATAGACAAGAGCTTCTACTCGCCAATCTCTTATTGGCTTTTCTTTCCCTTCCCTTCTCTCTTACATACATCCCCCTCTCCTCTCTTGAATGGATCTGCCCCGGACCTTTGCAATTTTGTTTAAAACCTTTCCTTCATCCTCCTTCTTGTGGCTTTTCTGCTCTTTCACTTTGGCCATGAATGTTCTTTCTACTTGAAACCAGTGAAGAATCTCCCACATCCTCTTGTCTGTCTGTCAGTCTGGTCCCTCCCAATTTGTCATTTTTATTGTATAGTTGCCATACCAGCCTGTCACATCTTCTCTTACCTTCCTTTAAGTACTCCATAAGTCTTCACCTCTTCCACAGTCTCCTTTCCCCTGAGTTACTTTATTACCTTCACCACTGAACTTCCTGCCCCAACCAGTCTCTGCTTCACCCCTCCAACATGTTTGTCTAGAGGTGGGTTTGCAGTCACAGTGCAAAGCCTTGGGCCACTCTGCTGGTGTCAAGTACTGTGACTTGTCACATGCTACTGTAGTGCATCTGTGCTGGGCTTTTGCACAACAGCTGTGCAGCAGAGCTCAGTGTGAACATCAGGAGCTATTTGCAAATGTGCTGCTGAAACTGCTGACTGCCCCAAAGCGGGAGTACATTTACAGCACCTGAGAACTGGCTTTGAACATTCATGTTCAAAGCAAAGGTGTTAAAATAAAATAAAATTTTAAAAAGGTAGCTGGCCTAAGGAGAAGAAGGAATGGTATCAATAATGTTCATGCTTTGGAAACCCTGAGAGACAAAATGGCATATAAAGGAAAGGAATTTTATTTCCTAATATCTTTTGCAGCAAATGGGAGAATCCGAGAGGAAACTAGAACCGGTGTCGCTAAAATGAAGAAAAGCAATAGAAAATATTCCTGATATATACACATGGACACATCCCAATATAAGCAACTTATTTCAATAAAATAAAAATAAACACGTAGGCGATTCCAGGCTTTAATTATCTTTGACAAACTCCACTGTCAAAGTCCTTCTGACTGACTGCAAGTTTTGCATCTCCTGAGCATGAATGGGAATTAGGAGGAAAATTATGGTAAATTAGGCTGTAGCAACAGTGGACTTTCCCAGAGGCTGAGAAAAGTCCACAGAAAGTCTGCCAAGCCAGAAGTGCCAAGGCACCCCTGACCCCACTGCTCTCGTTCCTACGTGTTCCTTCCCCAGTAAGGAAAACTGTAAACTCAGCAACACCCATGAAAATCAACAGGGTCAAATACAAACATGAATTTTGTTTGCAAGTCAGAGCTTGGCCTAAATGCTTCTATGGTCCATCCATGTTCCAGCCATTGTTCCAGTCCAAATGTTTACCAGCACTCTACTCTAGTCTTCTGCTCATTCTCATGGTCCCCTTTCTCTTTTTTTTCCTATTCCAATTTTTCCTGGAGCTCTTGCCAACACTCCTCCACACTATGTCAGGAGCATCCACTCCATGCTAATTTTACAGTCATGATCCTTTCATTACTGTCTGGTCTCCTTCACTCCGTCACGAAGGCAGGAGCCCTGGCCTTCCTGCCAAACTCAGGCATTGCCATGCCAGTTCACATCTACCAGGGAGCACTCCTCCCATGGGATCTTATTGGCATACCATGCCTTAGGTGCAGAGTTCTGGTAAGCACCTTCTACCCTCCCTGTAGTCACAGGACAAACAAACACATACATCTACAAAAAGCAAGATAGACCTGAGGAGACCTGGGTGTTTCTTTGCATGTTCATCTCTCTCCACTGACTATAAAGGAAAGCCAAGGCTTCATGAGCCCCCCATCTTGTGTTAAGTAGGATTAGTTCAAGTCTTTTTGGACACTGTGTTATTTTCCCATTTTAGCTTTTCTTCATCCCTAATAGGAGATAGGCCACAATCCTGTGAGAAAAGCCTCCCAAGAAAGAGGATACCTTTTCTCCCCATCCATATGCCATTCTTTGGCTCTCTAGCCTAGCTAGAGTTCAGATAGCTGCTGTTCTCCCAGGGCAGTGAGGTTTCCTGTGATCAGCTGTAGCTGCTGATTTTTAGGCAGGACATACAGGTCCTGTATTTAATCCAGGTGGGTTCTGTTCCTCCACTCCTCAGCTATAGATTCCTTGGAGTAGTCCATATTGCCCCAAACTCCTAGGATACCTCTCGCATGCACATAGGAGAAGCCTACATCATGCAGTCTCAGCCTGGATGTCACAGGCCTCTTCATCAGCTAGGATGAACCCGTACAGTTCCAGTGCCTCCAGAGAGCCTGTGCTGGTTTATACCAGATAAGGAGCCAGTCCCCTTGAGGCAATGCCAGCCCTTAACTACACAGCACAGATGTCCTGGGCTGCTTGGAAGGATCACAGTCCCTCTTGGGCTGCCGCCTTCACTTCTGATTCCTTGTGAAATTGTTATAGCTAGAGGAAAGGCACTGTTTCAAAAAGGCACATACTGCCCACAATATTTTTTCTAGCTTTGACAAGCTTGCCCCATCCTATGTTGCTCCTCCAAGCTTCCAGCCATTGCAAGACACTTTGGCCCCTTCTCTCAGCCTTTTCAGAGCTACCCTGGGAATCCACAGAGCCATTGGGTAAGCAGCAGCATAAAATACTCAGCCATCACTAGGCAAAAAAGTCTGTCATGCTTTGCAGGAGGGAAACCATTCAGTTTGTGTGTGGTGGCACCCCCAAGCACGGAGAGGTTGCACTTCCTGCACAGGAAAACCTGTTCAGAAGAGCGGTGTTAAAGGCCAGTGACTTCTGATCCTTTTCCCTATCACCTCCTCCTATCCTGTATCACTGACTTCCCCAGAGCTGCCTCTCCTCTCTACGTTTCCTTCTCCTCTTATGCACAGACCAGCAAAAGGCAGTGGACTGTCCAAGAGTTAATTCAGTAAACTGATCCTCCAGGCTAGGTCAGATCATACCTGTTTCCTGAGCACAATTTTATTGGCTTGTAAAATAATCATTTGGCTTATTGTGATCTCACTGGCAGGTGCATCTCTGAGCAGCATGAAAGGATTTCAGGGTCAGGATGTGATACTGCTTCTTCTATTCCCCTCTTCACACTGAGAGACCAAAAGATCCTGTCTGTTCCCAGGCATAATCTCTTCAAATACCTAATTAGAAATTATACAGAAAATGGAAACTTTTCTGGAGGTGCACAGCAGAAGAGCAAGGAGCAATAGAACAAGCTGTAGCAAGAGAAAATATAATTAGATATTAGGAAACATTTTTTCACAATGAAGGTGGTCAAACACTGGAACATGCTGTCCAGAGATTGTGTAATGTCCAGCCCTGGAGATCTTTAGAGCTCAACTGGACAAAGCCCCGAGCAACTTGATCTAGCTCTGAAGATGGATCTAACATAAAGATTGGCCATGCTTTGAGCAAAGGCTTGGGCCAGATGACCTCTAGAGGTGCCTTCTAACCTAAATTATTATATGAGTTATGAATCTGTAATTGCAGGAGCCAGCTGTGCTTCCCTTTGTCACAGTCCCCTATGCAGTACCCTGCAGCAACTTCAAAATCTTCTCTGCCAGTTCATGCTGTCTCGGTCTTGAATCACTTGGGGACCCTCATTAGAGAAGCCCAGGTGACTCCCAACAAAGTGGAAGCTTAAGAGACTGTTCTGACAGTCTCCGTTACACACCCTCAAACCACCTGAACAGCCCAGAGCAAGGAGTGATGGAGCCTGGATTGACAGTATCTCCTGCACATGACATGCAGGCATGTCTCTTCAAATGCATGAACAGTACCATCCCTGGCTCCATGGCACTCATTTCCCTGGATGTTCATGCTCCCCGGCCCACCCATAGCAGGAGACCTGCTAGAAAGCAGAATGAAATTGCTGAATTAACACAAATATATAAATTACTGTTCCCCTCCTATGCCAGGACACTTGCAAAGCATTTAGGTAGCATCCTCTCCTGGCGAACTCCTATGGTAGTGTAGTGTTGTAGATATACCTAGAGGCTTCTTCTCAAAGGAAAGAAACGGTTAACACATGGGACACCAGGTCCCAGAGCCACCTCAACACTCTCAGGGTTATTTTGGAGGGACAGTCCCTGATGGTCAGAAAGGAGAGGCAAAAGACAAAGGCTAAGAGCCCAATGAGTGTCTGCTGACCATGTAGAAAACCCCTCTAGGGTTGCTCTTTGCTGCTGCCTAAATCTACTCCTCTTTCTTACTCCTACTCTTGGAAAAGGAGCCAGATCACCCCAGAGAATGATGATAGCCTACATCCCAATATGCCTAGGTTTTGGAATCCCTTCGGATCACCTTTTGCTTAGGTTGCCATGCTGTAGAAAGAAATTTCTGCCCTCTCCTCAGTGTCTCCAGAGCGCATGCCAGGAGAGGCAGGAAGCGGTAGATGCTTGAGAGGTGCCTTTGGCATGGGAAGCAACTACCATTTGGGGTTTGGACATGGACCATTCCATGCAGGTGAACACATATATATTTATAAGTACATCCCATTTCCCAGCTATCAGCATGTACTGTATTTCCCTACCACACCCAACGTCTTCCTGGAAGCTGTGTGTGCCGCTGAGCAAGCAGTACAGCCCCAAATGAACTCACATTGGCTACTAGTAGAGGGACAGAAATGCCTAGCTGGCTTTCCCCGCAGAAATTGCCATTCAGCCACTGACTTCTCAACCTGATCCCCAGGGAGATTTATAAAATACCTTCAGAGGATAAGCTAGGAGCTAGAGTTCACAGTCCTTCTGGATGGTAAAACTCAAGGACTCAGTAAATACACTGGTTTATGACACAGTACTGCTTATTCGTCACTACTTCTCATCCCTCATCCTTTCACAAGTGCTAACCACCTTTTTCTCAAACTGCCCAGTTGATTACCAAAGCCAAACTAAACTCAAAACATTTGTCCTCAGCCAGTGCTTAGCAGGAGCTTGCTGTTTGTGGTTCAAAATAGAAAAGGAGGCTTTTGTGCCTGAAAGTTTTCCCTTTTTTTTTTTCTCCAAATTATGTCATTTGATCAAAAGAAATTGCCCCTCCCTGCAAGCCTTATCTGCTTCATAGCTCTTAGGGCTTGGTGGTTGCAGCACTGTTATTGCTAGCGCCATTGAGAAGCTGTGCTCACCAGAGGAGCCAATGTAACTCATCTGCTGAAGAAGGCAGATGAGTGAAGAAAACACTAAATTCATGATGAGGGCCAAAACTGTAATGCAAGGAGATGCAGTGACAGTGACAAGGCAGCAGGTGACTAGGACAAAGGAACTGCATGCGCATCATATAACTTGGGCAAACGTGTACCATGTGGTGGGAAGTGCTTCAGAAACAAGGGCCCTTAGCCCTTTCCATCCAGTCCTCCCCCAGCTACACTGATTGTGATGGGAAAAGATGATGACATGAATGGCCAGAAAAAAGGAAATGACCTCTCGGATCCTGTGAGGATGGAGAATAAAAATGAGCGGCTGAAAGTGGTGCCGCAAGAGATCTGAAGTAGCATTACAGGGCCTGGGTGGGATAAATGAGCTGACTGGATTGTTAGTGCTGTGGGATGCAATCTATTTAGATGCAACAGAGACACGAGCAGGGATGATACTTCCCGTTCAGGGCCTTTCCACATGCCGTGGAATAGCAGCAGATACTAATGGGAAGTTTAATGGCTAGAGTGAGATAAGCACACACACATATAATAAAGCAGGAGAAAAATCACAGTTGGTGTCTGCTGTGAGCATGCACAAGAAAGAAATCAATAAATTCCTGCCTAGTCACACAACACTAATGGCAAGGTCCCAGTGCTTGGTAGTCATGGAGGATTTTAATTACAATTCCTGCATGTCTGCTGGGAAATGCACAGTGCTAAACACCAGCCAGCAGGGACTTTCTCAAAGAGCTTCAATACCATTCTCTGTTTCAAAGCGCTGGAGAGATATGTTAGGTTGATAGCTCAGTAAACCAGTAATGGGATAGGGAGCCTTTCACCTCGAGGTCACCTTCTAGTGACCCATGGTTATTACCATCTGATTGCTGTTGCCTGTGTGAAATGAGGTGAGGAGCTTGGACCAGTTCCTCATGGCCAAGTGCCTCTACTGCACAAAACCCACCACTGCAATTGGTGCTAATTGGCCCCCCTACTTGCCAGCCTCCACAGAAGGACCAGGGCGCCCTGGCTCTCTGCTCCTTCCTGGGGGACATCTCTGGCAAGGCATCAGCCCAGTGCCCCCAGGGCTGGAGCTTGGATAGGTGGGTGGGCTGGAGCTCTGTGAAGGCTTTCTGGGAAGAAGGCGATTCCTCGGCACAGGGAAGGATTAGGAAGGGCCGTCTCCTTTAAGAAAGGGAGAAGCCCCCCTTTCAGCAGGCTCTCCCAGCTGACGCACAATGGCATGCCACCTCCTCGACTGCACAGAAATGATAATCAGAGGTTCAGCAAACAGGAGAGAAAGAGAGCTGCTCCCTGTCCTCCCGCCCCCCCTGTCACACAGATGAGGTGGCAGATGGGTTGTCAGGGCCACATTGGCTTTTTTAACCCCTTCCTCCCCCTCCCAGCCCGCTCTCAAAGCGGTGTGTAGGAGGACCAGCAGCAAGGGGAGGAAGCCCTGGTCCAGAGGCTGGTTTTGCCATGGCAAGGAGTCCAAGCTGTTTGCATGGAGAGCCATGCTGTATCGTGTCAGTATCACAGTGTTACACCAGTTGATTGTTTAAAAGATCATATCTGTGCTGAGGTATTTGGATCCATCCCATCTCAGTCAGCAGCTCTTCCAGGCTCCCACATCCAGACAGGGGAGATGTATCCAAAAGGGATGCAGGGAGTCGGCACATCACAGATGGATGGAAAAAAACAGGATGAAAGCACCTTCCTGTCCAGGGGCTCTGTCTGCTTTACTTTATGGGCGTTATTCTCACAGGTTGGCAGGGAAAAGCTCCCTCTCTCCCCCTCCACCTCAGCACTGGCTGCCAGCATTTGCTTAGCCAAGTAAGCTTCACTGGCCCAACCCCTACAAGACAGTGCTACCCCTGGTGCAGGGGCAAAGCCTGTGTGACTCCTCAGGGTCTTTTGCCACCCATTTTCTTCCAGGATGCTCTAAACTCCAGCAACTTGAGGAATGGCTGCGGGAGGATGCACCTACCTGGTACCTGCCTGTCTTTGGTGGCTTCTTTTCTCCAGCTGTGATATGTGCTGTCAAAAAGAAAGAGCCTGGAAATCCAAGCTGAGCTCTGCTACTGATTACATTGCTTTAGTCCAATCCTATTACCTCTGGTCTACAGGGACCTGGAGTTATGCCACTGTTTATTACCAGGCACTATTAACGTTAGAAATAATCGTTCCTGGCACAAAGGTTAAGGAGGAGTTGGGGCATCTTCAATGAATTCTGCGGCATTTCCAGCATTCTTTAGGAGTGCGGTATTGTTGTTCTGTTGTGTCACATTTATTATGTGCGTGCTGCTTGTACTTGATCCCTCTGGCACATTTTAAAAGGCCACACCATGCAAAGGGATGCTGCTCAGGAGGAGGCCATGTGTGCTCTGTTAACACAACAGTGCTTTGCTTCTGGAGATGTGGTCAGTATATCACTGTCAGCCATGGTTTCGCAATGCCAGTGCCATCCAGAACTGCACAGCTTTACTGTTGCCTTTGCATCTGCCTTGCAGCCTCCCAACTAGCCTAGCCCTGGCCCCCCAGCTCTGCCCTGTGCCTTGCTCCTGCCCTGCAGCCCCTGCTATGCCCTTCTTCCAGCTCTGCCAGAGCCCTTTTCTCTCCATTGCTATAATTTTATTCAATTGCAAATTCTTAATCTTTACTAAGTTAATGCACTGCAGTAGCCCTGTCTCTCGTGCCATCTTCCACAAGAAATACCCAGCTGACACTGAACAAAAAATACCCACTTCAAGTGTCTACTTAGAGGCAGAAACTCAGGTGCGCAAGGCAGGGGTCAGCAATCTTTGAAGGGCCGCGTGCTGCATTGTAGTTTCCTAAGTTACTGTGAGCATGCAGGTAATCAGTGGCACCTTGCCTTCTGTGGGAAGCAGCGGGTGCCCAACTCCAGCTAAATGTTGAAATGAGGAGAAGCTGGGATACCTGATCTATCATGGAGACAAGTTCAGAGTGCAGCGGGCAAAGCTGGCTGCTCACTGTGTTGACAACCTGCCGGCAGGCTGACCTTGCTACCTCCCACCAGGAAAGGGCTTTCTTGCTCACCCACCTCTTGCTTTTCCTTTCCACACCTGATGCTGTCATGAAATGCTGTAGACTGAAAAGCTGCTCCAGTCTGGGCAGGAGGGACTGGCAAGATTTTGCTATGACTCAGGACTCGAAGGCAGTGTCTGCACATACAAGATATGTAACTTGCTTTCCTCCTCTGTGCCCAGCTCCCAAGAGGTCAACATGCAGAATTTAGGAAGGCAGAGGCTCTTCATCCTTAAAAAGTTCCTAGATCTAAGCCAGTACAATCCTGATGCAGTGAGCAATGCTATCAAGTTAGCAGGCGTGGGTTTTCCAGAACCCCACCCAATCGTCCATTTAACGTGCCAGTGGCATTCCTTCCCTCGTAAAAACAGACATTGCCAGTGTTCCCAATCCAGAAAAGACCTGTGGATTCAAGGATCCCACCAGAGCCACTTGACCTCTGCAGCAATCTCCACAGACCTCCGTGGCCACTTGACTGGGTTTTGAATGAGCCAGAGTCCCATGCTGAAGGAAAATATGGTGCTCTGTCTGCTCTTCCCCCCTTGCGTTCAGGAAAGAGCCCATCTGGGTTGATGAAATCTGCAGACAGTAGCTCCAGCTGCATGTAGGGTTTTCAGTCCATTTTCTGCTCATGCAGCTTCTCCGTGAGAACGGCAAGTCCCTGTCAGACCATGCCGTGCCTCAAATCAGAGCTGGAGTCAGCCTTGGCTGCTTCAAGCTGCCAGCGCTGCCGGGGGGCGTGTGGCCGAGCTGGAAGGCAGCTAGGACAGCACAGCGCTGGGGGTCAGAAGCGGACCCGGGGGCTCCCCAGAGGAGCGGGGTACACTGGGCACAGCCTGTGGCAGTGCCAGGCTTGCAGGAGAGGGGACGGTGCAGAGGCTTTCCCGTGAGTGCAGGTCTGGTCGGTGGCAACATTGGAGCAGCCTGAGCCATGCAGCAGGGTGGGAAAGCCTTGCTATTGTTCTCTGGTGACAAAAAGAGCCCGTCAAACAGATGTGCCGAGACCCAGGCTCTTCGGGATGCAGATCGCTCCGTAGATTTGAGCTGATCCGCGACACTCGCTGTCTCCCGCCCTCCTCCCCATCCTGCTGTACATGTGTTTCAAAGGACAATTACATTTGTATTTTACAAAATACACTGCTCATAAGAGGAGAAGAAGCCACCACGCTCCCTGCCCCCACTCCTCTGGGCCCCCATTAAGTCTGTTTGCCTGTGATTTCTTCCAACTGACAGAGCCAGTCTGTTAGCAGTTAAGTTAAACAGAGCTTGTCCTGTAATAACCCTGTTTAGGCTGCTAATTGGTACCAGCACCTAGTCCCTGCCTGCTCCTCGCCGCTGGCAGGGCTTGGCTCTGCAGCGCTCCTGCAGCAACCCTGCTGGGGTCAGTGAGAGAAGGGATGTCACCTGCTGGCCTTCGCTCTGGGACGGGGACTTTCCCGTCAGGGCACAGGTGGCGGTGGTGGGGAGAGGCAAGCAATTGCCGGAGAAAGCAATGACCACGTCCCTGGATGCGCTCTGTTCCCTGCTGCTGTAACTGGAGACAGCAGTTGTTCTGCCTGATCTGGCCACAAAGTCATCCTAATCCTCTCCTTATGACATCACAGTGTGTTGCTGTGGAAACAATGATGACATCCCACCATCGCCACAGCAACATATGGCTTCACAGCAGGGAAGGCAGACAAGGTAACACGCAAGCTGGACACAGTAATATGGTGCTGTTTGAACATTAGACCCTCGCGAGGTCCCATGAGATGCCCAGCTTCCCTGGAGATGCAGCTACCAAAATGCCTCAGGTTTATCTAATAACACGCAGCCCTCAAACAGCAGCATGCACTAGGAACAATTCAAGCTAAGCAACAGGTGAAAATAAAGATCCTGGGAAGGATTACATTTGCATTGCTGCCCAGTTCCTTGGAGAACCCAGATGGCAGGGCAGTTTCCATAGCTGAAGACAGAGAAGGTTTGTTTGATGCTCATAGCACCTAGGTTCAAATCCTTTGGATGAGCTGTGGGAATACAATACTATTTCACTTCCATGAGAAACTGTATTTTACTGCTCAAGATACTTTTAGGCATTTTTAGGCATTTCAGTCCCCTGCACAAAATAGGCAGAATGATTTTTTGCAGTCATTTGCTTCTCAAAGAACACACTTGCTCATCTGCTCAGGGATCAGCAACACCCACTATTTGTGAGGACCCACCCCCACTAACACACACTGAATTTCAAATATTTGCTGTCAAGTCACAGGACAAACCAAAACATCTCCCCCCCAAAAAAAAGTGCTGAGGGATTTTTTCGTTGATTAAATCAACAAACAAATGCAAGGAGAACACAACTTCATAGTGAGTGCAGTTCAAGGAAAAGAATGACAAGGCTGAATCTGACAGGCTGCTCATTGTGAAATATGTGTGGCAATCCTATTATTATTATTAGTCACTTGTACATTTCCAAAGCAGTTAACTCATTAATTCTCACAGGGCCCATAGGAGGTAAGACAGTCATTCCTCATTAAGGGAAGGCCCTGATTGTTGATGGTTCCAAATGTTTTTTGGTTGTAGGGAGGCTGCCGGAGAAGAAGATGCTCTGAACTGTTGGGAGGTAGGGCTCTGCTGGGGCAGCACAAGATCTTAGTTCTTCTTCTCATTTTGGCTGTATCCAGGGTTAAACCAGTCCATCTGCTGCCCAGAGAGGCCTCCCTGCAGTATGGAAGTGCTTCCAGGCACTGAAGGAACGATCTGTACCTGCATCCTTCTCTGAAGGCCTTTGGTGTGATCCCAAGGGAATCTTCTCAGGCCCCAGATACACACAGGAGTATCTGTCAGGCCTGATGCTGATCCCAGTAACTCCTGGGAATGACAAGGGCACAGGGTCTTTATCCTGAACCCTGCCACATCTTTGTGTTGGATCCCCAGGGGAGCAACTGGAAGAGCATCCCCATGCACAGCATCCCTGCACCAAGGGGACCCTGCACACCCCTTGGCCCCGCAGAGCAGAGGAGGAATGCGGCATGCCTTCCCCCACTGACATTATTCAAAGGCCTGGCTCCAAGATCCCACCCTACATGCATTCTTGGGAGGAAAAAGAAATTTCTCTGTTCACTGCCCAAGTGCCAAGGAGTGTGTTTACGCAGCCTCCTCTGCGAGAACAGTGTTTGGTCCGGCTCACCAAGCTGCCCTCATCTCCATTAGGCAGGGCTCCAAGCTTCCCCCGGTCCCGGCTCCTCGGTCCTGGAGCTATCCATGGTTTGTGCAACATGCCCAGTTCTCGTGGTCTTGCTCATTGCAAATATTTGACTTCACGTACGGTTCCCGCTCTGGCGCTGTAGCATCTAAATCATCCCATACACATCACACAATTGTTTGGCTCAGGCCAAGTGGCCCTGGCTTTCTCCCAGCTCTGAAAGGATCATAATGATCCCTCTGTGCTCCTCGGTGGTGTGGGGACACAGCCGGTGCTCTCTGAAGGAAATAGCGTGCTCATGAGCATGGCTAGACAGACATTAGATGGGTCCCACCTGGGAGGCACTACTCTGAAGATGGCTGCATTTTTGTATCACAGTGCATTTGAGATGTGTGCTGGGATCCTTAGGAATGACAGACACCCCAACTGTGGGGAAAATAAATTGTTACAATTACTTAACCGACTTCTTAATTTAAGGAATTTCAGGAATCTCTGCTCAGGGGAGAAAGCTCAGAAATGGGAGATGCACCCTGGAGCTCCAGGGAGTGGAAAAGAAATGATGAATTTAGGAGCTGGCAAAGCCCTGCTGGTGTGAGAAACTGTTCAAGAGGGTCCCAGCCAGCTGCAGCATCTCCATGCAGAAGTGGCCAACAGCCTCTGTGGTTGGACCAGAGGGAAAACAGCAGTCTGGGCTGGCTGTGAAGCCCAAAGCTTTTGGATCTGAGGAGCAGAAGCTATATAACCAGCACTTTCCATGTCTCTGAGCTAGTGGAGTAGTTTTAGGCAACCTTGATATGAAAGAGCAGTGAGAACTTGCAAGCCAAATGGTTCTCATTAGTGGTTAATTTTCTTGGTGTGAGGGATAAAAGCACAGAAAGAGCTAAGGCAGCTCCCAGCGTTTGGGTGGAGGGGAGGAGAATGACTACAGAGGATCACCCTTTCCCCAGGCAGTGACTCCAGAGCTTGGCATGACCCTGCAGCAGGGAAAGGGGGAATTGCAAGCCCTATGCTGAGCTTGGCAGTAAGTCTAAGAGTCTGCTTCCAACCAAAAAAAGGAGCTTAGAGATGAGGGTGGAGAGAGAGAGTCCTGGCAAACTAAGAAGAGGGGCTGGGGGAGAGTACAGCCCCAGCAATCTGTAGATGCAGTAGGTTGGGTGCACAGCAGTGTGAGAGCATTAACATGGTCTGGAGAGGGGGGATTTGAAACCAGAGCAAATAAATATGCCAGAGCATCTCTGGTGAGCAAGCCCCTGGCAGCTGGGAAGAAGAGGCTCCAAGGCCAGACCACCACATTGTGGCTCTAAAGGGTGATGGTGGTGTGGAGTCCTCAGGCTGTACTGCGTCCCTGCGCTGCTGTCCCAGGCTGAGTGCCTGGCACCACATCTCCCAGCCTCCAGGAGCTAAACGGGGAGAGACCTGGGTGACAAGGGCACGAGTACACTGGCCATGCTTTGAAAAGCTGCATGAGCAGGGCATTTCTGGAGCTTGTGGGCTCGTAGGGGTCTTCTGGTTTTCTGAAGATTCCTCAGGGAAGCTGATATGCCTAGGCTTAGAGCTGAAATAGCGGCAGCTGATGTCCCAGTGCTGTTTCCAGACCTCTTCCTTTAGGTATCTGGCCCAGGATTGAATACAACCAGCTGGGAAATGTGAAAAAAAAACCCATATGGAATGACCCTTGCACCCATTTTCTGGCACTTTAAGAGCCATCAGCCTGCCATCAAGTCAGTGGAGCAGTACTGCAGGTCTCAGATCAGTCCTGTAAACTGGCAGCCATTGGCAGGCAATAGTCCGATCTTTCAGTGTTGAAGAACCAGCATTACAAGACAGTACTCTGGAGAGTGGTCCCAGGGCTGAGGAGTGAGCTGGTGAAGGATTGTGTCTTCGTCCCAGCGGCCAAATGGTGATGTAGCAAATCTTCCTGCATCCCTCTTCTCATACATTTGGAGCAGCTGCGAAACAACTGGCCACGCTGACCTTCCAAACAACAGTTCAGAGTCCTCTGAAATATCTAAGAAGTGACTCTGTGTTTCTTGGTGCCCCTGCATCCAGCTGTTTGCATGCTTAGGGTAGATCCGCTGCTTCGGGACCCATCCGCTTGAAGACTTTACTGTGGATTTGTTTGCTCTTCTGAACACTTGGATTTTTTGGAAAGCAAGGTGGCAGCCCCCAGAAATGAGGGCTAGTCCTTCCAACCAGAGCAGGCTGGCCCTGTTCAAGTCCTGCTTGCAGCTGTGAGCTGTGACAGACTGTAAATCTGAGGGCTGGAGTGGGAGAACAGCTGGGTGGCCATCAGAGATGGCTGGGGGGAGCTGTCAAGGGCACTGCCTGCCTTTCGATCAGTCCTAGGAACTGGCAACGTTCAGCAGACGTTAATCTACTCTTTTGGCAATTCCCAGCAATCAGCTTCCTTCAAAAGCTGAAGGAGGAAGAAAAGTTACTTGATCACAAATCTGAAGGAGTTGGTGTGAAACATATCCTTAGCTTGTTTCTGAATTGCTTTCTAGTATAAAAGAGTAAGGTAGGAGAGGGAAATATAAGTAAACACACACCAAATATTCACTCTACACAATAAAAACTCTCCATTAGCTCATGTCCCGTCTTCAAACAGATTATTTGCCTTTGGGGTTTCTGCTTAAGTGTGCAATTTTGCATGATTTGGAGAAAAGATTTTAGTCTCTTGAGATCACACAGGCAACCATCAAGATAGTCAGGCATGTGGTCTCACCATGTGCTTCTGGCTCCTTCTGCTGGAGGCTCCACCAGCCTGTTAGAGAGCTTCACATTTGTTTGCAACCTTCCCGTAAAGAGGGGATGGAGTATTGTTGTCTTTATACAGATGAGGAACCTGAGAGCCTCAGCTCATGCTGCAAAGCTGTGGCTGGGAACTGGATCCAGATCCAACGATCCCAAATGCCTTTGCTGTAAAAGTCTCATTGTGAAATCCTTTGTTCAAGCTGTCTTTTCAGTTGTGCGGTGCTGTTTCTGAATCTGGTGGACCACCCTAGAGCACATGTTCTGTCCTCAGCCCAAAACTGAATCTATCATTTAATTTCTGTCAGGGCACGAACCCTATTCACTTGCTGGGGTCACAAAACTTCCTACAGAAATGCTCGTCAGCTGCAGAGAAAATGATGCCCAGTTAAAATTTAATTTACGGTTGGGAAAAAAAAAAATCCTCTGATGACTGATCATTTGTATCACAGCTGTCTTAAGGGTGAGGGAGACTAGGGACTTGCCGTGCTGCATACTTGGAACAGGAGTCGGTCCCTGACTCAAAGGTTTATTGCTCAGGCAGGGTCCCACTGAAGGAAGCGCTCTGCGCTCCCTGGCCTCTATGATGTGAACAGAAGTAGTAAGGTAGCTTTCCCAACATCGTGCTTCATATCCAGCTGATTCAAGTGCAAAACTGAAAACTCCAGAGCCCCGTTCCAGTGCCTGACCTGTGGGACAGTCCTGCCTCTCTAATTTTTCTAAGCTTTTAAACTGGAGCAAGCGTGCAGCATAAGCTAAAAGAGTCCAGGGAAAACCTCTCACTCACGGGTAACCACAATCATGCTCTGTAGAGCCAGACACCAGCGTCACAAGAACATGCAGAAATGTTCTCTACCACCAGAGTACATGTCCCTGTCCTTGATCCTAAATGTACAGGCTTACTTTTAATTAGCAACATATGTCCCAGAAGACTGACAAGATGTGTCTGAATTTACCTCTATCTTAATTGCATCAGGAAGTTGCCTTCCTGATCAGCTCCGAGCCTCTTGGCACGTCTAACGCGAACGGAGCGAGGCTGCAGCCAGCAGTTCCTCCCAGGCGCTCGCCGGGCTCTTACTCACCAGCCTCTGAGTATCAGGTGCCGCAGGCGATGCCTCGCGGGAGTACCAAACCAGTCCGGCATTCCTGTGTGGGAGAACGGGATGCCGCACTGAGCCACCTCGGTGCTGGCAGGCAGAGGTGCTACAAGGCGCGTTCGGCTGCAGGGGGACAGGGGACAGTGGGAAAGGGTGACAGAAAAGATAGGAGGTTTATATGAGGGGCATCCACAGGGTGAAGCTCAGATTGAATTTGCCATCAGGAAATCCCACTCTGTTATTTCAAATTATCTTGATCCCAATTCAGTTTCTGTGTGGATGGAGATGTATGTAAATGTGAACGTGAGCACATGTACTCGCAGAGCACACCCAGCCAGCCACGTCTACAACCATCTGGCTTCCACCACACTTGTTCCTGGCTCCACTGTGACACAGACTGATGTGACCCTGCTGATGAGCAGCCACAATTTCTTAGTGCAGCCCATTTTGCCATCCCTTATGCCGGCTGGGAATGCAAAACAGGGAGCTGCAGAACCAGGGCCTAAAGCACCCACACCCCACCCACACCCTTGCTCCAGGAGGGAAAGTGGGCTCTACCAAAGCCCTGGCTCACACCAACCCTGCTCGCCTCTCCATTTTCAGGGCTTGCTGTGTTTCTTCCCCATGTCTAATTTCCCTGGGCTGTCTCTGGCCAGGCTTGCTTCCTCTCATAAAGCAGATGTGAGATTTGAGACTGCAGCTCCCGGAGAGCTGAGCTATGTTGTCCTGTGCCAGGGCCCAGCTCTGTGGTGGCTTTGAAGTTGCAGGACACACTGAGTTCAAAATAGCAGGGAGGTACTGCTGAAGAGCACATCTCCCTTGCTACATTGGGTGGCCCAAACCTGCTGACACATCCCAAGCACAATACAGGCTGGGTGGAGAATGGATTGAGAGCAGCCCTGAGGAGAAGGACTTGGGGGTGTCAGTTGATGAAAAGCTCAACATGACCCGGCAATGTGCGCTTGCAGCCCAGAAAGCCAACCATATCCTGGGCTGCAAAGTAAGCATGACCAGCGGGTCAAGGGAGGTGATTCTGCTCCAGTCTTATGAGACCCCGCCTGGAGTACTGCATCCAGCCCTGGGACCCCCAGTACAGGAGAGACATGGAGCTGTTGGAGTGAGTCCAGAGGGGGGCCACAAAGATGATCAGAGGGCTGGAGCACCTCTCCTATGAGGACAGGCTGAAAGAGTCGGGATTGTTCAGCCTGGAGAAGAGAAGGCTCCAGGGAGACCTTCTAGCAGCCTTCCAGTACCTGAAGGGGCCTACAGGAAAGCTGGAGAGGGACTGTTTACAAGGGCCTGTAGTGATAGGACAAGGGGTAATGGCCTTAAGCTGTAGGAGGGGAGATTTAGATGATCTATAAGGAAGAAATTCTTTACTGTTAGAGTGGTGAGGCACTGGAACAGGTTGCCCAGAGAAGTTGTAGATGCCCCCTCCCTGGAAGTGTCCACACCAGGTTGGATGGGGCTTTGAGCAGCCTGATGTAGTGGAGGGTGTCCCTGCCCATGGCAGGGGGGTTGGAACTAGATGATCTTTGAGGTCCCTTCCAACCCAAACCAGTCTATGATTCTATGACAGCTTCAGTTTAGGAAGCTGATGGTGGCTCTCTACACACTGTGTCTGCCTGTTGTTTTGGCTGGGTGCCTCTGCCACCATGGGAGTCATGCATCCCCAAGGTGCCCTCCTCCACTCGCACTTTTCCTCTCCTTTTGCAGCCTAGAGAGCATCACAGAGAAGCTCCCGAGGGCTGGGAGCCTGGCAGCAGCAGGATGACGGCATCCCTGCCTGCAGGAGCCTCAGAGGCAGAGGGTGATGTGCAAGGGCCTTCATCTCCTGTCCACGCCCAGGCAGGTGGGAGCAAGCAGGTCTGCAGCAATCCAGCCACGCGAGCAGCCCTACTCCCCTTCCTCTAGCCTGGCTCCTCGGACACAAATGTGCAACAGGAGCAGAACAGGGTCCGAGGCTGAGCTGCAACAGGCACTGGGGCTGAGACAGCCTCTGGCTTTACCTTCTTGGTGATTGCTTTTCTGTATTTATTATCTACTCCTGAAGGGCAGCTTAAACCTAGCGCTTGCTTTTCTTCCCATTAAATGCCATTACTCAGACTCTACACGTCTAGGTGCTAACGGACTAAACAAGATGAAGGGCCAGGGGTGTATAACTGTGATACTAACGTATGTCACAGCTTACACAGCAGATAACTGCTGTTTGCCAAAAAGGTGCTGGTAAATGGCACCCAGAGGAGATTTTTCTCTGCAGAAGAGCAGCATTTCACACCACCAGCCACTGCAGTGAGGGGAAAAGCCCACCTCCTGAGTCCCAGGGGTCCTACCACATGGTGTAGGTGACAGACTTTGCCTTCCTGCGGCAGCCCTCCAGCACTGCAATTTGTCTTGTTGAGGGGAGTGGATACACCTCGTGCTTCCTCAGCTTGTTTTGACGCTCTTCTACGGCCAGACCATATTTAAAGAAAAGAAACGAGTTAGTTCTGCCACACCAAAGGGTTCAACATTTGATTGCAAGTCTTGGGAAGGGAGATAATATGGGTTTTTTCCTCAGCCACGGCCAGCTAGAGTTTGGTGCAGACACTTCCCACAGCAGCAGTGCAGCCTTTCAGAACAGACTGCTTTCTTACGCCATCTTTTTATTTCGGTTTGGGTGGTTTTTGGGGTGGGTGTCATGTTTCCTTCTTAGATTTGGAAGCTGTGTGGTTGCTCTCAAAACTGCCAAGTGTGTCTCACGGGGCCCCTTCCCTGCACACCTGAGTAAGGAGTAGGTTTTTAGGTCTTTTTGGTTTTAGTTGCTGGCTGAGAGAATGCCAGTGAAATAGGGCAGAGCTTGATCAAGAACAAATTTCTCTGGAGGGAAGAGGGAACCGCAGACGCCTGCCCTTCCATTCCTGTTTACCTTTGCTTTCAGGAGGTGAATTGAATTGTGGGCATAAACTTACATTGCGGTTTGCAAACTGATACTCACCAGAAGAGTGTTCTGGCGTCACAGAGCATTTTGTGTTTCAGTTTCTTCTTTCCTAGCTCTTTTATGGCTTGGTAATAACTTGCAACATGTGTATCACAGAAACATTATTTACACAACATTTTCACAGCATCTCAATTAAAATTACTTGGCAGAATTCCTGTGAAGATGTCCCTCATGTGGCAATGACCAACAACCCATTTCAAACGTGGACTTCCTCAGTTTCTTCTGTATGGTATAGCTGAAGGATTTCTTCATAAGCACTGATTGAAAGATTCATAGTCTTCAATTCTGTGTGTGTTGAGAAAGGGGCAGGTGAGGGGCACAACAGGTTTTGCACAATATACATTTGCTTGGGTCTCAATCCACTCGGTTATGGTCGCCCCTTTCATGCGGTACATGACCACCCTGTGGAACTCATTGCTGCAGAATATCGTGGAAAACTCAGTGGCTCCAACAAGGCAGCAGGCAATGAGAAGCCTCTTATTGTCGAATCCAACGGTCTAGCCAAAGCTCCATCTCTGGACGTGTCTGCAGTGCTAGCTGTCAGATGCTCAGAGGGCCCACCAGGGAAAAGATCCCTCTGTCAGGGCCCAGTTTTTATGCATTAATCGCTGTCAAAGCCAGAAGGATAAACTAGGTGGACTTTTGATCTGACCCAGTTCAAATCTGACTTAGTTCAAATTTACAGTGGCTGGGAGTCAAGCCTGGTTTCTAACATAGTGTGTTGTGCAATCCTTGCTCTCATTCCCAGTGCTGTCCCCACCATCCCACAGAGGTTAGTGAGTTTGTATCTCGAGGGAAAGGGAGAGTGTTTACTGACTGGAGTCACGTTTGTACCGTCAGGCCTTGCCCAAGCCTGCTTCTGAGATCTTACTCAGAGAACCGCTTATGCTTACTTCCAAGAAAGTACTTAAATCCAGCTGACCTTAACAGATGTCTCGGAGTGAGGCTCTACCAGCTCTCTATCCATGGAGTGTGATGGCTCTCTCCTCATTTTCTCATCCATTTTCTGGGGTTTCTTTTATGCACAGTTCAATGGGTACTGGGCTCTGACACAGCCTCTCTTAGGCTCTCCCGTCCCACCGGTTCAGTCCCGACCCAGAACTAAAGAGCTGCTAACTTAGGCCCACAAGTCAGGTGGGGCTTTTCTCTGCTAGACTTGCCTAGGAGACAAGAGTTAGTGGACTCAAAAAGAGATTTTCAGCAAGAAGTAATGGGATAGACCCTGTTTTTCAAATCCCCTTTGTAAAGCCCTTAAGTCAAAGGCAGTGGACTTGATCAGCGGGACTGTCCGGGGCTGTTGAGATTTCTGTCCACCCATCATCCAGGCTCTGCTGCAAACCTGTGCTGTCACATTTGTTGGCAAGTTTGTATTTTTAGCATCTTGAGACCCCTTGCATTATACAACACTCTCGAATTTCCCTGATCTGGAGCTTGACACGCTCTCACCCAGACACAATCATACTTGCGCATTTATCCACTTTCCTCCTTGGCAAGGCTGCCTCACCGGTCAGCAGCCCTTCTTCACTGCCACGTGCTGGTTTCTTTAATGATCTAGAAAGGAAGATGTACAATAATACAAGAAGGATGCGTAATGAGATAAGGCAGATGTATAATGAGATAAAAGTGATGCAAATGCCTGCTGGACATGAAGGGACTTGAGGAAGCTCGGTGGCTCAGTGAAGAGGGATCCCCATTGCAGGAGAAAGCCCAGGATGATGAAATCAAATTAAGGCAGCCTGGAGCCCTTCTCTGACTCATGGGCTTTATGGGGCTCTAAGTGATCTGTAGCAATGGTCGGGGAGGAGGCTGGCACTGTAGGCATGGTGCAAAAGGGCCTGGGAAAGCATAGTGCTGAGGTCCCGGCACCTTTATATCAGCCGGCATGCAGCCCCCGCTGCAGGTCTGCTCTCCCATCACGTGGGAGGTAACGCAGTGAGGGTGACCGTGGGGTAACTCTTGTCTGGCAAGACCCTGAAAGTACCAGGATGCATTGCCTCCAAAAGGAGAAGAGCAAGGGGGTCATCAGTGTGAGTTGGGAACACCTGCCCTTCCCTTCATAACCACAAAAGCGGTGGAGGAAAAGAAGTTAAAGGGTGGGGAATTCCAGTGGAATAACACGCATTTTAACACCAGCCATGTATTTAGCAGTACTCAGAAGGGGCCTGGATAGCTAGAAGGCAAAAGGCCATTGCAAATAGCAGTAAGTTATGCAATTTTTCTTCCCATTCTTATTGCTGGCTTCTGAGAGTTGTCCTGGGAAGTTCAGTGAGTTTCCCTCTCAGGGGATGGGGGGCGTACTGTCTGACTTAAGTTAGCTCTGTACCATCAGGCCAGCTTCTATAATTTCGAAGGCAGCCAGCAAGGCTCAGGAACAGTGTGAATAATGACCACATGTGTCAGAAGGGGTACGAGTTATCCTGCTCCAGGACCTCTCGTTGGCTGCTCATTGTCTGAGCTGCTTAGCTGGAATGAGTACCCATGACAGAGGGTGAAGGGCAGAGATGTGCTCACTCCACACTTGCCCCCTCTGAGCCGTGACATCTCTCCTAGGAGCACTGCTGCTGGGCACTGTTGGACATGGGATGGAAAGAGGTGGCTGGTGGGATTCATCACATGTGCACATTTCCAGTGCTCCACTTGCTTTTTCTTCTCCAGTGCTGCAAGCACAGTTGCAGGCTTTGGCCAGTACATCATCCATGACCTTACAAGCTTTGTCTGCAGCAGCTGAAGAGAAACCCAGAGCATCCTGCGTTTGACTGTGTGATTCCACCAGCTACAAGCCTGGGGGTAACCTGGCTGTCATGGTGACAGACTGGAGTACCACCTGGACCGTCAGGGCATAGGAAGAGGGTTTCATAGAATCCTAGAATCATCGAATCACAGAATGGGTTGGGTTGGAAGGGACATTAAAGATCATCTAGTTCCAACCCCCCTGTCATGGGCAGGGACACCCTCCACTAGACCAGGTTGCCCAAAGCCTCATCCATCCTCGCCTTAAACACTTCCAGGGAGGGGCCCTCCACAACTGCTCTGCGCAACCTGTTCCAGTGCCTCACCACCCTCACAGTGAAGAATTTCTTCCTTATAGATCATCTAAATCTCCCCTCCTACAGCTTAAGGCCATTACCCCTTGTCCTGTCACTCCATGCCCTTGTAAACAATATAAACATGTTTGGAAGTGGCAGAGTGATTTGAAAAAGAGGCAGATGACTGCCAACTCCAGAATCACTAAGGACTGTGTGTTGAGCCAGCCTGGTGGGGTCAACAGCTATAGAGACTGCTCAGGGTTGTCATACCCCACCTGTCTGGGGACTCCAGTGAGGCTGAAAGCTGGCACTTTATTAATCAAGTGCTATTTTTTTGTGGCTCTTAGCTGTAGTTACAGCCTGTCTAGTCATCGGCAGCTCTAGCCTGTCACACAAGCAGAGGGAAGGCTTCTCATCACTCATCAAATGCTGGGCTTATTTGTATGTTTTCAGTTTTTATGCAATTTTTTAAAGTGCAAACAGATGTCACAAGATTTTTATCTCCATTACCTTCGTATGCTTTTTATCCCCATTAAACTTGCAAAGAAAAGCTACATGCAACCAAGTTTTCGGTCCGGCAACTGCAAGAAGCCCCATGAGACAGAAAATTGTCTCTTCAGAGTAGCCCCTGTGCTTGGAAAGAGCTCTTGTCCACGTGCTACAGGCACATGGACTGGGGCAACAGGAGCTGATGGGCTCCCCCTCAGGCGTCAAAGAGGTGGAGGTGAGTCTGGCTGGCCAGGCATCATGTCCAGCCTCTGGTAGACAGCCCAGAGGTAGGTAGAGGATTTGAAGTGGACTGGAAGAAATTGTAAGTATGGGAGACACAGGAAGGGAGTTACTGCATTGCAATCCAGTCATTGAAAGCTAGGCTTCAATAACTCTGCTGCTCCCAACAGATTCAACTTCACTTACCCGACCTCATGTCTCAGAGCAGCAGCTGCAGCTTTACAAAAGACCATGCTGGTGTTCCTCTTCCAATGAAAACACCCTCAGGTCTGCTTTGAAGTTGGAATTGAACAAATCTTCCTTTAAGCTGCTTTATATTGCATCTAGCTCAGGCATCAGCAGGAAATTCATCTGCATTGCTGCATTACTGTGCCAGCAACCAGGAACTGCAGCAGCATCCGAAGGTGAAGGTCTTATCCCTCTACCCATGCCACCAACTTGCACAACGCCATAAAATGGTACTGTGCCACGACACACGAGGGGGCAGAAGAGACAGGTCTCTTCGCTGTTCTGCCCAGGTGACAGGCACTATTCATACACCATTGCTCTTTATAGGCTTTGACTGAGCCGCGCACAGCCTCCTACAAACAAAGGGGACCAGGCAGATTCTGCCATGAAGCACTCAGCATGTGAGGAGACAAAAGAGTGATGGGATCAGAGAGAAACAAAAAGAAAGCTTTTTTTTTCAAGATCACAGAACAGGTCAGCAGCATTAGGTAACACAATGCTGAACTAAATACCCAAGTGCAGGTGCTTCCTGTAGGACTCCTTCTGTAGATAATCTAGTCTACTTGAGCAGGTTTTGTTAGAGAAATATTTAGGGAGATGTTCACTGCTTTGATTTGGGCTCACAGGCACATCAAACATGTTGCAGCTGTGTATCATTGGAGGTGAAAAAAAAAGCAACTGACAGTGTAGAATGGGGCAATCTGTCAAACTCATAAAACCCTTTTTTTGGGTCCCATTTCTAGGAATAAAAGAAATATTTGTGCAATCACATAAACTGCTAAACATTCTCGCATCGTTATGCTGTTAACTCCCTTCTGTACCAGACAGGAAGGGCCATTAGACCTTTTTCCAGTCTGATTTTTGATAAGACTCTTTAAGATCCCTGTAAATCTTGTCAGAAAAGGTATTTGGCATTAAAAAAATTGCTTTGGTGAGAAAGCTGGAATGCAGGGTGGTGTTTTACGGAAAGAGCCTGCCCTCGCTTCCTGGAGCATTCAGTCCATGTGCTACTACATCTGCCAAGGCAATTCCAGAAGAGATCGCCCCGTTGCCCAGTTTCCAAAGCAAATGTCAATTAAAAAGAAAAAATTCCTTTTCTTCTATTTTTCATTCCACTAAAATTTTGAGCTGGAGTATCATGAAGGGATGCATGGATTTTGTTCTGGTTATTTGCAGAGCTGTTTCACATCAGGATCATTGTTTCATCGATAGAAATGTAAATCACAGCTCAGCCAGTAGGAAAGGTGAGACAGCTAAGATGGCAGGAGTCCATTGTTTTAAGCCATTTTCTCAGAAAGCTTTTTCTATTTCTTTTTTCTGACATCTCATAAGTTGTTTTTTCTATTCTTTTTTTTTTCCTCAAAACATAATTAACTTAATCAGATCTTTTTCTTTTTTTTTTTTTTTTTTTAAAAGGAAGGAGCCCAGAGATAGGCTGCAGCCCCTCCCAAGCGCCTTTCTGTCTGGGAGGAATCCGAGTCCCCAGTATTAAATGTTCCACTCTGGCACACTGAACGACACACAAATATCAGCTGTGGTACAAGTGAAATGCTTTGGTGAGTCGTTGGACAGTGCCTGAGGCTGTGAACAGTTTGGTCACATCCTATTGTTACATTAGCAGCCCTGTGAAAAAAACAGCCTGAAACTTACGCAGTGTAAAAAAAAAAAAAAGTAATAAATTAATTCAGTGCAGACCTCCTAAGAGTAACAAAACACACCCTAAATCTCCTCTTTAAGATCAGCTGCATTATTTTTATAAGCAAGTAGTCATAACCGGCCTTTTTAAGGGTTCAGAATTTGCATCCCGGGTAGAGAATCACTTAAAAAAGGAAAACTCACTGGGCTTTCTCTATCTGCACTTCATACCCAATTCACTTAGCTCCCTCGGTTTTCCTGTGAGCAGAGGCATGCCCCATCAGATAGCACCACTTTCATCATTTCACCGCAAGGCTCTCCCCTCTTTCCAGATGTGGAGATTCCTGGGGAGGACAGAGGCATCTTTGCAATCATTCAGGGGATCCTGCAAGAGTCGGGATGTGGACCTGGCCCTCCTGCTGAGCAGTGAGATCGCAGTACCATCTTCTCTAAAATGCGAAAATATCCACTCAGGCAATAACCAGGTGGACCATGCTGCCTCCACAAAGGGGTGCAAAACACACTTGCTCAAAAATCCAGAACAAGCGTTTATCATGGACTACACATGAAAGAGAAGCAAGTTTTTGTTTTAGAGCTTGCTGCCTAAATGATCCTATACAAAATGAAAGAAACTGTCCTTTTCAGAAAGGCAGTGGCAGTGAGTGCGATAAATTTTGGGATGTTAAGGCCAATGAGGGCTATGTAGTTCATAACAGACCAAAACACTTCCCAGCTCAGTTATAGCCACACTGTACAGAACCTTGTGCTGTGTTGGCAGGTAAAATGAATTTAAATAAGGGAGAGGCATCGTTGGTGTCTGCTTGAGGCTATAATGCAATGCTTAAACTTGCACATATGTAAGGAAATATAAGCCTACTGAAGAAAATGCAAAGCTGACACAGCAAGGTGGCTGCAGTCTTGGAAGCTGACCTGCAGTAAGAATGACATCTGCAAAGGAGTGGAGGATGAAGTGAGGTTCAAGTAGCACGTAGGTGTCTTTTCATACACGGCTTGTTCAATCCATTTATTCCATGTTGGCTGGTGTCACATCTCCCCAGAGGTCTCAGGGCCCTTCTCTGCCCCAGGGTTTCAGAGCGGTTTCAGCTGCAGAGCCACAGTCTGCCTTCACCAGGCAGCCGCGGCTGCCAGCCTGCAATCAACTGCAGCATCTGCATCGCAGCCAAACTCCTCCAAAACCGTGGCCAGTCTCTTCATTAAGGAGCTTCCCCTTTGGACTGACACGACGTCAGTTTTCCCCTGCCTGTCTCTCCCTACTCAGCCAGGGGCCAACCTGCCGCAGCCGAAACAGGGGGTGCCCTAGCTGGGACCTGGGGCAACCTCCACAGCTGCATGAAATGGGCGGTGGTTCAAGCGAAGCCAGTGAAAATACTGCGGTTCACACCACGGAAAGAGACTCTGCCCCGTTATTCTTGAGCTCTGCCCCTCGCTTTGTCTGCACGCCACCTCCTTTCCCATCTCACAGTTTCTTCAACCTCCATCACAGCTCAAGCCCCCCCCGGCTGGTCCGTGCCCTCGCAAACAGCTCATGCCAGCAGCACCCTGGCCACGGGCTATATTTTTCATTCAAATATTTTTTTGTTTTGTTTTATTAAAATACTCATGGTAAATACATTAATTAGGAAGACAGGGCAAGTAGGAAACACGAGTTGGGATGGAGAGATTTGACCAGCTATAAATAGCGGGTAGAATAAACAGAGAACTGTGAATTATGAGCTGCAATGCTGGGCTTAGCGCGGAGCCAGCACCTGCTACTGGGAGACTTTCACCAGTTTATTTGTTTGCTTTTAAAATAAAAACTGTTTACAGCGATGAACTCCATGCTGACGGATTTGCCACTTTCTGGGAAAACATTACCACACAATGACCACTCGCAGGTGTTTCTCCTGCCTGCTTTGCAGTATTTGCCCCACTCCACATGCCAGAGGCAAGGTAGGGCTTTCGGCACGGACTCCCCTTACCCCAAAGCCTTGCGATGTGCTGGCAGGCTGGGCAGCTGCCTGCAGATTAGCAGGACGGGTCACAGCACATTAGCTGAGCTTATGGGAGGCTTAGGGCGTTTCACAGAAATGAAGGTTTTGGGAACAGGCGGTGTGGTTAGATGAGGGGAGAGCAGGGAGGGCTCTGCCCTCGGGGGTGCACAACAAGAGGGGACCCCAAAAGACCCATTGAGGGAAACATGCATTAAAGCTGTGGATGAGCCTTGGGAAGATTTTTGAGCAGGGGAAGGAAAGGATGCCAAGGCAGAGGCTTGTCTGAGATGAGCCTTCACGGAAAGGCTTCCTGGGCAGCAGGGACGGTGCCTCTGAGCAGCCCGGGCACGAGCTGCCGGCAGCACTTACAGGGTGCAGAGGCTCAAACATTTTGTTTTGCCTGGAGGGATCGCCCAGTGCGGCTCTCACAGTGGCTGGCGCCAGGTGGATGTGTGTGAGCAGCAGGCACGTTCCTGCAACACCGCAATGACTTCTGGCCCCACGCCTCCACTCAAAGACCGCGGCCTGCGGCTGCTTCCCTGCAGACTAACCCCGCTTTCTCCTGGGCAATAAAAGTATGCACGCTTCTCTCGGCCATACAAGCATCACAGCCCGTTTTGAAGGTGACTGCGCTCGCCACCACCCTGGGACCATCCCTATGGATGAGCTGTTTGGGTCAATGGTGTATTTTTCAGTCAAGCCTCTCTCTGCCTGAATGAAGAAAAGGCAGGAATTCTTAGCCTGACTAATGCTCTGCCATACATCACCGGTCGCTGAATTTCAGTCATCGCTGCAGTTGAGCTCAGTACCTGGTTTTTATCTCCCAGAAAATCAGCCTGTCTGGACACAAAGCCGTTAAGAGATGGGGAGCCTCAGACCCCTCCCGCTCTGTTTCGATGTGTGCCAGCACCCCCTGTGCAATGTGCTTCATTTCTTATTTACATTTGCCTGGCTTTAAATTGCAATCCCTGCTGCTTGTTACGCCTCTCTCTGCTAGATTAAAGAGCCCTAAAATGTCACCCTTTCAGTGTTATCATCTGCCCTCTGCTATTATTGCCTTGCAGTAAATAAAAGGGGCTTCCCAGTCATTATTTTATACCCCACAATCACGGTGCTTTTTCAGATCAATTAGTTTTCACTCCTCTTATCTGCATTCAAGCCTCACCTCCCTTTCAGTGTTTCCATTGCCTGCTCAGGGACCTTTCCTGTGTCTCCTCTGACCTCTGGGAGAGGAGCTGAGCTGACTCAAAAGGGGGGCTCGGTGAGAGAACATCCGATCAGCTTACGGACCAGCCGACCTAACGTTGAACGCAGCCAATGCTTTTGTGCATGTCTGAGCTTCTCACCGTGCATCCCAGGAAGATAACATGATTGCTTGCTTGCCTGCAAAGTTACATCCCCTTTGGCACAATCGGCTTGTGTAAGACATGTCAGATTGTGTGAGTTGGTACTTATCTATAAGGACTTTCATCTTCTACCTTGTGGCCAATTACCTTTCAATAGGATACTCTTAACTGAAACCATTTTATTTTATACACTCTCCCTTTCTTTCCTGGAGTAGATAAAAACATCAGGGCAAAATCCTTTGTGCAAACAACTGCGAAAACTAACTTGACTGGGGATGCTCATTGGATTTTCTCCCTCTCTCTTCTAAATCAGTATTTTTTCATTTTGGCAAGAACCCACCCAATTCCCCAATCACTACTCGATAACACATGGAAACCACAAATTAATCTGAAGAGGGCCAGACCAATTTTATTGTCCAGCTTGGGAAAAGTTTAAAATCTAAGCTATCAAGAATGCATAGCTAAAAGCACATTGGAAGCCATTGAAGGCCAGTTTGGACTACATGCCAGCAAAATGTCTTTTAAGGGCTGGTATGAAATTATTTAGTTTTTAAATATAGCTTTTCAACCCCCTGGTATGATTTTATGAAGTAGAGGCAGCATCACTGTTCCCCAAAATATCCTAACCACATCATGTTAGAAACAGAGCTTTACTACTTCGTTTCCTAGCTACCGACAATTTTTTTTAGCTTAGTAGTAGAGATGAGCAGTGAAATTTGGCATTCAGACTATGTCTTCATGAAATCCTTTTAAAAAAACCTCATACATATACATATATATGCATCTGTAACAATTACAGTTGCTCGCGTAGTCACTCTTTTCAGAAATGTTTCGATTACTGACCTCGATCCTTGATGCCCACTCATTTCTGTCTCACCGCCCCCGCCAGCCCAGCCCCAGACCCCCCCAGATCTTCCCCTACCCCACAGCCCCCTCCAGCCCGGCCCCAGCCCCCCGGCTCTGCCCTACACCCCTTTCCCACCCCAGCCCCATCTGCTGTCAGAGCACTCTCTCTTCTCTCCTCTCACCCTTCCCAGCTCTACCAGTCCCTTTACATTCATCACATTAAAGAAAACATTTCATGGTCATCTCTTTTATCTCCTTCAGTGAACAGTTAATCAGAAAAAATGCTTTCATGTTGCTAAATCAGGGCCAGTGGGCAAAGCCAGGCTGACAAGAGACATTTTCCTCTGCCACTAACCTGGGCTAAATAGTATTAATTACAGAGGCTGGGCTTTGATTGCTGGAGTGTGGTGGGGCTGGCAAGAGCTCTCTCCTCCCCCTCCGCTCCCTCCACCCCAGGCCCACGCTGCATGTCCCTTACCTGCCTGCCCTTTGCCGCATCCCCGTCCCGTGCCACGGCATGACTGCAAGCGGGATCCCCCTGCAGACAGTTTTTGGGCACAGTCACATCCATCCTCACACATGCCAGAAAAGGAGCAGAGATAACAGGCAGTGGGAGTAGAAGGCAAAGTGAGGGCAACGTTGTACAACTCAGCCCAAAGGTGTTTATTGCTCTTTCCAAGAAAGAAAGGTCAAGAAACACCAGGCCAGTGGTGGTGGATGAGAGGTCTCCATCTCTGTGCATCTCCACGGACATGACGGGAGCTGGACATGGCTTGAAGGCTTCACTTGTGCCTGATGCTGTGCCCCTCCCTGTGCTGGCAACAGCATCCCCCAGGTCTCCCAGGTCAAGGGGGCGACAACCTCACATCGTACCGGCGGCATCAGCAAACAGCTGATTAGCAATTCTGCTGAACTGGCTTTCCGCAAATTATCAAAACAGGCCGAATCCCCAGACGCATGAATCACAGCTGCTCTTTAAAGGCAGAATACCACTAACCGCCTTCCCCGTCCCTCTCCGAGCTGAGCAGGGGTTTACGAAAGTGACCACAGGAGGAATTTGCACGGCAGTCACTCTCCGTTTCAGAGACCTTCCCTTGGGTTGGGTGGCACAGCTGGGGGCCTGAGTCAAGTGGCGGTTTAAGCCAATTAAGGTGACCGTCCTTGGTGACCCATGGTGACAAGCTCTGCTCCCATGCAACTGGTTGGCAGCACGGTGTGAGCACAGAGCTCAAGGCACGAGGCACGTCCAGACTCACTACAAAACTCAGCTGGAGCAGCCAGGCAGGCCAACATTTTTAAATGCTTTTTTCTTTGTTTTGAGTGTTTGCTACAGTATATCAAGACCTGTTTCTCCAGCCAGCACCCCAGCATGGTTATAGCTGCCTTTCTACCGCAGTCAATACCTTTGGTGTGATCCCAGCTCTGTGCCCTTTGCAAGTTGAGGTCGCCTCTTCCTATCCTATGATACTGCAAACCCAAGGTCCTTCCTCTTCCAAGCTGCAGCTGGTTTCCACAGGCTCGCCCTGCCTTCTGAGCCGATGCTTTGCTCTACCCTGCACAAGCACAGAGAGAAGCAGAAGTGATAGATCTGCTCCATTTTGCCCCAGTCCACACTTTAATCTTCTGTGCGCTCTTCCCAAGGAGGCACAGACCTGGTCTTCCCAGACAGCAACAACAGGTTGGAGTCTCCACCGGGACAAATTAGCACAGGCATGGTCTAAGCACTTAGTTCCATTCGCTCTGAAGAGCAAAGCATTGGAGAACTGGGAAAACACCTAGGGTGGTCAGGGCTCAGCAACCAAAGTCAGCTAAACCTTGATATACCAGTAGCTTGCATGGACCCAGCTGCTCAAGGCAGGTTTAATCCAAGTTCTTTGGGAATGAGGCCCTTTGGACAATCTGGATCTCTAGAGCAAAAGACCTCAGACTTGTCAATAGCTTCATTCACACCTTCAAAGTGCAGCACTTATAGGATGAAATATGCAAGTAACCCAACCAGGTAGTTGCCCCCATGCTATTGTTTTTGAACTTCAAATGTATTTTAAGCCGACAGTGCTGTATTTACAGAATACAGTACAACAGTTACATGCAATGCCCTGGAAGAGTTGTTGAGGGGGCAGAAATTGGCATTTTGATGGCTAGGAGGGCAGTAAAGAGCCTCGGGGATAAGCTCATTCTCAGCCAACATGCAGCAGTGAAGAAAGCTAAGGCTTGAGTTGCCATTGCTGAGTTTAGAGTTAACAGTCTCTTGATATGAATGACAGTTCAGAGCCCTTGTTGCAGCATACTTCAGACCACAAACAATGTGGTTGCATCTTTTTGTATTAGCTTCAAATATTTAGGGCTCTCTTCATTGCCAGAAAGATATAAAACTTTTCTTCTTTCTTTTTTCTTTTTCTTCTTTACAGTGGAAATGTAGAAGATAGATAAGAATGGCTGGCCTGGATCAAATTAAGCCTCCATCTAGCCCAATGTTTTCTGGCGGACTGGTTTTGGTTGCTTCTAAGAGAAAGGCAAGAAGCTTTGCAGCAGTGGGATAATGTGCTTGCCAGAAGAGTTTCTCCCTTAGAAGCTGTCTCTCTTGCTTAGAAGTTGTCTTCTGCCTTGAGGCAGGATGGTTTATGTCCAAAGCTACTTGATTTGACTTTGTTCTTTGTTTGTTTTCAATTCTTCAGGCTGTCACTGTGAATAATGGGTCTTTGGTGCTGGAACACAATTCTCGGACAAATATTGGCTTCCACGGTAAATTCCAGGGCTGCTGAATTGAAGAATAAATCTCCATTGAGTGGGTGACTGGTGTCTTTTGGGGAAGGTAGAGGGTGCTGGTATGGCACCTCCCCATCAGCCCACAGAAGGTCATAACTCCTCGCTGAAGTTCTGCATGTGGAGGGCCAGGCCATCCTCCAGCCTGAGCAATGAGCCCGGCCTGCCTGAAGCTCTCCTGAGCTCCACACTTGGGAATCTGCTGCCACATGGTGGCATCCACTCTCTCTTCCTGGCCCCAGGAATCCCTCCTTGGCTTCCAAGAGGTAGCACGCGTGAGAAGAGCACTTCTGAGCTCTGCATTGTAACTACCCCACCGAGTTTCCAGGGATCCATTCTGGAGCTGCTAGGAGCTTTTCCAAGAGCTCCTGTTTGGAGCTGCACAAAAGCATCATTCTCAGAGAATCTCAGGTGCTTTGGGGTCAGTGGGTAGGATTTGTAAATGAAAGACCTTTACCAAACTCACAAAACAGGCCAAGGTCTGCATCTGCTTCCATTTCTGCTCTACAGCAGTTGCAAGGGCAGCACCAGGCAGGAAAGGAAACCATTGAGATCATTCCTCTTCCCAACAGAGACTGAAAAGCAGAAAGGCAGTTGTCACAAGAGCTGGTGGAGAGCATCAATCTCTCTGGCTGTGTGCAGCACTGTGAGTTTTCAATGCTGTATTTCACTTCTTGAGGCCACAGGTTGCTTTGTCCTCAGTCGGGCAGCCACATGCAGTTCAGAGAGGACGCATTTACAAGGCAGCTGCTCAGAACAAGGCTGGCTGCTTCCTTCTGGATGGGAGGTGTCACCTGTGGGTGAAAAACCCATTGGAAATGCCTTGGGGCCACCTTTGCTTTGGAGACTGTGAGGCAGCATGCTCAGAGCCTGCTGTTCCCACCATGCTGCTGTGTACAGGGCTGGAGGGGCAGCGTTAGTCAGCAGGCTTGCCTGGCTGCGAAACGCAAGGAGCCATCCACCCAAAGAGGGAGGGTGGCAGGGCAATGGACCTGCCCAGCTGGTCACTTAGGTATGGCCACTTGGTTTGCAAAGGACTGTGGGGAACCTGGCCCAAACCAACAATGCCCAGAGTCTGAAGAGAGAAGGACTGACGTGTGGAGTTGACAGCATTCCTGCTCTCCTCCACGTCAAGACAAAGTTGAAGTCCATCCAGCACCAGCTCCTGGATGCAGAAAAAATACAGATTCTGTGAGGATGATGAGTTACTATGGACCTTCTTCCCATCACATCACAGCTCATGCCCAGTGGCAATAGCTGCACCTCTTTCCTCTTCCAGCTTCGCCCTGGTTGTGGTCCTCCAGCAGCGAGAATAATGCAGGGCAGCACGCTAAGCTCCACCTCAGAGGAGCAACACAGGATGGGCACGGTGACATCAGGAGCAATAAAGCATGAGAATAAGGATTCGTGTGACCCCTGGGGAGGGAGAGGAACTGTCCAAGAAGCAGAATGGGGATGGGGAAAGGAATAAGGGGGCAACATATTAGGAAACTGTGCTGTGGTGAGATCTCTATGTTGGCAGGACACTGCTGCCCAGAGGCATTTAGTACTCAGGCTTGCAGAGCAGGGATTGGAGAGAGCATCTCTCCAGCGGGCCAAGGGGACATCTTCATGACACACAACAGAGCTGCCCCATCTCCTGCCTCTGCTGTTCCTCAGCTGCCTGAGCTGCAGGGGAGGAAGGGGTAGCCAAGGAAGGGGATTTTGCAAATGTTGGGACAAAATCAGCAACAAAGCTGTTGCAAGCTCAGCCACTGTCATTCCATATGGCTTGGTGTCTTGTGGCAGTACATGCAGATCTTTGAGATCATCAGTGTCCAGCTGTTGAGTATGCAGGCCCCCGGGAAGAGCCCTGGGTCCGTGCCACAGCCTGTGTGGCTGCAAGCAAGCCCACTCACCTTTGGCTGTGCCTTTCTTCTTCTCCTAATGGAGACTGGCTAGCCCTCTGCCCCAGATCCTCTCTCCTCATTGCTGTTCTCTGCCCTAGCTTGCTGTATCTTGTTTCCTGGAAAAGGATTCACTGTGTGGGGCAGAGGCCACGTCTGTGCCCTGGGGGGTCCTGCTCTGCCTGGGAGACCTCAGCTATTGGGGTAACTGGTCTAGGTAATTAATAGCAGTGGAAGGTGCTGGAGAAGTGCTAGGGCTGATTACACGCGCCACAGCAGAGGCTCTGGGTGAACACATCAAAGGAGGTCTCCCTTTCATCTCACTGCTCTGAGCAGACGGCTCCGAAGCATCTCTTCCAAGGACAATACGGGGGAGAACTCTAATAACCTTACAGTGTGGAGCCCTGCCAGCACTCCCAGCGGCCGCTCTGGCGGCGGCTAAAGGGGCGCCTTCTCCGCTTCCACCCTAATTGCCCTTAATTGGCTCCTGCCTGCTGGCAGCAGAATGGCAAGGGCTCTCCAAGGATCGCTGCGCTGGTGTGACAACGTTTGGAGAAGGATCACCCATCTCTGCCTTGCCCCACCTCCCTCCCGCTCTCCCCCACCCACAAGAGCAATGCAATAACCTTCCAAAGTATGAGAATTTTCCTGTCCATGCATGACTTTTTCTTCCCAGGCCCCGCTCCCTGCTTCTCTGGAGGGGTCTTTGCCAGGCAGCCAGGACAGAGGAATGGTGCAGGGTCTGTGTCACGAACCTGGAGGGGTGCGTGCACAGTGGCACGAGGCTGAGGGGGATATTAGTACTGTCGCTTCATGTAGCACTGAGACCGTCTTGCCCAAGAGCATGTGTCGGAGCAATGAGCCCTGCTGCTCTGCTGTGGATGCTGGTGACCAGAACTTTGAGGTGCCCCATGCAGAACCAGCATCCCAGGGGACTCAGCCTGTTCCATGCCACACAAAATCCCACTTTCTCTTGAGAGAGGTGGCACTGTCGCAGGGCAGCCAGGTGGGAATGGGGCTGCATCCCAGGTGATCTCCCTGCTATGACCTGCACTGTTATCCCAGGGGAATGGAGGGGAGGCAGGGAGGACTCCTCTCTGCCGTCCTCTCCGTGTACCAGAGCTAGATGAGGGCACACAGAGCAGAGGGCCCCCACTGCCCCCCCTCCCTGGGAAGGGTTCTCCGGGACACGCTGGCCCTCGGCGCATCTGGCTCCGGTTTCCTGCAGCAGACCTCCCTGCGCTTTCCCCCCTCCGCCTGACACTCACACAAGTTGCTCCCTTGTGTCAATAGGAGGGTGGGAAGCCACAACACGAAAAGCACCCTGTAGCCCAAATCAGGCACGTCCCTGCCAGGCTGCATCCCCGCTCCTGCTCCTGGCCAGGACAAACACTTGCTGCAGCAGCAAAATATAGCCGAGCATCTTCCTGATCCCTCGTGGTCACCCGCATCCCAGCCAGAGCCAGCCTCCATGGGCAGCGGGCATCACGTGAGCGACATGCTCCCGGCGAGCTGGCAGGGGTATGGGTAAGGCAAACACAACACAAATCCAATTCTGATGGAGGGACCTGTGATGTCTTTCCCACTGAGGTTATTTTTAAACTGTTTATCAAAGGCTTGCTGCCCTTGGCAGCAGGGTGGTGGCTATTTTTGGATGCCTGCTTCATCTCTCCACGGAGATGGGCTGGCACAGGCTTGTGCCTTCTTTTGCCTGGCACCCTCAGACCTCCCGTGGTCTCTGAGGTTTGTCCCACTAAGGTCACCGCTGTATGCTTACTCACATGCAGAGGGGCTTTTTAAGCAGGAGGTCTGAGCTCAGGTACAGCCTCATAATTAGTCCTTATTAGCAAAACTCCTTTCATCCTTTCCTGTTATCAGTGGTGGCACAGCTGCTTGGGTGTGGGCAAAATACATGCTTTCGCCTGCTAGTGTCCTTCAGGATGGTGACATTTGTCCTGACCTAAGCCTGGCACTCTGGAGCTTTGCATTCAAGTGATGTCTCTGGTACTGGCTTCCCACTTGCTGCTGTCACGTCACTTTGCCCATCCAGAAGATCAAAACCATATTTCCCTACTCCACTGGGTTGCTGGGACAAGTAATTGGGGCAGGCCGAAGGAAAACTCAATGCTGTTCTCACAGGGCCTCTGCTCTGTGGGTGGGTGAAGGACATGAGAAGTTTCACTGAGGTGCGACATTGGGAAAGGCGGTCTGGTAAGGTGGGGTCCAAAATGAGTGCAGGGAGACAACAGGGGTGCATGGAAGTGCAGCAGCTGTGTGTTGGAGTCAGTAAAAACGCAGACTAAAATGGCAATGCATAGCAAGCCATCAGGCTTTGAGGTTAATAATAGTCTGCCTGAGTCTTGACTGTGTAGAAGAAAATCAGTCCTTAAAAGAAGCTCACTGGCACTGTGCTTGGCCCTGACATAGTTATCCACGGGAGCCTGAACAAATGACTGGCCTCATTACCGACCTGCAGCCAGAAGCATGGCTTGAGATACTTTGGGCTCACATAAAGAAATCAGCACTGTCCACATTGCCCTTGCAGTACCAGGGGAAAAGTCTTGGACAAGTCTCCCAAGAACATCAACAAATTCAGGGATTTCCTTTTGCTAACAAAGCACAAATCTTCTGCTGAAGGAAGATTTTCTACATTCAAATATGACTTTGGAGAGCCAAAGGTATGTGCAGGCCAGGAGAATCTCCTCCAGGAATGAGGACAGAAAAAAGCCAGTGCTGGCATGTGCATGATTTTGGACTCAAAGTGGATGGACATGTCTTTTCTTACAGGAAGCGACTGGATGAAAAGGTGAAAAACACTTTCCTTCAAAACTGGCAGGGCTGGCTAGTCATCCTTCAAGCTATGCAAGCACACACAACTTTCCAACCCTGAGAGTTAAGAGGGAGACAGATTTCTCTGAACCAAGAGACTGGTGAGAATCTAAAAGCCTCATCAGCACACATGCCGGAGAAAATGAGGGGAAATTCATTGTCATCTGTGACAACAACCACCCAGCCACCCCTGTGGCCTAGCTGGTCACCATCTCCATGGGCAAGATAGTCAGAGGGGGCTGATAATGCTGGAGGGTGGCAGATCAACAGCAAAGAGCTCAGGGGGAAAATCTTTGGGGTAGAGAACCAAGGGGTAAATGCCAAAGGAGAAACATGGGTGAGGGAAAGGAGATGCACCTCCGTGTTGAGGACACGTAGCTATATCCAGCAGCACCCACCAGTGCTGGTGTGCATGTCAGACTGCTGTGCCAGCACAAGGCAATATGTCTGGGGAAACAGAGTGATTCAGATTTCTAAGCAAGTTAGGAATAAAATGGGCAGGGTCACTAACCAGCTCCTGCAGACATGCACCAGGGGAGGTGACCGCAGCATGCGGCTGGCTGCAGGAGCCAGCACCGTAAGCATGGCCAGGGCAAACCCACTGGGGAGGACGTGCTTGGGGAGTGAGTCCCTTGGGTGCACTGAGGCTGCTGGCAGAAGAAAGTGTTGCTGGCATGACCTCTCGCTGAGGCAAGTTGCCCCCTGACATCTGTGGGCATGTGGATGTGACCAGACATTCCCGTGGTGAGTAAAGGTTATGCCATGTGGCGCAGTCAGACAGGCACGTTCGCCATGAGAGGGTCCAAAGGAAAAATCATGCCCTTGGCCCTTCCTCTTACTAACAGGGAGGGAGTGACTGTGAACAGTCTAGGGCACTGACAACAAGAACCTGGAGCCTGCCTGGATGGGGGATGAGTTCACTCTTCCCAGTCAGACACCTCAAGGGGACAGACTTTTTGGAAGAAATTAAAAAGGAATGGGAAAAAAAAGAGAGGGGGGGAAAAAACCCCCACAAAACAGTGCCAAGTGTGCTGTTGCTGTCAGCAGGATTCACAGGTCAATGAGAGCAAAACTCAATCCTGTCACTCTGTAGACCCCCCTCAAACCCAGAGTCAGAGCATACCCAGTTGCCTTCTGCCCTGGGCCACCTACCAGAGAGAGATGGAGAAAAATGCATCAGGCGGCTTTGCACAGCACTATGGCCCAAGAGTCTGCCATAGGACCTTTGCCTTTCTGGTGGCATGACAATACAGGAGCAGGTTTCCCAGAAACCAGTGCAAAGACCTCAGGCTGGAAAAGTCCTGGGTTAGAAAGCTGGGGGAGAAAGGACTTGGAGTAAGCTGAAAAAGAGCCAGGGATTTGAAGGAACAGTGAGGAAATGGACATCATCTTCGACGTCATGGGGAGCACTAACAAACATGAATGCAAGCAACCCCTGAACACTGCTAAAGTCCAGAAGGGCCCTGGTGTCTTCCTTTTTATCCTCCCTCCATCCTTTAAGATCCCCAGCAGACAACATATGGGCCCTGCAAGCTTCATCTGACAGCGTTTGTGCCAGAGAGCTCCTTGTCACCAGCCACCGCCGTGTTTTGTACAGTCTCCTGATGGGCTGCCACCCACCCCAAAGCCTGGGCTCGGCCGCCCAGCCCTGCGTGTCGCAGCAGGACCCTGAGATGACAGAGGGAAGGAGGAGAAGTGATGGCTCAGTTCATGTTGGAGAGTCCCAGGGGTCCCAGCCCCACCTGGCAGCAGTACCCCCCTGCTTTGGGCAGCGGGAGCAGGGACCAAGACACAATCCCAGGTACAGCAGCTGCTCTGAGAGCACTGCCTTCCCATGGAGGACATGCTCCCCGCCGGGCACAGAGACCGTCCTGTCCTCCTTTGTGGCATGAAACAAAGAGCGGAGGGAGGGAAGGAAGTGACTTCTCTGGAAGCGATTGTGGCAGCAGGATTAGCACCCATCTCTTTCCAGACAGACGGAGGAGTGATGCCCCCAGCCCTTCTCCCATCCCCTCTTGCCTCCCATTCAGTGCTGGCATCCCCTCTTTCTCCCCCCTCTCCCTCGCCTTCTGCAGTTTGTGAAACTGGGAGAGAGAAAAAAAAGAAGGGAAAAAAAGAGAGAGAGAAAGAGAGGGAGGAAGCGGATCCGGGGCACTGGCTGGCAGGCAGACAAGGAGCGCGGCAGGGGCGGCTGGGAGCCCGGGACGCGCGGCCGCTGCCAGGGCCTTCTGGGCTGCGGGGCATGTACGTGCGGTCAGCAACGTGCGAGCCGGTGTGTGCCGGGGCCAGGAGGCACGCGCTGCTGCGCCAAACGTCCCGGGCTGGCAGCCTGCACCCCGTCAGCTGAGGCTCCCTGCACGCAGCCCCCATCAGCTGGCAGGCAGCGGGGCGGGTGACGGGCGACTGACTGCTCATCCCTGGCCCCCCCCCGCCGCTCCCGGCCAGCCCAGGAGGGGGCTGCACCTGCCCCAAGGGCAGCACGTGCCGCCACGCACATCCCCGGCGGCCCCTCAGGCCCTGCCGCCAGCTGGTGCCATCCGGGTGATCACAAGTTTCCAAGCAGATGGGTCTGCTTTTCTATCACACCAGCCCGCCTGCCATTTTTGACCCAAGAAAGAGAAATCGTGACCTCCTCCATCCCAAGGCCACATGCTTCCTCCCGCTGGCTGACGGGGCGATGCCGCGCTGGGGATCACGCTGCTGTGGCTCACTTCTGCCTGTGTCAGCAGTTTCGGAGCGGTTCCCAGCCCGGCACGGCTCCCGCGCCCTTGAGGAGTTCGCAGAGCACAGAGGCTCCCTCCCTCCACTCAACCCCTTGCAGCTTGGCCACGCTCCTGCACCCCTCTTTGGGAGCATCCTGCCCTGCTGCCACTTCTCACCCACCAACTCAGGAGCAAAAAGAGGTCTCGCTTGCACCCCCCACTCAAAAATGTCTCCCCAAATGCACCCAAAATTCATATTGCACACTCAGACATACTTTCATTCTACCTTCATATCAAATTCACACAAAGAAGAAGGGAAGGGAAGGGAAGGGAAGGGAAGGGAAGGGAAGGGAAGGGAAGGGAAGGGAAGGGAAGGGAAGGGAAGGGAAGGGAAGGGAAGGGAAGGGAAGGGAAGGGAAGGGAAGGGAAGGGAAGGGAAGGGAAGGGAAGGGAAGGGAAGGGAAGGGAAGGGAAGGGAAGGGAAGGGAAGGGAAGGGAAGGGAAGGGAAGGGAAGACACTGTGGAGCATTTTATAAGATGTGTTTTCTTCATGTGCACCTTCTGTGCATAGGCCAGCTGGAAGTTAACTAAGTCTTAGTCTCCTTCTCCTCATCTCCTGAAAATGAATGAGGTTTCCAGCTGTTCTGGAGACCGGAGAGCAGTCTCCAGAGGCGGAGGTGTGCTGAACCCATGAGTCAGCAGCTGTCGGTAATGGTTATACACACGTGGGTGACACCGCTGGGGTAGGAAAGTCCCTGTAATATCATGCACCGGACAATAGGCACGTAGTAACTTGGCTACTCAAACCCATTCTTGGTGCAACTAAGAATATATCAACACCGCCACCAAGGTGTCCCTACGTTCTGGGGAGCATGAACTACTTCAGCTCTCTGGGTAGGTAGTAGCAGGGACAGAGCCCGCAGCAGTCTCTGTGCGTCACGGCTCTCATGCCAGTGGCTGTCAGCTGCGTTTCACTGCCATCCTCATGTTTGCTCACTTTTGGTATATCCAACCCATTTCAACTGCTCCTCGGAGTAAAGCAGACCCACTGAAATCCTCTGAGAAAGATGTTCAACCCGCAGCAGACAACCCAAGGGAAAGTGGTAGCACATGGGGCTGGGGGTGGCTGGTGCTTTTTCAGGGTGCTGAGATGCTCCTGGGCAGCAGGTTACCTCCTTCGCTGGGCGTCACTTGCAGAACAGCCCGGCGGGGCACTGCCGCAGAGCCCCAGCTCTTTGCATGGGAAACATGAAAAAGGCCGCAGGCAGGGAAAACCAAATGTCACGGGGAGGCAGGAACACCAGCTTTTGAGTTCACACCAGTTGTGCTTGTAAATATTTTATTCGTTTCTCAGTTATTCGCTGTAGCCTCTGGCTACCAGAGGGCAAAAGCGCTAAAGAGTGTTAAGTGTATAAGCTGGCCTGACACGTAACAACTGCTGCGTGAAGGCAGCACTTTTCATCTCCATGTCCGTACCGCAGGTTGCTAGCCCAGCCCCAGGCCCCCAGCTCTGCCCCTGCCCCTCGCTCCTGACCTGCAGCACACCTGAAGGCTGTTTAACACATCACATACACAGCAGATTTGTAATTTATACTCTCACTCCCAGCAAAATATTAATTTTCGAGGGGCAGGGGTGCCAAATAATAATCCAGGTTTCTCAAAGCAGATGAGTAATTACATATCTATAAAACTAGACAAAGCTAGATTGGAGATGGGCTGCCATCACATTCCCTTAAACAAAGGAGGCAGGTGAGGCAGATCTAATCACATCCTTCATTTACCCCATCCTGCAAACTGTCTTTGCAAAGTTCAGCAAGGAAGGGTGAGCTTTTGATCCAGATGGCCTCAGCTGAGCAGCTAAGATGGGTAGAGATGCAAACAAAGTCCAAGCGAGCCCTAGAGAGCTCTCCAAATGTGGGGGCTGTTCAGTATTGTGCTTCTAGTGAAAAGGCATCTCGGCCTGTTGGCCAAGGCATGGCAAGGTCCAACAAAAGCACATTGGACTTCATTTCAGACCGCTGGGCACAGCACTGGCATGACGTGACAAGCTCTTTGCCACCATGGGGCTAAGCGAAAGGCCTTGCTCTCCCATACAGCTCTGCCCGTCCCATGCCAGGTGCCAGCTGGCTGCAGATAGCTTTCCAGCTCCATGCCCAGCACACCTCTTCCCTTCCTTGCCCAGGCTGTGGCAGATGGGCACCACCAGCATTTCCTTCTTCAGCTTCTTCATTGTGAAGGGCATGGCCAGGTGAGCTCAGAGCCTGTGCCAGCAGCAGCAGAGGAAGCGGGAAGTTCCCACTCCAATTTGCAAGAGGCTGTGGCACACAGGCAAGGCTGGCCACTGCAGAGACTTGTTTCTGGTGTCTGTGGAGCAAATTCAACGGGGTACTGCTGAGACAGGAAAGCAGAACTGTGGAGAACCTGCCCTCCCATGTTCTCCAAGATCTGCCTGTTTGACGGTTTTGTGCTTTCTGCCATTCATGGCAGAAAAGGTGAGTGCTTACACTGAGTGGATGTCAGAGGAGGTTCAGTTCTCCCTTTCTGCCTCTGGAAACCAATCAGACATAACTCTGCTGAGAGCATTACACCTGAAGGCAGGTGTGGGAATCTGGGTCTTGCTGACAACACAGAAAAAGGAGATGCAAAAGATGCCAAGCTTGTCAGTCCAGCCAGGTGATGAGGGCAGATCCCCACCTGCTGTCAGCTATCGCAGCTTCCCCTCCGCCAGCAGCCCTTTAGCAGGCACAGACCTTCCCCGGGGCTGTGCTGCTGGGAGGCTGCTCTTTGCTGTAGGAAATGGGAGCAGCAGCTTCTCTGTCTGTGTCCGTGTAGAGACCTCAGCCCGGGCATCGTGCTCTGGGCTTATCGCCTGCCTGGCTGTTTTCCTGCTTTCCCCAGGGGCTCTCAGCTCTGCCAGGGCACTTCCTGCCCCCAACTCCCTGGGACCCTCTGCCTGCACACTAGCAATGATGCCCCCGCCCCCCGTGCCCCACTCCGGGCAAAGGTGGGGGTGGCTGAATCCCCACGGCAAGGAAGCTTTGTCCTGCTGGCAGGCTTCCCACCCATCCTCCACCTATTCCTCGCCTTCCTACCAGCACCACTCCAAACAGCAAGGAGAGCTATCTGTGGGAATAACAGGGTGTATTAGGCTGAGGCTACTTACTGGGGCTGTCTGTCCAAATGCCTTGAAAGTTTCTCCCGTGTCAGCCCATGCTTGTCCCTCTGCTGCCCATTTTGGGATGCTACACCTCTGAATTCACCGCTTTGTCCCAGAGGCATGGTCATGGTGAGGACCCCCCCCCCATGCCTCTTCCCTGGGAAGCAAGCAGATCACTGGAGGAGCTTTCGGGGAACCAAGCAGATCACTGAGGGAGAGGAAGAAGAGGTGCCAAGCAGTAGCAGAGGGAGGAGCTGGGATGAGTAGAAAGCAGGGATGAAAAGCGAAAGAAGTGACGGGGTCAGATAGGGGAAGGAGCAGAAGGAAGGAGCCAAGTTAAGGGATAAACTGAAAGGACTAGAAGGGAAGAGGTTGCTCAAAGGGAATTACCAGGGGTTGTTTAAAATGAGAACTACCTGGGACAGAGACTGCCTCCATGGCTGCCCAGCCTCTAGGCCTGGATCCCAAATGAGCAACAAATTAATAGATGTGTGAACTCAAAACAGAACTTAGAATGGAGATGAATGGGTGGGAATTCACAGCATTCGGAAAACTGAGGAGACATCCAGACCCAGAAAGGCAAACAGAAAGAAGCAGGAAACACCAAAGTAGCCAGGTCTCTTCACTGAAATCCCTAACACAAGAAGGGAGACTGAAGGAAATGATGAAGCTGAGCTGGCACACTGGGAAACAGCCTGGCCCCGCCATGCACCGCCAGCGCTGCTTCGGGGGAGCTTAGCACCAGAGCACTCCGTTTGGGAAATGCCGCTCTGGAAATAGCCTGCTTGGTAGTGAGATCATTCATTCTTCTCAGCTGGAAACCTGACCCTGTCGCCAAACTTATTTTCCAGACTAAAAGCTGACGTTCATGGAAAACTTCAGCCCCAAGGTCCAAATAGTGAGATCCCGAGCTCATCAGTGCTGCTGGGGTTCAGCACCTCGGCGGGCTGCACAGCAATCTCTCTCTGGCCCTATTGCAGCCTGGCTGGTGGCTCAATTGGGGAAGAGAAGCATGGCCAGCGTGACTCAGTGACACCATGACCAGCTCCCAGGCAGCCCGTGGGCCGGCTAACCTTGGGTTTGCATGGAGTGCTCATTGGATGGTCTTCAAACAGATTTTACAGGGGCCAAAGCCTGGCAGTAAGTCATAAGAGGGCTCAAATACCTGGTTTGATATTAGGTCTGCTGGCTGCTATTAGAGGGAGTTAATTCCTCCTGGATCTCCAGCAGCAGGAGAGGACATGTTTTTGGAAGTCTTTTCTGGCTCCCAGCATCACATGAATGAGTGTGGATATGTCAAACACTTTCAGTCATGGCTTTTGTCACGGAGTCATGACTCTGCCAAACCACCATCCTACTTCTGAGGTTTTGGGCGACTTCCACCATGGAAGGATGTGAGCCACTGCATCGGCCCAGCACCCCCCCACCCCGCCTCTGCACTACCTGCCATCCGTGCTGCTTCGGCTGCTTTTCCATAAGAAGTCGGCCCCAATCCAAAGAAAACAGGAGCAGCGATGCCATGCCATTGCAAGCGTCTGCGGGAAAGCCAGGCCTGCCACGGGCAAGCAGCCTTTGTGGAGCTCGGGGGGAGACTGGGCGCACTCCAAGCCCTGTGCCTAATATTTGCCGTGACACCCAGATAATATTTGTGTGCGGCTGGCAGGTGCTCACCTCGCTTTGGCTGGGGCGGTATTTGAGTGTGTGGTGAAGGTGTGAATTATACCCTGTTTCAGGCACTGCGGAGCGCTTGAGAGACAGCCAGGGCTGCAGGCATCTCCCCTGCCTCCAGCCTTGGTTGCCGGCAAGCTCCTGCAAAGCCCTCGCCTCCCTGCCTTGCCCTCTCTGCAAAAAGCACCGGCCTGGGGGGACGGGGCAGCCCTAGATGCCCCCAGCCACTTGGCTCTCAAGGACCCCAGGGGAAACCAAAGCACGATGCTCCTGAGGAGGAGCTGAATTTGGAGAGTCAGGAGCACACCAGTTGCGAGGCTGGAGGGAACCGAAATGCCAGGTGTCCGGATGGAGGGGTGACCCCGCGGGGGAGACAGTCCCCGCTCCCGCCGGCAGTGAATAACCATTATCCAGGCCGCCTACAAAGGCTGCTGCCTGTTGGGCAGACGTGATTGCAGGCACAGCCTCGGCTCCCGCGCTTGTGGGAACCCGGCGGAAACCCTCCCGGTTTCCCCTGGGCTGGGCTCGGCTCAGCTGCGCCGGGAGATTTGCATTGGCAGCGGGGCGGCGGGGAAGCTCGCCCGCCCCTTGCCCGCACGCTGCCAGCGTCCTGCCAGCGCCGGCAGCCTTTCGCCTCTGTGAACTTTTTGTCTGTCGTGTGAAAGGGGAGCGGTTTTGAAAGGAATCATTTAAACATTGGCATCTTAATTAGAAGTGTGCAAATGGCACGAGGAGCCGTACCTTTGGTTCGGAAGCGCACCTTTGCCCATGCGCTCCTCTCTCTCCTGCAGGCACCCCGCTCCGCCACCGTGTCCCCGGGGACCTCGGCTGGCCGAGCCCCTCGATCCACCCCGGCAGCCCGCAGCGTGCCCGCAGCCCCCCGCCGCCCCCGGCCCGGCTGCGCGTTACGCACGGCCGGGTCAGTGCCCCCCTCCGTCCCCTCTCCCAGCCTCCCGCTGCTCTCCCAGCCCCAGGACCCTGCCCCCTCCCGGCCACCCCTCGCTCCTGACCCTGGTGTCACCTAGAGCTGCAACAGCTATTCAGCCTATATCCATTACTAAATGAAGAATCCTCTGTGAAGCGTCAGAAAAGCCCCGGCTGTACAATGCGCCCGGAGTGAAAAGGGAAGGCTGTTAACACCACTTGGAAAGGGGCCTGCATTTGACAACAAACACGGCCAAGTTTCGAGCTCCTCGCTAATTAGTCTATTAGCTGTATGAGCAGAGAAAGCCTCTCACCATCCAGCGCCGCTCCGCTCTCGCGCTTCAGCCGTGTCACCTCAGGAATCCCCTGCCTCGTCTCTGTGGCGCGGTGCTACGTAGGCATCACACCAGCGGCTGCCTGGCCACTCGCCTGCGCCTGGACAGGAGAGCCAGCCGGAGACGGTTCCTCACTGCCGATTCTCTCTAAGGGACAAAAGCTGCTTAAAAAAAGGAGCCAAAGCCCCAGGTGCTGCTGGGATGCTGGGCTGTGGAAGGAGAGGGCACCCTGCAGTAACCCATGGACCCGCACGCCCAGGATGGACATCCCCAGCCTGATGGTGCTGGCAGGACCCACTGGGAAGGTGTTGGGGACAATGTGCCCCCCTGTCAAGGCCCACACCTCCTGGCCACGCTTGGTTGCCAGCAGAGCCGGCAGCCTAGGGAGGAGGTCACTCCCCAGTGCACCTTCGAGCAGGGAGCGAACAAAACCATTGCTGTTCCCCCGGGCAGACAAACCTGCACACCTTTGCACCCCCAGCCTTTCAGCAGCTTTCTGGCAACCCAGCCAGCCAGCCCAGCAGAGAGAGGCTCCCAGTGCTTCAGCAGCAGCTGGGGAGCGTCTGTCCATCTGTCCAGGGAATGGGTTAAACAACCCATGCCCCACCCCTCAAGGCCAGCCTGGGCTTCCAGGCATGGAAGGGAGAGGCTTACAGCTGGGGCTCATTACAGGGCAGCCATAAAGAGGGTGGAGGTGCTTCCTCCCACACTGATCAGAGGAGCTTTGCAACTGTGTGCCCTGGAGCCAAGGGATGAGGTCCAGGGATTGTTTACCTCCTCCTGTGAAACAGGGTAGTTTTGTCCAGGCCAGGGAGAAAGCTTCCCACCAAGAAGTTATGTGCTCCCCAAAGTGAGGGGACTACTTGATGACCACCTGGTCTGCTTTTGTTGACTTCTCCAAATTAGAAGGGCCTGATTGGCTGGGCCGCCTTGGGATATTTATTCATCTAATGTTCCCCCCTCCCAACAGGAGATAAGAGGGCATGCTGTGTTCCCTAACCTTTTGCTGAGGGTGTCCTGCTAGCAGAGCCTGTTGACAAGCCGTGGATACAGAAAACATAGAGCTGTAGTGGCAAAAGGTCTAATTCATTCCTGGACTATGCAGGACTTGCAGAAATCAAAGGAAAAGAAGAGGTATCCTTTCTGACTTGGCCACAATGCACTGAGGGATTGACACCAAAATCTCCAGATGCTGAGCTCTCTCCACTCAGATAGACTGTTCAAAAGACTTGGAGATCTTGGAGGAATTTAACAAAATCCTAAGGGATGCACTAATAGCAGAGAAACTAAGCAGCAGCCATTTTGTCCTGTGGATGGCATGTTGCCTGGCCATCAACAGATGAATGGAAACCCATGTGCTAAGGGATGCCGGAAGCATGGCCTTTTCCCTTGGAACGATGGAGAGCTCCACATGAAAAATGGATGACTCACTCTCCCGAGCACCACAGTCAGACGTGGAGGGGAGGAGGTCATGATATTCCTCCAAGTTCAGCCCCCAGAACAAACTTGCCAGATACCAAAATGAGACGTTATGAGATGTTTGGCTGGTGTGGCTGGTTTCCCTGCTTTACATCCTTGAGCAGCAAAGCTGTAAGGGCCAGTTGTAGCTTCTGAGGGCTGCTGGGATGGTTGTGTACCTCTTCAGCAGAACTGAACCAACTGCTGGGGCAGTTTTGTCTTGGCTGAGCGGGACAGTCAGAGAAGGTACTTTCCGAGATCTGAGCTGTGTTATTCACTGTGACCCCTTTCTCCTCCCTTACAAGCACGGGGGATTTTGTACTCCCTGTGGGATGGCCTTATCAAATGCTCTTGAGCTGCAATATGAAGTCTTGGAGGAAGCTATTCCCCTTGGTTTCATCCTTCACCGTTAAACAGGGGCGAATCAGCCAAGGAGTTTGGAAGAATTATTTATTAATGGGTCATGAGATCACTGAGGTCACTCATACATGAAATTGTTGAGGAGCAGAAAACGGATCATTGGCCTCAGGTCCTTGAAAATCATATAAACCTGTGGGGAATGTCTCTGCTCCAACCCTCATCTGCTCTTGACAGATGTTTATACCACAGTGGCCTCTCTCATCTCAGTGCTGTAATCCAGGCAACGGTCAGTCCTTTCATTGCCAATGCTTCCTTTAGTGTGCGCGGTGGGTTGGCTTTTCCATGTCAACGAGGCTTAGGGTCTAGTTTTTCCATGCAGCCTCCACCCAGCCTCTGTGAACACGCTCACCCTCTGGCAGAGGCACCCATTTGCTTGAGCCAACCTTCACAAAGCGTTTGAGTTTGAAGGGGCGGTTTGTATGCTCCAGCACGGGGCTGAACCATCACAGCCATAAGTTTTCCCATACAGACTATGGCACCAGGTCTGCGTGAAAAGGAAGGTAGCTCAGGTCCGCTCTGAACAGCCTTCTTCAGAAGTGACTCTGAAGGACTCCTGTGGGTTCACTTTCCCACTGGAGGACTTGCCAGTTTCAGTGTGTTCTCCTCCTGAAGGACTGCTGTGAGGTCTAGTAGTGACTAGGCCCTCTTTCTCCTGCCATCATGAAAGCTCATTCAAGGACTGATGTTTACTCCATGCTTGCAGCTTACCCTGGATTAGTGGTTTAACTTCAGCCACAAGAAAGGGTAGGCTTCATCCACCACTTCCCTAAATCTTTACTTGTTATCTAGCCAGCACCGGATGAGGAATCCATTTTAAGAAGTCTTCTCATCTGATTCTTGTAGACAGGAATGATGTAATGAGCCTTTCTGGTTGACCTCCAGTTCAGCAGAGTTAGCAGCTTCCATGGTGCAACTAAACCACAACATTTCCCAGCAAAAAGCGATAGCAGCCTTGCTGTCCTCTGCCAGCTGAAGGGGAGAGTTGTCTGAACAGTGGGTTAAGTTTCATCTGGGAAACTGACAGTTTGCTGGTGTTGTGCCATGTATCCCACAAGGTTATCTGCTTTTTGAAACAGGGAATGTGGTGTGGTGTCTGGACAACATGACAATGTGAGGAGAATCAATGTTCATTGATTTTCAGCAACACCCTTTGTGTCAGCCTGCAAAGACCAACTCACTCCTGGAACTGCATGGCTGCACCTTACCATGACCAAAACAGGGCTCCTGAGTCATCATCTAGACATACCCCTGCCCAGGGAGGGATACCACTATCTAACTGGGCCTGATAGGTATTTGTAATGCCTTGGTTTTGGAAATTTCTAGAGAAGGAGATCGTGTGATCTCTGCAACGCACTCTGTCTTAAGAGGACTGGAGCCCTTAAGGGCTTAAGGAGCTGAAAAGTTTTTCTGGATGTCTAACCTTATGTCTTCTGGAGATGGAGAATAATCTATTATGTTCTTTTTTCAGACACTTTTTACAAATCTGAAGGTTGTTATTTTTTTTCCTTTCCTCTTCTCCTAAGCAGACTAAACAAATGCAGTTCTTTCAACCTTTACTCATAGGTCATGGTCACTAGGCTGCTGATCATCTTGCACGGACTCTAATAGGTGTAAGCCTTTCTTGAACTGCATTCCCCGAAACTGGATATATCCAGAAAGTATGAGGCTTTCCTAATGCTGCATAAAGCAGAATGATTGCAGCACGCATGGTGCATGTGGCACTCTTGTTTACATAGCCTAGTAGGGACGTTTGCTTTTCTTCACGTCTGTGTGTTGTCAAGTCACCCAGTGATGACACCCATCACCACAATGACACCCGTGTCCTTTTCCGAAGGCCTTGTTGGCCCCTTGGATATGTGTACAGCAGATTATCGTGCTAAAAGCTGTGGCTTGCATTTGCCCTTACGAATTGCATCCTGTTTATATCCATTTCACCAATGTCACAATGTGCTTGAACTCTCATCCTGATCTCCAAAGTGCCTGCAACCACCACACGGCCAGTCATTGGCAGCAAATGTAATGTGCATCTTCGAAACCAACACCCAGGTTGATCATGCAAGTAGCTCATAGCATTAGGGCCAGGACACATCTTCATCTCCTTGCCCTCCAACCCTGCTGTAGAAGGAAATAAGGCTGTTCCCAGATCAGTGTTGGCTACTACTTCTCACCTTGCTATCATGGTCAGTCTTACAAATAGGGCATCTGCTCCAGGGCCCTCGTCAGCGCTGAAGGCAGCCTGGCAGGTCCGCAGTCCTGTGGCTCTATTTCCACTCCTTTAAGAACGGGTACTGTCCCTCTGCCTCTTTCCCTAGTCATCTGGAACCTCACCCCTTCTTCATGAGATAATTACTACCACATTTGAGACCATTTCAGCCAGGATTTCGGCAGGGTCAGCTAATCCAAAAGGAGGGGAGAGACGACTCATCTGAGGTGAAAGGACAAGGGAAATGATGTCTCTGCCCCTGGCAGGGGGCACGCAGCTCAGACCTCTCTGCCTGGCTCCAGGAGCCCACAGGTGCAAGACCAGCACCTCTTGCAGGACGAGGAGGGTACGTGAGCCTGTAGACAGCATCCCGCAGCATCTGGCCTGTTTACATAGCAGGGAGCTTTTGTTAACATCAGGAGGTTGGCCAATGACGGGAAATTTTACAATTGCACCACACAGCTCTGTTGACTCAAAAGGAAGAGTTAGCTTCAAAGCAAAACAGGCTCCACGTAGCCAGGCTCACGTAGTCCGGCCAGCTGCACAATGAGGCGTTTCAGCAGAGGGCTGGGAGGCTGTTGGATGGATGCACGACATTCACACGGGGCAGATAGCAGCTCTCGCTAGGCAGCTGGCAAACGGGCAGCTCCCGGGAGCCAGAGAGCACCCTGGGAAAGGGGCAGGCGGGGGGGGGAAACAAAGGCTGCCGGGTGACTGCGGGCAGGCTGCGGGCGCGATGCTGATATTCTCTCCATCAGGCAGGAGCTGGCAGCTGCCTCTGGGTACCCGGGAAGGGACAGGGGACAAGGGGCCGTCGAGTTCCCAGGCCCCTTGGGGGATGCGACAGCAGTTGCACAAAGTGCAGCTCTGCGCATCAGTGAAGGGAGCTGCCCCAGCATTGTGTGTCCCCCACCCCAACCGCACTGTTCTCCATTTCTTTTCCCAGACAGGAGCGGCCCAGTTCTTTGGTGAACCCTTTTGCCTTGCCCTTACCTTTAGCCATGAATGAATTTATTCTTTGCTGTGCTTTTTGGTCCAGCGGTTTTCCCAGCCAGGCAGTGAGAGGGAGGTGGAGGGAGCACTACACCCACCTCACTCGCTTCTCCCCTGCCCGCCGCAGAGCCAGGCAGCCCTGCACACCATTAATTACAGGGGACGGAAATGCCCCGTGCCCGATATCCGGTGGGGCTGAGTGATGACAGCCCGCTAATCATTTCCAGAATTTGTGATTGGATTTAAAGGGCCAGGTTCTCCTTCGGCGAGTGTGGGCAGGGCAGCTGGGGGAAGGGAACAGCCCCTGTTCGGGTAGGGAAGAGACGAAGCTGTGCAGAGTATCGCTGCGCTGCTGAAGCGATTCAAGCATTGGCCAGCTGCGAGGTGATTTGTGAGCCTATGGGACAGCCATAGGTGTCCTGTGGGACATCTCATGATAGCAAGCAGTTAGAGCTTTGCCGGATGACAACCTTCCTCCCTGTCTATCACACACAGCACCTCCACTTCCAGCATCCGTGTGGTCCCTCCCCAACTTCTTATGCTCCTGGGAGAAAGCAGGTCCTGCTTCTGTTCTGCCAGCCCTGCCAGGCGATCAGTACTGCCTGCTTGCCTGCTTTCCCAACAAGCACCTGCATGCTCCCTCCCTTCTCACCCACTTGTGCCTGGGAGAGGCTTCCCACGCACCTCCTCCAAACCACTTTCTCCGCCGTGGTGTTGGAGAGCAGAGGGAGCCTGGCCACTTGCTTTATCCCAGCTGGGGACTCACCCCACTGGATTGCCTGGTGCTCTCCACCTCCCCAGTAGCCAGGGCTGCTGCTTGGCTGCCTGCTCGAGGAGATGTACATCCTTGGGAAGGAGCCATCTTCTGTAGTTTTGCGGCTCAGCAGGATCCAGCAGCACCCCAGGGACTCTGCTTGCACGGGGAGTGCTTTGTCAAAAATGGCCCCATCAGCTCCTGCGCTCCAGACACAAGGTGTGGACCAGGGCTGCAGGACACCAAAGGCAGCAAAGCCTTTTATTATTATTCATGTCACCAAGAGACAAGCACTCCAGAAGAGAAGCAAGCCTGTGCTTGCTGACCTGGCTCACTGGCCCGAAGCCTCTCATCCAAAATCTGCCCTGAGATACTGCCCTCTCTAAGCACAGACCAGAACTGTTTTCTCCTGGGAACAAGGCACTGCCCCCATTTTCCCCCATGCCCATTTTAGTGTTTTCTCACATCTTTGGCTGAAGCTACGCATCTGGTCTATAAGGCAAGGAAGACCCCCGTGGTCTTCCCATACATCTCTACCCTGGGCCCCAGCTATGAAGCTCTTCTGAAGGGAGGCTCAGGGCAAAGTCCTGTGGAGATGAGCTGGAGAGAACTGTGAATAGAGAAGCCAGCAAGAGGGTGGGACGCCTGGAGGGCTGCAAAGAAACTTTTAAGTAATTGTGTCAGAGGAAGAAGAGATTGGGTTGTGGAATGGAAATTAATGAGCTGTCTGCAGGGCATGTGCAGGACAGACTGGAAGCCTTGGGAGCCTCCTGGAGCTGGCCAGCCAGCTCGTGCAAGAGGGACATCATATGTAATACCCTTGTGTCAGTGCTATGCAAGGAGCTTTGGCAGCAAGCCCGTATATTTTGGGATAAGCCTCGCTGCCTGACTTCCAGATAAGGATTTTACAGAGATTACTTGCTCCCAATTTAAAAACCACTGCAGATGTGACATGTTTCCAAGCTTCAGGTGGACGCTTTTTCTTGACTGCCACGGGACATCCCTTAGCAGAGGTCATCAGTGCAGGAAACTCCTTCCCTGCCGAGCCTGCCAAACGCAGGGTTTGACAGCCTTCTGCAGACCCCGTCTGCCCCAGCGGGGCAAGGAGGATGTTTGCAGAGAGCCTGGGATGAAATCACAGTCTGGGAGGTCTCTTACTCCTCTTTGCAGCCTCAGAGCTGAGCTTAGTGCCCAGCTAGGATCCACTTTATGAGCCGTCACTGTCTGATGTGAAATCTCCATCCTGAGCCCAGGGCTTGAGATAGATACAATTAACAGATTTGATGAAATAACCGAGATAAAAGGTGTCTGTTGGATGCTGGCCCAAGCCCTGCCCGAGATCAAGCCAAAACACACACATTTTGGAGAGCAAACATGCCGTCAGGAGTGGGAATTAATTACCTGGGCTCGTTTATCACCGCTCTCCCTCCCTGCCTCTCACGGAGGCTCACACCCCGTCTCAGTGCCAGGCTGCACGTACGGTGGCAGAGCTCTGACTAAGGCTTGCCTAGGGATCCCAGGCAGCGCGCTCCCCTCTCCGCACCCTGGCCGCCTCCAGCCCCGCCGGGCTGGGCGCTCACTCCCAAGCCTGGCAGGCAGGGCAGAGCCACGGGGCAAGCCAGGAAGGAGGGTGGCAGCCGCCCGCTTGTGCCTCTCACCTGCGCCCGGGGGACCTGCTCCGAGCTGGTGCAGGTGACCGTCGGGGATGCAGCTCGCTGGCCGACAGGGCCGAGCAGAGCTGGGGGATGCCAGGGTGCTGCGACAGCGCTGGTTAGCTTACAGGAGCGGGACGGTGGTTGCTGAGGGACTGGGTGATGGTGGGGTCTCAGAGGGTGATATGGAGGACACAGGACCAGGATCAGCCCTTCTCAGATGGACACCAAAGCAAGGAAGGAACCCAAGGACCAAGCAGTGGTGTTGGGACAGGCCTGCAGTCACATCCTGAGGGACAGGGATGCTTGGAAGTCAGGGCGGGTTCGCTCTGCTCCGACTGCCAGGGCCATGCTGAGGGAAGCTTCCTCCCTCCAAAGCCTCCAGTCCCGCTTCAGCACGTCCCTGCCTACGCTCACAGCAGAGCTGGCATGCGGGTGCCAGAACGGGACTGTGCGCCTGTGGCAGTGGAGGTGGTGAGGGGTGGGGGGACCAGCCCAGACCTCCCGAGATGCAGGGTACCTCCCCCAGGCTAGCCCCATCTCCTGGGCCCACCCCTGGCTCCTGATGGGCTGCATCTCCCATCACCCCATGGTTGCCTCTTCCACCATTGGCCACCAAGAGCTGAGTCCATTGGTGTTGTTCGGATCAGCCCACCCCAGGCTGTGAGATCTGGGGATGCTACAGAGGAGCTGGAAACAAAGAAAACTCCGTACCACTGCCCAAAGATCTCCCACACCCTCTGAAGGATATTTAAAGATAAAATCCCTCTGGCTTGTAAGTGAGATGCAGCCACTTTTTGCAGCTTGTTTAGCAGAGAGCACCCTGTGTTCACCGGTGCCCCCAAGCACCCTGCCGAGGGGTCAGGTCAGTACCGAAGCAATGAGAAGGTGGTACGTTGCCGATGTCTTCTGGCTAAATAGCCCCACAGCTTTCTGAAACACCTCACGCTCTGCATGCCTATAAACTCCTGCAAGCACCAGCCATGCTGGAACTGCAGCTTGCAGAAGAAGAGGGCTTGGATCTTAAGGAGAACTTGAACAGTGTTAAAATCTTGGGAGATAAAAGACCAGTCTTGTATGTAAAATACTCCAAGGAAGAGAGAAAGCTTGTAACCAGCTCAGGGGGAGCAGCTCATGGGAGGACAGGGAGCGTGCTCCGCGGGATGGCACAGCACAAGGTCTGCACACACAGAGCAAATCCTGTGTGCAATGAGCTCTTGGAGCGGTGGCAGGGAAGGGATTCAAATATGAGTCAGATGGGCGCTCACTTAGAGGAAGGAAACGGTCCAGAGGACAAACACCAGACAGTCAGGTGGAGAGAAGGGCCACCGCCTCCCCTCCCGAAACGCTGCTCTGGCCCTCACGTACCGCAGGTTCCTGCAAGAGGGACCAGCGGCAGCACCTGGGGGAAGGGACTCGCTCCACCTGCCCAGCTCTGATCAACAGAAATGGGGGAGCTCCTCAACAGGCTGATTAGTAAAACACAGCAGCAGCCCAGGCACTCGCCTTGTGAACATGTCCTAAAAACAGAGTGCCCACCATGTGCCCCTGCCCTCCAGCGACATCTGCGTGTGGGCTCAGCACAGCCACGGCAGGCAGCCCGGGTGGTGTGCGATACAGGGAGTGGAGATGAGGCACCGGGATTTAGACAAGCTGATGAGCTGCCCGGTGCAAAAATTGCCCCCTTCTCCCCACTCCATGTAAGAATTTACAGCAAATTTCTTTACTTCATTGGTATCTCCCTCAAACATGCGGCAGGGTACTGATGGAGAGAACAGGCTCTTGGGCTTATAAGATGTTTGTTCCAGAGAGCATATGCGCTGTCCTTGCAAATGGCACAGCATGCTGCAAAGGACTCTCTACCAGTCCCGAAGGATGTACCCAACCTAGCATTAAATCTAACTGGCTTGAGTGCCAAAAGCAATGAAGCTCTGGTCCCACAGACTTCAATATGAGTCATTTACCCCAGCATGGAGCCTGGACCATGTCCTTGTGGTGACTAACTATTGGCACCACTAGCTCAGAGGTATCTATATATGTTCTATACCTGCCTAGCTGCTGTCCTTTCCTAGAGCAAAGCCACACACACACAAACAGCCCTTGGGCTCTGCCACCAGTGCCCTGCACAGGTCCTGGCTTGTGCCTGCCTTTGCCTTGGCTGAGGGGCAGCATAGCTGTGCTGCGGGTGCCCCAGCTCTCCCTTCCCCGGTGCTGCAGCCACTCTGTGGGGACAAAGACTCTGTCCCAAGACAGTGATGATGGCAGAAGCCCTCATAAAGCAGCCCACAAGCACTGATGCTAAGCTGGTTGCCACATTCAATTCCTGACCCGTAGCACCTGTCCTTTCTGAGTGCCTGGCGTTTTCTTTTCCTTGTCAGAGCAGGCTACACCAAGCATTGGGTATTTAAAGAGACCCCCTCCCAGTCAGTACAAGGCTTCCTTGGCTGTCCCAGTCCCACCGGCTGATGGGCATCTCACACAATCAATACACACAGTGTATTTGTGTTCTGGCCCCAGATCGTGAGCAGGATGAGCAACGGGCTCTTCTCCAGGGTTTGCCTGGTGGTTTCACCCTCCTTGGTTACTGGAGAAACCAATATTCCATTGGAAAAGTGAAGGAGTAAGTATTGCTGTGTCCCGTCTGTGAGCAAATTCCGGAGACACTGACTGGAGGGGAGAGACACGAAGGACCCCCACAGCTCTTCCCACTGGGAGAGAAGCAGTGCAAGAGATCTCAACGGAGCCATGAGTCCCCAAAGCCTCCTTTCATCTCCTGCTTCCCAATACCCTCAACCAATGTGTCCCCCCCCCGCTCCCTTCCCCTGCCGGGTCAGTCCGGCTGTGCTTGGTGTATGGTTCAGTCATTTCCTGACATTCAGCACCGTGCAGGATGACCAGGAGCAGATGTACACGAGCGGAGAAGAGCGGGAGCTCTAACACCGTGTCCAACATCACGCTGACAGCGTGTCGGGCAAGGGAAGGGAAAAAAAAAAAAAAAGAAAAGAGAAGGAGAGAGGAAAAAAAAAAAAAACCACACACGGCTCAATACTTTCCATGTGCTGCCGCTAAGGAGGAAATCGCCTCCATTTGCTACGTGCAAAGCCGGGTGTCTGCACAGCGGGCCGGGAAGAGAAGGGAGCCTGTTTCCCAGGTGGGGAGGAGGGGCTGCCGGAGGATCTGCAGAAGGGAGGAAGGTGCCTCCCACACCCACGCGGGACGGGGACGGCGGGAATGGGGGGGCGGCCTGAGCTGCAGGTGGCGGGGGAAATACCAAAGGTCGGGGGCTGAGTTGTAGGAGCGCTTTGGGAGGAGCGCCAGGTTAGGCGCTGCCCGGATTTCCCCACCGCCGGGCTGCCGGAGGGAGGGGGAATCCAGGCGCCTGCTGCGCGGCCCCGCTGTCGGCTCTGCCCGGCGGGAGGCAGCCCCAGGGAAGAGGCAGCCCCAGGGAAGAGGCAGCCCCAGGGAAGAGGCAGCCCCAGGGAAGAGGCAGCACGGGCTGCCCGGGGGCTCCCACGCCCGCCTGCCCTCCCAGCACCAGGGGCTGCGGGAGACAGGCTCCTTACCCAGCACCCAGTCTTGCTTCTTGAGCTGGGGTGCCAGCTGTGCCCCCCTTCCCGTGGGGTACCGTGCGCTCTCTCTCACCCCTCAAAACAGGGAGGTGAGGATAAATTTCCCACCCCCCTAACCACCTCTGAACAGCGAGGGGGAAGGGTGGGACAATGCCTGCTATGTTCCTCTCCTTTCCCGGGACTGCAGCTCTGCCTCTGAGCACACCAGGTGCTGCCAGCCCGCAGGGGCAGCTGCCTGCTGCTCTGCCCCTGTCCCCTCCCTGCGCCTCCTGCCCAGCCGCCTCTGCTAGCTGCTGCCCCTCTGGGATTTCGAGGGTTTATCCTGTGAGACACTCAGCATCCCCCCTCTGGAGCTGAGCACCTCAGAGGATGCGGGTCCCCCCTCTCCAACCACTCCTTCCCCACTCCCACCAGCCCAAAGAACACAGCAGACACCCCTCCTTCACCCGCGCACTTGTTCCCAGGCTTGTGCCACGGGGTCTTTGCTGTGGCCACAGCTCTCTCGCGCCCAAGCCCCTGCTCAGCAGAGCCCACAGAGTGCACGGGCTTGACATCTCACTGGGAGACTCTCTTGTCCAAAGTGTTTCTCCAGCTGTGAGTGGGGGCTGCCAGAAAGACTGGGAAAATACCTTCTGCTGTCTGCAGCGTACACCTCAGCTGTAAACTCTAAAGTCAGCCTGGTTCTGGTCCAGGCTGCTTAAACAGCGGCCCAGACCCCTTGAGCGCCCATTGTATCTGCAGGCTCGCAGCTGCTGAGGAAGTTACAGCCCTCCCAGCCCCTCGCTGGGAAGCCGCTGCTCTGTCCCGATTTAACCCATGTCCCCAGGGCCTTGTCTAATCTCGTTTGCACAGGTGTCCCACAGGTGGGGAACCCTTGGAGTCCACAGATCTGCATCCATGCCAGCTAAAGCACAATCAAGCTTTAGGCCATTGCTGTTCCCTGGGAAAAGACAGGATTAACAAGACCAAGCAATGGGAAATCCAAATGGCCCCTTTCAGAAACTGAGTCTGCTACAGGAAAGGCTTGGGAACGGTGACAATATTTTGAAGGCTATGGGGTCTTTATCAAATTCATCAACCGCAAAACACAGGGAAGCAAGACAGTATGCAGCACAACCTATACCATTTTGGCTGGTCCACCCTTTTTCATGTAGTCCTGCTCATCCTTGGAAGACCCAATGTGATGGGTGCCAGGACCCATTGCAGGTTTTTGTGGGGCACACGGGTACAGATCATTTGGCAAAACCTTCTGTGATATGCAGAGGAAAGCCTCAGACTGACACACCCAAGGCTTGAGCACCCCAGTGGAGAGAGGAGGATGGCACTCAAGCTCTCAAAAATGTCTCTTAGTTCATTCACCTCCTGACCCACAAGACCCTCTGGGGTTTATCTGTGGAATCAGGATCCTGGACAGTCCACCCTGAGGTCCTCCCCCACCTTTTGCAAAGAGCAGAACTTACCTCCAAATACCTCCTGAGATGTGTGACTCTCCCCATTGAGATGTCTCATGGTTCCCCTGCAAGGTGCCACAGCTGGAGACCTCCCGCGCACCTACTGCAATGAAGAAGGCTGTCAGGCGTAGGGTTGTGAGGTTGTGTGTCCTAGCCCTGCAGCTGTCAGCCACCTCTCACTGGAGGGGCTGTCCAGCTCTGCATTCGCCACCTCTGTGCTCTATGGGCTGTACACTGCAGTCAAGAGCTGATGGTGGCTACTGAGGAAGGTCCAGTCCATCTACCTGCAGGATGTGTGGCCCCCTCACCACATGGAGAGAGCAGAAGCAGCCCCAGAAGCAGCAGAACTGGGAGCAAAGCCATGAGACAATGGCTTGGTTTTTCTTGGGAATCAACGTGGTGCCCAGAGAAGCTAGCAGCCCCTGAGCAAAGTAGGGGGACTTCCAACAGGGACCCCAGTTCCTCTTCCAGGAAGATGTGGGGAAGCAACATCTTCTGCTTGCTGGTGGTGAAGGCACAGTGAGGATGATTGTGCACCACGCTGCCTGGGGGGAAAACAGCTCTGATGGCAGACATCCCCTTCTACTAGGCATCTCTCCCTCTCTTGGTTTATGCATTTATTTTTCATTTTCCCTCCCTCCTCCTGTTCCTCCTCCTTCTTTCCCCCTAATCCATGAACAAGACTTTCAGAGCTAGAAGAGAGGTGAAAACCAGCACAGCTGCAAATTCGATCAGCCGCGCTCTGGCAGGCAGGCACGCACAGCTGGGAGAGGGGAGCGCACTCTCACACACACAAAGCAGCACCAAATGGAGCGCATGGACGAAGGCCAGCGGAGGCCGGTGACTCACATACCCTATCTTCCATCAGCTTCAGACTGAGGAACATCAGCAGATGATCAAGGCTGGCAGGAGACACTGCAACACTGGGGCTGTGCTGAGCACCCACTGGCCACCCGAATCAAGGATGGGCAAACTCTCCTGACCTCAGAGGCTGCTCAACACATCTTGGTGGCAGCCAGATCTAAAGCACCACGTTATCTTCTGTGAATCTGAGTCTAAAGTTTTATTTCCTCATCCAGGTCCTAACATGTCCCTCCTCTCTCCTTCCTTCGTCAAATTGTCCATACCACCAGTGGCAAGAGGTGCCTAAACAGGAGAGAGTGCCTGGTGCCACAGGCCCGGCAGATGGGCAAAAAGGAAAGTGCAGCTTGCTGCTAGCTGAGCGCCGACAAGACATGGAGAGCCCTTCATATGGCAGAGGTGGGGAGCAAGGAGGCTGTTGTGAAAACTGCAGCTGCCTCACCACGAGCCCCTGCTCTCGGGGTATTCTCTCCCCTCCCCAAAACACCCCAGCAACACAGCGGGGCCAGCAATGGCTGCCAGATTCTCCTTGCTCAGAGGCTATTTAGTATTCCAGAGAGGAAAAAGCATGCTTATGGGAGATTCTGGCAGCAGAGCAAACCCAGCACCTCTGAGGACACGCAGCAGCTTTGCAAAGGGCAGCGCTGCTCCCCAGCCCTGCCTGCACCCACCGCAGCAGCACCGCGGCTGGGCCGGCTTCTTGCCTTCCTCGTCTGTGATGGAAGTGTTGTGCCAGGGCACAACAGCAATGCAGGAGAGAGAGGAGACAAAAGGGCCCTGCACTGATGCAGCATCCATACCAGCCTCTCAGTGCACGGTGCTGCAGAGGGTGATGCTAACCGGGGGCTTCAGGCTTCTTCCACCCTCTTAATGCCTTAATGCAGTGCAGCTCTATGCCATTTGCTAAGGTGCAACTATACATGCCAGTGCCGATCTCCTTGCAGTACGAGTTCCTCCCAGTTCTGGGCAGCATCACTTTTATTTGGGATGCTGACTCCCCAGCTTGACAAAACACAGACACGCCGCAGAGCACCAGGAGGGAGGCCAGTGAACCACCGTTTCATCATGCTGCAGAAAAATGGGAGAGGATACTGTACAGACCTGAGCAGTGGTACAGCTTCGCCCAGCCCTGCCCGTCCCTGGAGCCCTCATCTTCTGTGATTTCTTCTTGCACAGCAGCTCTTCCCAGCGCATCGGGCTGTGACGCCTGGCTCCCCTCTCTCCTCCCCTCCTCGCCCTGCCGTGAGGACAACGCAGCCTCCCCCGATGCAGAATATGCTGCAGGATATGCCACCGTTCAGAGCTGTCATGAGGTGTAAGTTTGAGGTAGCTGGCAAGCACTGGTATAAGCTGACCAACTCTCCTGTGCGTAAGCAACTACACCCTGTCTGCCCAGAGGTCCATCTCCAAACCAAGGCTGGAGCATGGGTACCGCTCACGGGTTAAAGATTCGGACTGCTATTCTGGCTTGAGGGGAGAAAGAAAATGAAGGTGGAAAAGGATGGAAGTTTTAGGGTTTTCTCACACTTCCTTCGCCCTGACAAAACACAATCTCCACTCCAGCAGCTGTGTGAAAGCAGATATAGAAGGGACAGACATTGCAGATAGGTCCACTCCTGCCAAGCACTATGAACATGCTGTTACTCTTCCCACACCAAATGCCAGTTTTCAGCTGGTTTTAACTTGGCCATACTTAAACCATTTGGGCTGGACTTTGTCTTGCTGGTTGGCTGCCTAACGCTGAACTATCTATACAAATATAGATATAAAATACATAATTTCAGCCAAAATGATTCATCTGCTTCCAAGAACATTGTAAGGGGAAATACTTTGGTTTCTCTTGCTTTTGTTACAGAGAAATCTGATGACCTTTTCTTTGAAGAACTCTTGAAGCTGCATGCTTTTGGCATGCGGACTTGAAGTTTGGCAAAAGGAGAAGCAGGGAAGGCCTTTGGTTTAGTCCAGATGCACCCTTTGCTGTCGCCAAACTTAGCCAAGTCTTTGAAATATTCCATTTCACATGTGCTCCCTTAAGACAGCCTTACAGTGCTCACCGACTAAATTCCCTGAAACTTTTCCCCTTTCAGGATGCGTATCAGCCAGGGGCTGAGCAGGATTTCCAGATAAGTAAAGCTGTGGATCGCTGTGATCCAGGCCACAAGTTCAGTCCCTCCCTGAGATTAGGCAGCTCCTGCCCCCTCACACTGGTGAGCACATGAAGGCTGGTGGGGAAAGGAACTGACCGAGTGCTGGGATGAGAGAGGATTTGGGATGGGGATGTGGCTGAAGGGAGATTGGACTGGATCTGGGAGGGGAAGGGAAGGTGAGCATCCATGAGGACTCAGCATGAAGAACTGCGAGCAGCTAAGAGCACGGCACAAGGATGCAGAGGATCCTGCAAGGATGCACCCCTGGAGAAAGCCAGGGTATCCCAGGAGCCAGAGGAAATGAGGAGCAGGGCAAGAGGAGAGGGGCAGCCAGCTGCTGAGTATCACCAGCACTAAAAGAGGCAAGGGCCCCGGCAAAACCAAAAGGTCTTGGACAGCATCACAGGCAGAGGTGACAACCAAAAGGTGCGCAGGGAGCGTAAGAGCTGACATTTGGGGGTGTCAGGACAAGATCACATCTGCAAAGAGGTTTCTTTAACACAAAGCATAGAGGGGAAGCTGCATATCATGGAAGTATTACTATGAGTGCTCATCCTAGTAGGGGGTAAATTAGCCCTGCACCATGAGGTCAGTGTTCTGCCCTGCTAGTGGATATCAGCAGAGCTCTGTAAGTGTGAACTGAGGGTCTTGCAGAGATGTGCGGGCTCCACGCTCTAAAGACAGAGGAGGGAATTCATTGGAAAGTAATAAACTGTAAATCAGGACGTTGCTTCCAAGCAGGAAAGGACACATCCTGCTTGGTATGGTGCAAATGAAACCCTCCAACGTGGCTGAGTCTCAGAATAGCTCCATTTGTTTATTTATTTTCATTGTGATGCTCTGGTTTTGCTTGGAAGCAGCCGCACTGAAATCTTTGCAGCTCCGAGGTCTCCAACCTCAGCTCCAGCCCAAAGGAGGGCAGAAGGTTTGGAGACCATCCAGGCAAACATTTGAAGCTTGTGAGCCTCACTTTGCACTAGCATTTAGAGCCCCCTTCACAGTCATACTTCATTAGCTCTAGGCACCAATACAAACAGTCTCTCTATGGACATTAGCTGGCCTTTCATGGGACCGCTGTTCTCCACGGATGAGCAGTCAATGCTACCAGTCTCTGCTTTTGCTTTATTTTTCCTTTAAGGAGGAAAACTTTCTTACCACTTTCTTAAAAATAATAATAAATAAATTTTAAAAGCACAGAAAAAAAATGCAGTTACACTCTCAAAGCAGTGATACCTTTTCAATTTTCCCCCAGAATTGCACAGGATGCCCAGGATGAACACTGCCACTTTTTCTCAGGAAACACATCTCTTCTTCCTCGTTTTGTACCTAGGCGAGAGCAGAAAGTTTGCATTCAGGCTGTGTCAGCAGCACCGGGGTGACTTGCCCATCTTCCAGCCAGGGTGCCAGCCAGTGACTCATCTGTGATGGAAATCAGGCAGCGTGAAGCAGAAGAAGAATGGAGAAAGCAGTGGTCCATGTTATGCTGAGTGCGTCACTCTGCCAGGAGATGTCTTCCTCTGCAGACGGGGTCACAGGCCCTGGCAGACACGATGGGCAGAGCTGGACCTCAAGCTGTGGGGAAACCTGCGGTGGGGAGTGTTTGTGCGTACGAGCGTCTGAGAAAGGGAGAGTCTCTGGGCAGCTCTCCGTTTCAACGCTTCCTATCTGGAGCGGCTGGAGATTATCTGTTGGAGCTATTTCTTTGTATTGAATCTTCTGTTCTGTTTTAACGGCAGGTTCTGGATTCTGCAGGGAGCTTATACTTTTTAACACAAACCTGAACGCCTGGAAACCAGGCGGTTTGGCCAAACACTCTCCCTTCCCCAGGCCTTGACCCCAAAGCACTGGGGCTGCCCCCTGGTCCCCGAGCCCTGCCTTGCCATGCTCTGCCCTGCCCTGCCAGGCTTTTCCCTGTCCTGCCAGGCTCTGCCTTGCCGTGCCACACTCTGCTCTGCGCTGCCGTGCCAGGCTCACATCCAGCACCGTGGTCGTGTCACCACATTTTGTTAGCAGGGTATCCTGGGGCACAGTGGGATCTGCAGTCCAACCAGGGTGCTGGGCCTGTGAAAGGGCAAGATGAGCACAAAGCACCTGGAATGCAGCTCCCAGGAGACAGAGCAGCATCAAGAAGTTGTGAGTGTGACAGGATCTGAGCTGCTAGAGAAGGAGCAATTCTTCTCTCCCTGTCTAGAGGAGAGCCAAGTAGCCATCTGAACTGGGGTAGTCCTCAGAAACTGCACAGCAGAAGTGGCTTCACAGGAGAATTTGGCATTGGAAGAAGGATCGGATGAGATTTGGCTGCTGAAGTCCTTCTGTCCTCAACTTCTCCTCTGCAGGCTGGCTCCTGCCAGCTGTTCCTCCATCTCTTTGTCACAGCTCTGCCAGCTTTGGCCAAGCCGAGAGACGAGCCTTTCCAGACTCAAAGCTAGGAGCCTGCCGAGGGGAGCTAGACCTTAGCAGAGATCCTTAGCCTCGCAAATTGATCTGAGAGCTCCTCCAAGGGGCAACAGCACCGTGGAGGAAAAGCTTGCCCACCGTCTCTCTCCCCCTGCATCAGCAGGTGTCTGCAGAGCCATCAGACCTGCGGTGCTCCACAACCTCGGGCGTCTGCTCCACTTTTCTCTGAGAGAGACAGCCAGGGCGCTTCCCTGGGTGTGAGCAGCTCCCACGCAGCGGGCCAGCGCTCAGTGCCAGGGGATGTGTGCGCAGAGCCAGCCGGAGGTAAAATGCAATCCTGCTTTCTCTGAGACAGCCAGGGCCAAGCCCAGAGAATGAGGCAAAGAAAGCCTTTGCTGTCAGAGTCAGGGTTTACAACCAGCCGTAAATGGCCTCAGTCCCTAAAGTTCCCATGGTGACAGTCCTGGTGGGAACCGAGCTGTCTCCTCTGCCCCGTCCCCACCAGCCCTTCCCAGGTGGGGGGGTGCAGCCTCCTGGCACAGCCTGGGTGAGCATGTCCAAATCCAACATCCCCCAAGATGGGGAAAGAAGCGTGGCCCCATCTCTGGGAGAGCAGCAGCCAGGGCACCTTGCATCGCATCCCTCTGGGGCCAGGCTGCAAGTGCAGCAGCTTTGGGGTTTGCTGCTTCTCATTTGGCTGCGTGCAGGGTTTGGTATTCGCCTCCACTCAGGCTCCAAAAGGGAAAAGTTTGGTGACAACAGCAACGGATGAACCAGCTCTCCCTGAAACACAGACACAGAGCACCTACCCCCGAAGCCAAAGGCAAGCTTTCTGGAGAGAAAGGCTGTTTGTGATCCACGATCTCTGCTATCAGCTCCTCTTGAATTCACCAGCTAGTTTTCTTGGCTGGTGCATGGCCAGCTTGATTTGCCACTCTTTCCAGCACATGACATTCCCTTGCTTGTTATACCAACTTGCTTATTTAACACATTCACACAGGGAAGGGCCCATTGCAGAGGCATTGGTGTGCGATGCAGACCTAGGTTTGCTCTGAAGGAAGGCTTCCTTTTGACTTGCTCTGAGACAGTGGGCAAATCCCTTAATCCTTCTGCAGCAAAGATTCCCATGCATTAAAAAAAAGACATAGCTTTTCCTCTGCTCTTGCTCTGCCTCCCATGCTACTAGAGAAAAATCTCTTTCCTTGTGGAGATGGATGTATGCACCACATCATCCCACCACGAAACCTACTCTAGACTCCCTCCCAGTGGGACTGGTCCCACCAGACTATCCCCAGGGTGGACACTGCTGCCTGAGCTAATTACCCCAGGCTCCCTGTATAGCTGGTGGGAAGAAAAAGCATCTTTAGGACTTGATCAAGCTAACTTATTTGAGATGTCAACTTGAGAATGAAACAACTGATACTGTAAGTGCTGCTGGCTGCTCATGAAGCCCAGGACATCTTGGTCACATCAGATGTCTCCACTGCAGAGCCCAAAATGTGGTCAGACAACTCGTGCTGGCCACAGCAGTTGCAGTTTGGATGCACAGATGGTGTGACACCAGTGAGTGAAAAAGATGACTTTCCCCCAATCGTCTTTCTGAGTGTAATTCCTCTTAACCTTGGCTGGTTACGGCATCGCTGTGCAACGAACGTGAGTCACTGCTGTAACAGACTGAATTACGACTCCTTGCTTGCTGAGTTTAAAACAGAGGAAGGCAGCTTAAGCAAACGGAAGGGGCTAAGCATGTGAAAAATGTTCCCTTTTCAAAACTGCCATTAGCCAATTGAAAATCTTTGTATTTGGGCTGCAAGTCTATGCCAAGTCTCTGTCTGAGGCTCAGTTCAAACAGGCTATATAATCCCTTCCAGTCTGGGCTCATAATGGAAATGCCAACAGACCGTTAAGCACAGCGGTATTGCCAGGTTCTGCTATAATTAAACACACACAGGAAAAGGTATAAATAACCAGGTTAAATTAAGGCAGGGGGCTGTGATTGAAGGGATCACCGGGAAAGCCTGCAGCCTGATTGTGTCTGACCAGTTCAGGGGTGGTCGACCAGGGACCTGGGGTTTGCGCCTGGCCCAGGTGAGCCCTCTCCAGCAGATGCTGTGTATTAAAGCCAAGTCAACTGGCCATGATCACCTGCAGAGCGTGATGTCCCAGCCCCCAGGCCTGCGCTCCTGCCCTCTGTGCCTTGCAGAAAGCCACATGAAGGGGAAGATGGGAGCCTCCCTGCCTTCTGGGCCATGCTCAACCTTGCTGGGTTTATTTGCCCCACTGGGGGGCCTTGTTTCTTGTTTGCCACCTTGTCCTCATTTCCACAAAAAACAGATAAGGTGGCTTGAGGAAATGATGATGCAGACTCCACAGATAGATAGAAAAGCTCAAAATACAAGAACAAAAGGGAAGCAGAGGATGCAGAGACTTCTTTTGGGGACATTGGTCCCGAGGATCACTTTACCCACAGCCTCAGGGTCCTCCGAGGGAGGGAAGCACCTCTCTGCAGCGTGGAGGCGATGCAAAGCAGCATCCTCTCTGCAGGTTGTTACCTCTGCCACATCCCGGCTGTCTGGCAAGACACCCTCCTGCTGCTGGGGAAAAGATGGGACGCTCCCCCGCAGAACACTGGCCTGGCCGTACCAGCAGACAAGCAAAGCCAGGAGTAAAGGCAGACTGACAAGTGAAATGGTCCCACGCCAGCCTCCTTCCTTGTGCTGATGGGTGCACGAAGTAACACCACGTGAATGCTGCGGGACTCCCGGGTAAGGCTGTGCGGGCTGCAAGACCCACAAACGCCACCACACAGTCCCATGCTTGCTCGGCACGGCGGTGCTGGCTCCCGAGCTTTTCCGCAGGATTAGCTGCACGCACTCATCCCTCCTGGTTTTCCTCCTGTGACTCCCAGCTCGGTTTGACTGAGTTTTCTGGGACAACTCTTCTAAATTTGTACAAGTATCCAGGGAGCTTTAGTAAATAACACAGTAAATATTTGTTTTCAGTATTTGTCTTTCAAAAAGACAATGCGGCAGCAGCCACGCAGCCACACATAAGGACGTGGCTACGCGTGCGACCCCGGGCGATCACAGAGCACACCCTGCATCTGAAAACTGCGGCTCAATTTTCTATCTGAAGAAATAACTCCACCAGGATTACGTGAAAAAGACCCCCCTCTGCTGAAACCAGATACACGCGTGCTCCAGCGCATATGTATATTTGTGTACGCTCGTATATTTTTCTGACCGCAGTCATCAAGCATCAAATCTTGCACTTTCCAAAAAAAGAAAAAGCTCATTTCCAGCCTGCAAGACCGACTCTGACCTCAGCCTGTGCTTCCCCAGCTGAGCTAATAACGCTCCCAACCCCCAAAATATGGAGGCAGCTCAGAATGGAAATGTTAAAGAGCCGTAATTCCAGAGGATGTGAATGGCTAATTCTGTACATTCAAATGAAACAGAGGGGAAATATACTGAATGGAGCCCATGTATAAGATCATATGAAATGTAAAAAGACTTGTTGTTCGGCACACACACTGCCTCTTCAATCTAGTTCTGTTTAAATGCCCATTCTTTTCGTTTGGCATCTCCTTGTCCCTCGATGGCTGAATCAAAAGAGGAACGAAATAATGACACAAAGATTTTAAAAAACTCAGCCCCAGCTGCAGCAGGGAGAAGCCTGAAGCGAAACGTGAGAGCGTACGGCTCTTTGTTAAGGTTTCCTTGGCTATAGAATATGGTATATGAAACGCCTGGCGGATCCCGTTTGGTCCTATGGAAGGAGAGCTCTTAAGGTGGCTCCCTTGGGTTTGGGGAGGGCTGCGGGAAGGCTTCCCCGCATTTGCAGGCAGCAAGCGTCCCACCTGCGGAGACCCCACGGCCCGGCCAGTTCCCCCTCCAAACGCCCCAGGGGTCTGAGGCGGTCTCTCCCCTGACGGTGGGTGGTCCAGCCTTTTTTTGTCTTTTCCTTCATTGTAGCTGCCACTTTACATCAGGAAACCAAACTCAGTGCTTCTTGATGGGAGATGGTTCCAATTTATATGGGTTTCCAGGAAATAAATATGGTTTTTTCCGTGCCTCTGAGGTATTTTGTGTATGCCCATCCCCAGCCAGCAGAGCCATGCACACAAGCAGCTACGAGGTGCTGGTGCCAGCAGAGCACAGCCCATGCTCCCCGGCTACAGCCTTTTCTAAACTCTGAATTTAGAAGCTGGTGGAAGAGTTGACGCCCTGACAACTGCAGGGACCCCGGCGTCATCAGCCCAGCAGAGCCAGGGCAGAGCTGGGGCAAGGCTGCCTGTCACCTCCTGGTCTCCAGCACCTACGTGCACAAGGAAAGTTCGGCAGGTCCTTGCACCAGATGCCCCCACTGCAACCTCCTTGCAAATGCTGCAAGAGATAATGCCTTTTAGAAAAGGGCATCGCCCAGAGCATCCACTTCTGGGAAGGAAACCCAGTGTTTTCTCAGCTCTCTGGCTATGAGGAGCAACCAGGGAGAGAAGGTACGGTGTGGAGGAGGAGGGTCACGAGGATGGGGCCAGCTCTGCCCACCACCACCCAGCCACTTGGCCAGTGCCACAAACAGCAACACCAAAAGACATCTAGTAAGTGCCGTGGTGACCAGCTCCCCACAGCTGAGTGGCTTTGAGCCATATTGCTTAATCTAAACAAATGTTCTGTGAATATCAACACTAATTCATTTTCCGTGGGCTGCAGTTTTCCTCTCGGAGGCTCTTCCAGCAGCTGCAGCTGATTTCTGCTTGTGCCCAGCATGTCTTCCCCAGGACCCCCCACCTTCACGGTCACCAAGGTGGTTCCCAGCGTGTCCACTCACAGACACCAGCCTTTGGGACATGCTGGGAGTGGGCTCTTTCCAGGGGTTCCCTGTGGGAAAACCCAGTGATGCTGGCTTGCCCTGAGCTAGCATCAGCACCGAAGGCCCAGTGGCCAACCCGTACCACCTGGATAGGTACTAAAAGTATTCATTGGCATTGATGAATTCTCTGCATTGTGTGTTACCTGGGACAGACTTGGGCTGTGGAGTCCTTGCATGTTGTGCGTACCCCACCTCACAGCTGCTGGGCACCCACCGCAGGCCAGCACAAGCGGGGTGCCATGCCCGGCCAGGCAGCAGGATGCTTCTCTGCAGCGAGGAGCGCAGGTCTGCTCTGCTCAGCTCTTTGCCTGGCAGGAGGGCCTTTGTAAACCACCGGGGAGACATTTCCAAAGCCAACGGGTCACTCCAGTGCCCTTGGCTATCTTGGCTAAATTCCAGAGAGGAGGGGTGCCACGACCACTGGTCCCCCCTGCCAGGGCTGCACGCCGGCCATGTGTGCTGCTGGCACATCAGGAGACTTGTCACCCGCCTGTCCCCAGGGCTGGTGAGGAGGAGCACGTTCCTCCATGGCCACTGAAACCACCTCATGACGCTCGCACGCATGGCTGCCAGGAGGCTGGCACGGTGCAGGGGAGGACAGCCAGAGTGCCCATGTGATCCCCTCGCTGCTATTCCTGGTCCCGGGAGAGGCTGGAGGACTGTCACACGGAGTGAGAATCACCCGGCTGCAGCATACAAGCCAGGTGAGTCCAGCTGTGGTGACAGCAAAGTCCTAATTAGTTCATTGCATCAGACCGGCCAAACACTCACAGTCATTACCCAAGGATGGCCTACGTGCCGGGCAGGGTGTACTCCCCTGATCCCTGCTTCCCAAAATGGGACCGGGAGAGCCAGACTAGCTCGCCCTGGAAAAGGGACATGCTGTGTGCTGTGCCCGGCAGGCCAACCAACTCCAGGTCCCATAAACCACATGGAGAAAAACCAGTGAGACAAAGTGCCAGGCACACAGCAAATGGCCCGAGAGTGACTGTCCTACACGGTGAGGTCTCATCCTGCTCCATGCATGGATGTGGAATGGGTGTCTCTTACCCACAGCCACAGGGACCCAGGCACAGGATGATGGGGTGCACACCAGCTCCCCCATCCTGCTCCCCTGCACCTGGGGCTGTAGGCAGGCATGACCCACTCCATTCCGACCAATTCCTGAGGTTGGAGAGCTGGGCGCGCGTTTGGAAGCCCCTCAACACAGCAATAGTGGGGCGAGCTCCCCGCATGCTCGCTGGCAGCTTTGCAGAGAGGTGCTCTCCCTGCGAGCTCAGCCAGACACTGCGTGAGGTCGGAGCCCTGCCATGCACCCAGTCCCCGCAGCATCGGAGGGCAGCAGCACCGCTGCCTCGGAGGTAGCGCAGGCAGGTTTGGCAGGGAACTATGTATCTTGGAGCTGCTTTCCCCGCGGCGGTAGCTGGAGCTGATTCTGAATACTTAGCTGGTTTAATATGCAAACAAAAATCCCTGGATTGTCAGGTCTTCCAAGCAAGGGACCATCCGAGTGCTTGGCAAATACGCAGGGTGTGGGGGGAGCTGCTGTAGCCGAGCGGCGATAGCCAACGCTGGTCACAGGGTGGAGGTGAGAAACTGCAGGCCCAGCCGAGCAGCCCGGGCTGGGCTCTGCTTCATGCTCGCTCAGGTTAGCTGCTCTCCTTTGCTCAAGCCAGGCTCACATGATGGGGCAAGGTGTGCCCCAATCCTCCCGGGGCTTGAGGCCCATCAAGGCCTGTGCTGCTGCTGGCTTCAAGGCGTCACAAGGTGCTGGGCCAGGCAGGGACCTTCTGCTGACTGCGAGGTGGAAGCACCCATGCTGCTGCAGGTTCTCCTGTCCTCCTCCTGCATCACCTCCAGGTCCCGGGGGCACCTCACTCCGCTGGCTGGAGAGTCCCCCTCCTGCCAGCCCTCTGGATGAAGGATCCTGCAGGACCCAGGATGCCGCTGAAGCATGGACTCCTTTAGGGTGGCACACAGTAACCACCTCCCAGCACACAGCAGTCCTACCTAACTGGTTCAGACAAACCAGGGGTGATAAAAAACTTTGTGTCCTGCTGAAACTGCTGTGGGATTTAGGTCAGGCAGGTGAGATCACCCAGGCTGGAGTGGGACCAGCGGTCAGGAACCGGTGCCCAAATGGTGCCAAAGTCACCACCAGATCTGCAGGACACCACCCCTGAGGCACAGCCAGCCACACTGCGGGGCGGGGGGGGGGTAAGTGCTGCAGCACCAGCCTCGTCCATCCCACAGGTAACATGGGCGCTCCTGAGAAACAGGGCCCAGCCGCTGCGAGTGCCGTGCTGGGGCTTTCTGTGGGGTCCCATGCCGCAGGATGGCTCTGCTCCTGCACTGTGGCACGGGGGTGGCACAAGGGTAGGTACCCCCAGCAGGAACCAGATCAATGTGCTGTTCGGAAAAGCCACTTTAGAGCTTCCCTCCTGGAGAAGCACTGCTCTTGGTGGTCTTCTCCAAAGCTTCCCCTGAGAATCTCTGCACCTCGAACAGTCCACAGAAGGAAACTCAAGCCTCACAAATGCAGGCAGCCAAAGCTGCCTCTGGAGGAAATTTTATCCCCCGTGTGGCAGAGTGGGCAGAGTGGATGGGAAAGCAGCGATTCCCTCAGCCCATTGCCTCCCAGGAGCAGCAAGGGCTGTCCATGTTGTGCTGCAGGCACGACCCACACCCGCCTGGGCGTTCAAGGGAAGGCTGTGGGGCTGCGCACAGTCACTTCTGCTGCTCAGTCACTAGTCCCACAATTGCGCCAGCAATGCTAATGTCCCAGTCCCTACAGTGGGAAATCCTGGCTGCAGCTGAAAGTGGCCAACACATGCAGTCCCAGGTGATACCTCAGAGGCCCCAAAAACAAAAACAAAGGGCTTTTCCTCTCCTTATCTCAAAGCACTGAGCACTCACCCCCAGCTTCTCTGCCACCAAATGGCAGGGAGTTACTCAGCTTCTTCTCCCAGCTTTCCCCACCAAAGGGGACCTGTCACGGGAGAGCAGGATGGGGGGCTGTGAACATCCCCCAGGGCACAAAGAAGCTGCAGGGGAGGAGGATGCCCCCGCACTGCTTTGCAAGGCCGGGCATAGAAATGGGCAGTGGGGAGAAGGGAGTTTGGTGACAGCAAAAGGCAGCTGTGCCCCCCCAAAGCCCAGCCTGCTCCCAGACACACACACACACACACACACACACCCCGCTGGCCCAGCGCCCCCACCCCGGGGCTGCCAAAACCTCTCCAAAGGGTGCACGGTGAGCATCATCGGGGCACGCCAGGGCCCAAGGTCACAGCGGCAGCCCAGTGTGAAACCTACGGGGCCGCGCTCGCCCCGAACCGGGCTCCCCTCCGAGTGCCGCCGGGGACCCCGGTGCGGCGAGGTGCCGGGGTTTTCGGGCGGGAAGCGGCGGGCGGCGGTGCCGGCATCTCCACGAGGACACCTTAAAGTCGGTGCCTGCGGGCTGCCTCCCCGCCGCCCCGCTCCGCTCCTCGCCGCTCCTCGCTGGGAAGCAGCTGACTCGGGGCGGCTGCCAGCGCTGCTGGCTGCTGGATCCGGCCGCTGCAACGTGCAGCCTGACATGTAAACCCGGGCAGGCCTATGCTAATGGCTGGGGGAGGGCGCCTGGCGCAGGGGCGAGGGGGAACGGAGGTGGAGACCGGAGCTCAGCCAGCAAATTTCCCCCCCCTTCTCCATCACCACCTCCCCGCATCCATCTGCCTCCCCTCCTCCTCCTCCTCCATTCATAAAATCCGGGCGGCACTGCCATCTACCGTAGCGTGCGATGGCCACCCCGCCGCCCTGCTCGGTCCACGGGCAGCCCCCCAAGCCCACCGCCCCGCCGGCACCCCCGCCCGCACCCCGACCCCTGCCCGTGGGTCCCGGCCCCATTGCAAGCCCTCATTGCAGCAGCGCTCCCAAAGCCCCCACGAGACTTCCCATGGGACAGAAGGGAGATCCTGTCCTCGCCCTTAATGCCAAGTTGGGGGTCTCTCCATCCAGCCCCTCACCCCAGCCTCAGGCCTGCCCCAGCTGCATCTGAGGGGTCTCCCCGCTGCCCTCTGGGGCAGCACAGCCCAGAGCTGAGCGGTCAGCCCCACCACTGCCGATCAGGCAGCTAGAAATCAGGAGGTGGTAAAGACAGCAGTCGCCAACCTCTGCTGTCTGGTCTCCCACCCTTAGGAAAACCCTCAGCTCCTGTTTTCAAGCACCTCCTTAAAACCACAAAGTCCTCTCTCAGTGTGAGGAGATAAGGGAGATAAAACCCGAGCTTCTCCTGTAACCATGGGCCTGAGGCTTTAAAAAAAAGATGAAAGTAGACTTGCCCGCCAGGGAAGGGTGAGTTAGCCATCAGCCGTCCCTGTTGGGGAGGAAACCCTCCCAGGGCCAAGCAGCCCCCTCCAGGAGGAGAAACTGAGGGGCAGCCCCTTTCCCTCTGCAAGAGGACGGGCCCAGTGAGCCGGTTCCAGTTCCCCACTGGGGAGGGCCTGGGGTCCCCCCACCCCCCTCTGCTTACAGTGTTCTATTCTCCCTCCTCAGCATGCAGTGGGGCAATCTCTGGTTGGGTCTTACTCCACATCCCTTACTATCACCCACAGGAATAAAGTCTTGCCTGCCGCTCCTCCTCCTCCCCTCCCCCCCCCGCTGGTCAGGGGACCCTCCCCAGTCCCCCATGCCCTTCCTTTCCTTCCTTCCCTCCCTTCACTAGGAAGGATTATCCCCAAACAGCAAAGATGGCAACTCCACACGGCAGCAGGAAGCGAGCAGCCCTGCGGGTTGGATGGGGCCGGACCTCCAGGCTCATGGGTGGCGGCGAGCAGGAGCAGCGGGCTCCCTGGCCAAGTCTCCCCCCTGGCAGCATCTCAGCTCACACCAGCTTCCCTCTTTGTTCACTGGAGCTCCCCCTGCCAGGACTAAGGCCCCAGGGGAGTGAGAGAAGGGGAAGGGGGTGAATTTGGACCAGCCCAACAGAACAACCTGCAGGCGGGTCAGTGTGTGCAATGCATGTGCAGGTGGGAGACCTCACGCTTGAAGCTGAATGGGGAGCACTGTCTGAGCATCTCTACAGGGAGGAGAGAGAGGGAGGGAGGGAGAGAGAGGGGGAAAAAATCTTGTGAGTGCAGCGTTTGCAAAATGAGCTGGCGGTAAATAGCTGGAGGATAGACAGCGTCTCTGTACGTGATGCACAGCACGGAGAGCTGCACCTGAGCGAGGCTGGGCCTCTGCTCGCTCTGGCATCACACGTCACTTACTGATGCATCCTCCTCAGCCTGCCCTCTCTCTGCACCAACTCCCCCGCCTCCGTCACGAAAATGCAGCGGGAAAAATGGGTTCCCCCACACACCCAGTGCAGCAGAGAGCCGGGAGAGGCACAACTGAACTTGATCCAAGGTCCAGCTCTTTCTGGAGACATCCAACAGCACGAACCTCCTGATCCCCTTTTCCTGCTGGAGACCCACACCCCCTGAGCTCAGCCTCTCCCCACGCCCCTGCTCAAGCGCTTTCTTCCCCAAGCAACGGCAGCCGTGTTGCCAACACTCCCTGCTTGCAAGTGTCGGTCTCGCTATCCACGTCCCTTTGTTCCCCTCTCAGGGCAGCCTTCCTCTGTGTTTTGTGGCAAGAAGCTGAGGCCCAGCACAACTCATCTCACTTGGGGCGCTCGGGGCGGGAGACCACCTCCCCTCCTCCCCCCCGCTATGAAAGACCAGGCAAAATTCACACAGCGCCTGAAAAATGCTGCACCCTTCCTACGTGCTGTAGGAAAAGGAGCAGAAACCCTCCTTCCCTTATAGAAGCGCGCACTCAGGGGAATAGCTTATAGCAAAACCGGCCAATTATTTGCAATTTTCCAAGGCTTCCTCCCCAGGCCCACTGGGTTTGCTGGTCCCAGAGGCGTTAGCGAGCGGTCCCGCACCCGGTGCTCCGTGGGAAGGCCGGCACCCGCCTGACACCGTGTGGCCGCCGCCCGCCTTGCAGGGACCCGGGGCGGCGGGGAGGGTGCCGGAGCCAGCCCGGGGATGGGGACCGAGGCGGTGGGAAGGGAGGAATGGCTGCGTGGGAGTGGGAACAGAGGGTCTCGCCCAAAGTGACTCTTAGCAGAGCAAAGCTAACAGGAGCAGGGAGAAAGTGCAGACCGAGGGCGTGCCTGGCTCCCGCCACCCGCCATCCAGGGATAAAACGCTACATACTTTAATAAACCAGCACACACGTGTCCCGGCAGTTTCCATAGGTGCCCGTGAATTCAGCCCAGCATGTCCAGAAGGAAAAGAATTTCAATTTACTGCTAGCTGATACCGCAGGCTCATATGAGAGCACAAGACCTCTTGCTCTATGGGCAGCACGTCACAGCGGGGGGCTGCTATGACAATGCCTCAATAGAGGAGAGGCCCCTAAGAACATCCATAGGGGTTTCAAGCCCCTCAGAGTCCTCTGCATTGCACGGCAGGGCCTTTCCCCTGCCCTTCCATGGTTTTGCTCACCTCCTGCCAGGAGGCTGAATTTCCACTTCCCGAAGCACAAAGGCTGAGGTCTCTGTAGGGGCTGTGCAGGAGTAAAACCCAGTCATCTGCAAGGGTGAGGGTCAAAGTGGCCCTGTATGGCACGTGTCCCACACAGGTCATGGTGCCTGTGCCAAGTGTCACACACTCCTGCAAAAGTCAAAACACCCCAGCAATTTCTGCTGCTTGAGGCTGACTCTGCAGCGTGTCTGAGGCACCACCAGCAACTACAACACAGCAGAACCCCAGCCCAGGAACGCTCCAGCAGCAGCTGGGGACAGGGCTGGCACTCACCCTTCCCAGGGAATCAGGAGGCATGGCTCCACATGGTGCCCCAGGGAAGTTACTGACCCTCAGCGTCATCTCCTGCAGGGACAGCTGAGGTCTGTCCTCATCTCTGGAAAAGCCGCTGGGATGTTGGGGGCAGGTGGAGGTGGTCATGTTTGCTGCGAGGGCTTTGAGAGCCAAAACCTTAGAGCAGGCAGCCCTTGCTCCAGGTGCTTACCCAGACACCCAAGCAAAGCCCTGCAAACTTCATGGAAAAGCTTGTCTTCATTTAGGAGAGGATCCTTTGCATACCCTAACTTACCTGAATCCCTTCTCCATTTTACAAACCCCAGTGGATGTCCCACCCTTACTCCTCCTGGGGCCATGGGGAGAGACTTCCAAATCCCACCAAGGCCTGAGCATCTGATGGCCACCAGCTTGGTTCTCCTGCAGGTACATCAGCTGTGCCTGGGGAGCCCATGGCCCCTAACCCTGTCGTACTGCTTGCAGCCTTCACAGCCTCCCCCAGGCATACCCAGCTCTGCACGCCTCTGCAGGGAGAGAGACCATTTCTCATTCCCAGGCCTTCTCCTGTGTGGGCAGCCAAGGTTGCCCATTTCTCAGAGCTTGGGGCAGAGCTCGCACTCGCTGTAGAGCCTGTTGGTAGAGGGACGGTGCGGCTATCAGCTGCTTTCTCTGCTCTGACTTCAGTTTCTCTAAACTGGCTGCAGTTCAGAGAGATTTCAACGTGATATTCTGCCCCAGCACGTCCCTCTGGCCCGAGCCCAGCGGGGAGAACCAGAGACATTCAGACGGCACATCGCAGGGGAACCATTTTAATTAAAAGAGATGCTCTGGTCAGCGGGGCACAGGCTTCTTTGGGGATATGGGGAGGAGGAGTGAGCTGGGTGAGTGATGCAGGTGGAAGACGTGCCTGCTCAGGGTTAGCTCTGGACTTGATAGCTCAGCGAGAAAAGCGGGAAGCAGCGCTGGTGCTCGCCTCCCAGTCGCATCATGGGGCTGGTGCTCCTGGCAATGCTTAGAGTGCCCTGAAAGCCCAGTGCAAACTGGGGGACTCCCTCCCACAAATTCAAAGCATTTGCTGCTCCCTGATACCAATCCCTCTCCTGGCAGAGAAGGAGGATGTCTGTGTGCTGCTTATGGATGTTTGGGGGTACGGGGGCCTCGTACTGGCTCTCTGTCTCTGCCAGAAAAGAAAGCTCTGCACCAGGGCGGATATTGCAGCATGGTGGGGAGTCACTGCAGTCACAGCCACTTCCCAGAGGTGGGAATGACCACTAGGTCTGATGTCCATCCCAGGGAGCCACAAAGCCCCGCTGTGCTCTCAGCTCAGGCGGTGGAGGGGATCCCTCTCTGCAGGGGCAATACTAAGAAGACCAGAAATAAATTGCAAGGAGGAGTAGGGTTTGAGGAAGAATTAGGCATGGGGATTTTTCCTTACGTAGAAGCACAGGATCCCCAGGGACTGGGAGGCTTGAAAGAGGGCCAAGCCCTAGTGTCCATCCTAAAAAGCCTCTCTCAGGCTGGCCTCCCAGCTAGAGCCTACTCCACCCTGGGTAGCTGTGCTCCTCCCGCCTTCACCTGAGGTTCCTGGGATGCTCTGGAAAAAAGCTCCCAGACACCAAAACATGTGGCTCTGAATCACCAGGAATGTGTCTCCTTCCAGGCACCCTCCAGGCCCATTTTCTGCTCCTGGGACAGCTGTGAAAAGCAACGGTCAGGCCCTCCATGCCATGCCTGCCGGCAGCTGTTCTCCTGCAGGAGTCAGAGGTGGAGCAGCCTCCAGCCTGGCACAGAGGCAGGTGACGTGATGGGGAGCGGCGCCATGCTCCTGTCCCAGCAAGGATGTGTCCCGCTGCCTCCCCGCCTCGGCTAGTGGCAGCCTGGCCATGTGAAACCACAATTATATTTCAAGCAGTGCGGAGAGCATTTCTAGCCCACGCTGCTGGTCGCTGTGAAGAGATGTATGTGCTGATCAGCACTGATGAGACGGAGGGAGCGTGGCAAGAGGATGGGTGGCACGGGATGGAGGTGGGGAAGCTACACTGCTGGTCCTCAGCAATTCCTGGCAAGACAGCAAGGAAAGGGTGGAGAACGACTACGTGATGCTTCGCAGGGAGAACTGATCTTATTAATAAAAACTGCTTCTTCCCAAGGCCTTGATAATCTCTCCTGCTGCAGATTATTTACAGCTGTGGAATTTAATACTCCAATGAACAAAGCTCCCCAAAGTGGAGAGGGAGCAAGCGGACTGTTAACCCTTCTGCATGGCACCAGGGGCTTTCGGCGCAAGTTTGATGTCTCAATGCAGCTGAGCCACAAGCTGTCGCAGCCCCACCAGATCTCAGCACCTATGTGGCCAGCACCCAAACCAGGCTGATACTTGGCAGAAAGTCAACCCAAAGCCCATTCAAACACCTGGATGGGGAAAACACCTCTTAATTAAAAAGACAGGCCAGTGAGTAGCGCTCGGAGGCAGAGCCTGGGCAGGGCTGGGGGCTGTGTTGTCAGCGAGGCGGTGCTGCATTAACACCACTGGGTAAGCACTTGACCTTAACAGATACCAGGCCAACAAAATCAGCCCCCAGGCTAAGAAGATTGCTGGCCCCAGCTAAGTTATCCACCCTAGACGCTCAGCGTCAGGAGTGTGTGAAACTGAGCCAGCTAAGCCCTGGGAACTTTGCTCTGGGTCTGCAACACCAGCAGGGTCATGAACTGCAGCACAGCGCTCCCTCTGCCCTCCCTGGGACCAGAAAGCCCATGGTTAACGTATATGCTTTAATATGCTCTGCAATGTACCCCTTCCTCAGCTTGTCTTGAAATTCAGTGCATCTCATGATGAGGGCATAGGACCCATTGGACTTGGCTTATTTACCTGAATGGTGCCTTAGATATAGCTGATTTGGAGGGAGAGAGAATGGGGTGGGCTTGAGGCACAGCCTGGCGAAAGCAGGGGTGAGAGGGATATATAGGAAGGACCGGTTAATCACACGGGCTGGTTTTCCCACCAGCACCTGAGCCTGGTTTGAGTGTGTTCGTTGCTGAATGGGATGGGCACAAGAGAACAACCAGAGGAAGGGGTGGGCAAAGGGATGGAGAAAGAAAGGCAAATGCCAGGCCTCACTCACATGATGAAATCTACTAACCACCTCATAACAAAGTGGCAGGTTGTGGAGCTGTAAATCCAGCCTGGTTTTGATCTCCACCTCTCTTAGCATGCCTGTACTTCATACATTCCCCAAGGACCACACAAATCCTTGGTCCAGTTCTGCACAGCACAGTTTAAAGGGTCACAGTAGCATCCCTACTGTGAACTACATAACTATGATCCCTGGACATGATAAACAGCCCCTATCCACCCTGCATGGCCCATGCAGGAAAAAGCAGAGCTATGGCAGAGATATGGGTTCTGCTATCTTCTCTGTCAGCAAAACCCCAGCTTCCGAAGTACAGAAAACACAGAGCTCACGCACCAACCCACGTGTCTCTTGAGATGCCTGCCCGCCTCTATTTGTCAGCAGCATCCAGCCTTTGTGCAGCGCCAGGTCAACATACACCTGCCCTAAAACCCCAGGAGGTGCTTCCCAGGTTATGCTGCCGCTTTGCTCTTGACTTGCAATGTCCCTCCCTGCAGCACTTCTCCCACCCGCTGATGCCATCTGGCAAGGATCTCTCAGGGCTCTTCCCCATCCTTCAACCACCCCACGTAGGAGAAGCTGGAGGCTGTAGAAAGGAGTTCAGCGCAGACTCAGGTGGTCCAAAATTTGCACGGGACAGCCCATCAATGCTGCATTTCCTCATTCTTAAAAGTCTTAAGGTTTGCTCAGCTTTCTGCAGAAACACAAGATACCATTTGCCAGCCACCACTCTGCATTGCCACAGCCTTTTGCCACTGAGTTTGCCAGCAAGCCACACAGGCTGCTGTGAGCACACCGAGTGGAGGCACCAGCAGTGAAGGGAGCCCAGGGGGCAGGGGAAGGACGGATCCTGCCCTGCAGAGCCCGACGGGTGTTTGGAGACCCTCTCTGGCAGGCAGCAGGCCAGCCTGGCTTCCCTCTCCCCCCCTGCCCCAGTGCCCGAGCCACCAAGCCTCTGGGAGGGAACTGCCTCCACGGGTCTGGGTTTGATGCCCTGGAGGTCCTCATGTCCTCATCTCACCCTGCTGCAGGTGAGGCCTCCTGGGGACCTGTCCCTCCTCCGCAAGGCAGAGGGAGGCACATCAAGGGCAAAGCAGCAGACTTGAGAAGCCAGTTAAACCAGTTATTTACTGCTGTTAGCATCATGAAAGGCAGATTCAAGGCTTCCTAGAACTGTTTAGAGCCTCCTAGGGAAGGGCCAAGAGGAGAGCATCAACCTCAGGAAACAAGGGCAAAGATAACATCTACCTTCCTACCACCTCCTCTCCTCACTTTATCTACCCCTCCGAGCAATGAGTTTTGTGCCATCAGTGAACCGGAGCCTTTCCCACCACCCTCCAGACACACGCAGAGGATCTTGGGCCTTGTTTTGAAGAGGAACGTAAACATGGTCAGGAGCAAAGCTCAAGTGGCTGGGCAGCACCCAACCATTTTCTTTGCTGCAGGCATGCACAAATGCAAAAGCCCAAAAGCTCATTGTGCAGAAGCAATAGCCCTTCCTGTGCTGGAGATGGGTACCACCTTCCAAAGCCTCCTGTGCATCCCAGACAGCTTGGACCAGACCATGGATCAAAGTGTGAAAGTCAGGACAAAATAGTACCTGGGGAGCCCCAGGCAGATGGCCCCTAGGGATGGCCTGAGGCACGGTGGTAAGAAACACGCTCTGGCCTGTGCAACTTTTGCCAGCCCTGGTGAACCAAGAGTGGACTGCTGTCATCAGTGCCTCCAGGGAGCTGCTGCTGGGCCAGCAGCGTGGCTGGGGCATCACTCACTCCTCTGTATCTCCCCCCGCCCCGTCCCAGCATAGGGTGCGTGTTTGGGTTAGCAGGACCAGGCTTGGCAGGACCAGGATGTCAGGGAACCCCTCAACTTTTCCTGTGTCCAGACGCAGGAGGTGGAACATGCTCACCAGCAGAACATGCTGCCCCTAATGCTTGACTGCTGCTCTCCCAACCCACAAAACATTCCTTGTTTCAGAGCCAAGAAGGCACCACCATGATTTCTAATCCCTGCATCATGTCATCCCAGAAATGGGAGGAAGTTTTATTTTTACCTCATAGGGGTCAGTCCCTATGCTCACAAGGTAGAGCAACAAATTCTTTAATCCCAAGAGATGCATCTAATATGGGAAACCACATTGGAATGCCATGGTCACAACTGGGGTCCATCAGAGGAGAAGGTTTGGTTCAGAGTCCAGGCCACATGGCCATGGTTGTGAGCTCCGTGATGGTTCTCTTTGGCTAGGGGTGGATGTCACGGGGTGATGTGAGCATACGTGGGAGGTTTCAGTTCTCAGGGACTGACAATCTGCACCATCCACATTCATACCGGGGAGCTAGAGCAGCAGGAATCCCATAAAAGCATTGTCCTTGGTTTTGGTTTGAGGACAGCCCCAACTTGGGGCACTGCTATACAAGGGGTAGGAGATGAGAATTTCCTTGGGGTGTTCCAACCTTAGCTCATTCCTCTTCCTGCCCTGTCCTGCCCTGGTAGATCCTGGCAGCAAGAGCAGCTGGTGGGCTCTGAATGCAGCTTCACCTCCTCTCCCCACACTCCACAGGCAGCCTGGGGTGCAGCTGCTGTAGGTTGCCACTGGAAGCACCCTGGTACCCAGCACAGGATACCCACCGAGCCCTTCCCACAGCTGCAGTCCTTTGGCAGGCCTGGACACCAGCAGAGCTCACCCCGCCATGCCCCCAGACACGCAGAGGGCTGGCCTCATCGTACGGGAGCCGCGGGATCACCGTGTCCCGGCCCTGGGCAATCCTCACCAGTGCACCCCTGAGCTCCGCACCCAAGGCCAGAACTATGAAGAGCTCATTTGAGCTAAAGAGAGAAAGGCCTGGGGTACAATCTTACACCAAATGACCTTGGATTTGCTACACAGGCTCTGCCTTGGCCCACAGTGTATCTTGGGGCTTGCGTGTTTGTTTTTAAAAAAAACACATTAGGTTCATGGAGTTTACAGCCTTCAGCCATTTTCAAAGCAAGCTCCTTTTCCAGATGCCCAAGCCACAGCCTGTGTTTTGTGTCCACATCACAATAACTGGGCACATCACTTCCCAACCTTCCGGGGAGGGCGTGTGTACTATTCATACCGAGCACACTCACTCTAGCTGGCACGGAGGTGAGCGTCCAGGGTCATTTTGAGCTGTATTAAGGAGTGAAGCTTGCTGGTGCCCTAGAGCAATGAATTCCATGGAGCAACTTGTGCTTTGGGTGAAAGGAAAAATGCAAAAAAGCTAATTTTATTTCCTCTGCCAGACTGTTTGATTGAACATCGCCTCTATTACACACTCTCAGCAAGGGTGAATGAACGTGCCTGATGTGCTTTCTCCGCATCCTTCTTTTTATCCTTCCATCATGAGCCCCCATTAATCTTCCTTCTCCCCAGGCTAGACACTCCTGAGCTTTCCAATTCTATTTTCTTATTAGAGGGTGGATCTGCGAGAGGCCTAGGAAAATTCCCATCCTCTACCCCTGACAGCTCCTGAGATAAGCTGACCAGCCCGGCATGCACATGCTCACTTGAGGCTCCATCACTGATTTATGGAGATTTATTAAGAATAGATTCAGTATCGTTCACCACCCCGTTTCTTCTGCTGGAGAATGGGAGAAACCACTTAGAAAACAGGTCGACAAGGCTGCAGTCAGTGCTAACTCAATCACAGGAGAGTGAGAGCCCTTTGGGCAGCGACAACACCAGCTTTAACCTCGGGGATCTGCCCTGGCAGCAGTGCCAGCTCCAGCCCCCTCTCCTCACTCCCAGCTCCTCACCCCCCCCAGCCCCTCTGGGTTTCCCAGTACAAGCGCCCAGCCCACGCAGTCTCCCTGATGCACGCTCTCCCCCCCGACCTTGTCTCTCTCAAACAGTAGCAGCAGGATATAAACAGGCGAAGCCCCGGGTCCAGCTGTTTCCCAGTCCTCTTTGCTCTCCCTGGGTCATGTGGAACCTAAACGGCACAGCCACGTCCAGAAGAGAAGCAGACAGGAAAAAAAAAAAAAGACAGACCTTATCAGAAGGGCTTGGCAGGGTCCTCCCACTGCCTCCCCACCAGTGGTTGGGTAGAAAACGCTGCTCAGGCTGCAAACCACACTCAGGTTTGGCAAGCCTCCCCCTCAGGGAAGGGATTTAGCATCTGCCTCTCGGTGAAAGTTCCCGGCAGGGGATTTCAATGCATTTTGAGGAGATGTTTTGCATCAGGAAAGCGGCCCAGCTCTGGGCTTCCCAAGAGAGCCGGGCTGCACCTCCCTGCTACCTACCCCTGTCCCCTGCCATCCACAAGCCAGCATCCTGCTGCCGGGCAGGACATCGTGTCTCTCCTCTCCCCGCCACAAGCAGCTACGAGCCCTGTGGGAGTCACGGCACCGCTCACAGACCCATCTCTCCATTGATTTCTCTAGCCCAGTTCACTCTCACCAAAACAGCACGGGGGTTAGATGTGACCCTGCCACTCCTGTCTGTGGAGACAGGGCTCAGCCCTCATCAGAGCTCCCTGGCTCTCGCCACGTCTTTCCCCAAGGTCAGGCTTGATCGCCCCAAAGTCTCCATCTTCCTCCTCATCGGCCGTGGCTCCGCTGTCCTGCTGTGGGCTGGCAGCTGGGGAACGTGCTGACAGAGGGAGATTTCGGCTCTGGCGCGTCAGTCAGGCTTAGGGGCCCGTTGAGGGCAGTGAGGGCAGGCTGCCGGGCACACCATCACGCCCACATTGCCACCTAGCCTCCTGCTCTGGGATGTGCAGCTCACCACCTTCACCCCCACCAACCAAGCAACACTCGCCTTGGACCAAAGTCCGGCCTCTGGCTGCATTGGTCCCAGTTCAGCCAAGTTTTCAGCTGTCTCCCCCTTCTCCCAGCCCCCGAAGTCACTAGCTGCCTCCCCCAGCTCTGCAGTCCATCCACCGTGCTGGCGCAGGGCCATGAGACGGGGCCGCCTGTCTCCCAGCCTTGGTCTCCAAGCAGATGGAAGACATCAGCTCCCTGCTGCATCCCTCCGTGATAATCTGTCTCGCCCGCTTCCTTTTGGGGACACCCCTTCTCACGGCCAGCTAATCCCCAGTGCTTGCCTGTCTCTTTCCAGACCCCAGTCCTCACCGGAGAACCCTGTTGTATGTCTTTTCTGGGCAAGCATCTACCCAAAGACCATCTCTCCCTATCCACATAGGATGCCCTAAAAAAAGAGACCCCTCTCCCCCAACTCCCATGGAAGAATGTCTGGGCATGAAGTCCCGGCCATCAGAAGCAGAATAGGCACCCTCTCGGGAGCTTAATCTGATGCAAACCCCACATGCAAACACACGGGAATGGACACTAACCCAGGGACCCAGTTGGAGCTGACCAGGGAGGCACATTTGTAACAGGGCAAGAACCCTGGAAGGACTCTGCTTTGGGCTTCCCCTTCCCTCTGCAGTGGGTGGCAGCTCCCCCAGAGGCTGCTCAGGAGATGAGAGAATTCCTCCTAAGAACTGTCTCACACTGGGTGAAATTTTCTCATTTACCATATAAAATCATATTAATAGCAGAATAATAAACATAAATAGGGAGCAGAGGAAGAGAATGACCTTCTAGCAGCTGAAGTAGGTGGTGTTTTGGTTTATCTTCCCTCCCCTGATGGAGTCATCCCACCAGCCTGCAGCCATCCTTCAACAAAAGGACCTGCAAGAATTGCTACCCACAGAGGAAATCACATCTGATTTCCTGGCAGGATGGATGCACGAGCAAAAGCTTCCCATTTGGAGAGAGCACAGTCTCAGAGGGATCCCAGAGATGGATCCCTCAAGCCAGAGCCGAGGAAACCCAGCAGTGGCTCCCGGGACACCACCGCCTCGCTGCTCAGAAGGCTCTGGTGCGTCCGGAGCAGAGCAGTGGCCAGTCTGAAGCGAGAACAAGCAGGTATCATCCCCTGTGCTGAAACAAAAGAGAGGACCCAGAATATGGGTCCTGCTCAAAAGAAAAGAAAGAGAGCCCGGAGAACCTACATCAGCCTGGGCCGCTGGCAAGGTGCCGTCCATCTGCCCCTGCCTGTGCAGGCCCCGCTGCCGGAGCAGTGCTGGGGCAGTCAGTCAGGATCTGACCATCCCACAGCCACAGCGGAGCCAAATTCAGCAGGACAGGTGGGAGCAGGCTAAGGGCTCATCCATGAGCCAGGCCCTTTCCCCTCGGAGAGATGCTGCTACAGGCAGTGCCTGGAATTTGCCAAGCACAGAGCTGTCACTGCGGGCCAAGGATTTCTGTCGAGGCCATGATCCTTGTTAGGGAAAGACGGGTAAAAACTGCAGGAGACTATGGGATATGCTTAGCTTAGCTGTCTGCATGTCTGCTTATTAAGCTCCGAGGTTAAGGATTTAGTTCCACATATCAGTTTACTTAGAAATAAAGCATTGCTTCACATTTTAATCTCAAGTATGCCGCATTGTCTTGCCTGCTTCCTCTTGTGCCCTCTCCCCACGACCTCTTCCCCAGCAAAATGCTAGAAAGTTATTAGCAAATATTCTGTGAAATATTTAATATCCAAACAGCGGGATCTATGCATCCCATGAGGGACTCATAGCCCTTATGCTCAGGACAAGAAAAACAAGGATTGTTTGCAGGCCCCCAGGTCCTACTGGGAGACACATTGAGGCTGGAGCTGTTGCCAAGCAAAAACCTCACAGTAAAGCAGCCCTATAGATGAGATACAAATCAGGCTAGCTGGGATGAAGGTAGCCCAGTCTGGGATGGATCTCACTTCCACTGTGCCCACAGCCTTTGAACAGAAACGAATTACCCCATACAAGTGACATTTGAAAGTATATTTTCTGGCCCTGTGTTAGTGGAAACCATCCTTCTCTTCTGTTCTCAAAAAGATTTACCTCAAGGACGTCTGAGCTCCTTCTGTCTGCAGGAGGAGCATGACAGACATGTCAATTGGCTTATGATTTGTTTATTATAAAAACTATTAGAAGTATTTGTTTATGTGTTTATCAGGGTTGGGGGACTTGCAAAGGCTGCAGGAATGTTTTCTAAAGGAAGAGCATAGAGCTGCTAAGTGGTGTAAACACTTTCCCTAAATACACGTAAAAACATACACCCTTTTTTTAACTTGAAATACTGCAGCCTGTTACTGGGATTTGCTTCAAAAAAGCTAAAAAACACAGCTAAACTTGGGCTGTGAAGATTTACCGGCTAACAGCAGGGCACAGCGCTGACTTTCCCACCCCTTATCTGCACTGGGTTAGATCAGCACCCTGCAGCCCTGCACAAAGATTCCCCGGCGCCAGGATCCGACCTGCACGCCCAGCGCTGGCTGCAGCCCCTTGACCTTGAGCAGAGCCCAGCTAGTCCCACGGCCACGGCCCCACTCCGCTCCTGCAGCCGGGGCGGGCTGGCGGAGGGCCCCGCCTGGCTGCAGGGAGCCGCTAGAGGGCCCGGCCGGCCCGACGGAGGATGCCGGGGCCAGGCAGAGCCGAGCCGGGCCGGGCCGCTCCCCGCCACCCCGCTCCCGGCATCGGTGCGTCCGCAGGGCTGGCACCGAGCGTCGCCAAGAGGCACTCATAGAGCAGTGCTCATCGCACACACACACACGAAAAAAAAAAAAAAAAAAAAAAAAAAAGGAGCTCCAGGAGCATCCCACGCTGATCCGGGAATAAATTCAACCAGGGGAAAAAAAGGCAGTGAGCAATGCCTGAGCAGCCAGGCCATGCCATGCCCCAGCAGCATGGTGGCAAAGCCCACCCGAGGGAGGGAGGACAGTCACGCTCATTGCTGTGACCAGCACACGCAGTTTGTTCGCTGTCCCGCTTAGCAAAGTGGTATAAACATCTCCTCCGAGCACGGAAAGTTCCTCCTGGAAGTTGACTGCACTTGGATAGACTGGACACTGACATCAGCCAGGTGAGCATCCGCTCTGCTGCTACGTCAGTGGACAGACACCTATGAAGCGAGCAGGCTGGGGGTTTAAATGCAACACGCAAGGTTCAGGACTCGGAGCAGCAAACCCAGCATTCACTGGCCCATGGACAACAAACAGCAAGCAAGAGACATGCTGCCAGCAGCAGCCGATTCTGCTTTCCCACTGATCTGGGCAGCACATAGGCTGGGCCGCTCCAGTTTACAGGGAAGTTTTACTAAGGGGGACAGTGCCCTTACTTAAAGGTCAGGACTGAATTTAAATTTAAAATATCATCTTACCTGCATTACCTGGAGTAATGGAGTGTGAGGGATCCAGGGCTCACCTTTTCCATGGGCAATGTGGATTCCACAGCAGGGAGCACGGGGCAGATACATCTGCCAGGACTATTTAAAGTGTGGTACAGCTCAGCACTGCAGTCCTCAGATCTTCCCACAGGGGCAATGTAGGGCCGAGGTGAGGAGCTTTCCCGGCATGACAGGGAGGGCAGGTGGAAGGACAAGGCACAGCCAGCTGCCACCGGACCCGTGAGGAGTCAGCTCAGGGGCCTGAAGCTGGCCAGACTCCCGCTGGCTGCCTCCCCTGCACCCTCTTCACCAGCACCGCTATCTGTAGGAGTGCTCTGCCCCAATGTTCCTTTACCTGCTACAAGCACCAAGTTTCTCTGCTCAGCTCCATATAACAGGAGATGTTTGGCTCCTGGACCGCAGCTGGCCCTGAAAGCAATACAGTAGCATTTGCCCACTATCGTGCTCAAGCTTAGGAAGCACCACTGGACAACAGCTGGTCTCACCAACCGACACATGCTGCCTATTGACAACAGGTAATGTCTGACGTGGTCCCAAAAAGCAATCCAAAAGGAAAGGACCTTTCCATCTGAACCCAGCCCTTGCATTACTCGAACACAATTGCCTGAGGTTGGTCAGGTGGAGAGCATAGGCTGCATCTCAAACCTACCGCATTCACCTCCTCTTCCTACCTCTGCTCCCCCATCCACGGTGTACCCTGCTCAACCACACACCACCAAAGGTGTAGCCCATCGTGCTCTCCCAATTCCGATTCCTCCTAAAGACTTTTCTTAAGCAAAGACGTAGAAACTAATCCTTTTACTGAATGTGCCCAGGGCACCAATAGTTCATCATATATCTCTCCTACTCTATGACATGAATCCATTTTGTAGACTCATGTCATGGGGCCAGGGACAGCGCTTTGTGTCCTGCTCCTGGGGAACTGGGAAAGGCTGAAATAGGGAAGAGAGAGCATAAACAGTACAAAACGAGAAGGATTTTCATGTTCTCATTTTAATGTTAGAGACCAAATTAACACTGCCAGAGCAGTAAAAATGAAGGAGCATTGCCCCAACACACTGCACAAGTTCTGCAAAACAAATCAACCTTATTTTGGAGGAAAACAAGGTATTTCAATATTTAAACTAGCTGTTTGTTTCTTAAACAGGAAGGGAGACTTGATAACTCAACTTTTTCACATTTCACCGTTTTCTAGAAAAGGACCAGGGAACAGCTACTGTATGAAAGGATATAAACAGGATTGCCGGAAACCTTTCTTAGCTTTCATACAAAGTTGCGGGCAATGGCCAGTACTTTGGAGAACTCTCCTTCTCTCTGTCGCAGGATATACGGTATTGGTGTTTTTATTCTAGTCCCTATCGGATTTCCGTTGTCTTCTATAAGTACCACATTGTTGGAATCGAATCTTGGTGTCATGGGTGGGCCAGGCATCTTGTGCCCTACAATCAAAGCCTTCTTCTTTTCTCCTTTGATAGCCAGAAGGATCTTATCTCCTACTTTGCCAACTCCTGTCTTGTTATACACGTGGATACATTTTGGTGGCCGGTGGTACGGTGTGTTCCCCAAGGCGCTGTTGTCCACCACTCGCACGCGGGTGAGTTTCTGTATTGCTTGGCATGCTCCAGTGATACTGGCAAAAGGAAGGAAAGAATGAGAGACGGACCTCCTCAATAATCCTTGGGGACCAAGGGCAAACCCAGCAGAAACCACTCGGAAGGCGCCAGCAACAACTACATACCATATGGGTGACACATTGACTGCATTCAATGTGCTCTTTGAAAGCCAGATGCTACTTTGGGCTTTGCACACTCTTTAGTAAATGTCAAACATAAAATGACTGTTCTACTCTGAGCCACAACTAAAAGATGGCATGAAGAGTGGCTTGCATTTACCGGGCTTTTTAGCAACTGCAGATGATTCCATTCAACTTCAACTTACAAGAAAAAAATATGTGCTTGCTTCTGCCACAAACAGCCTACAGGAAGCCAAGACTCAAGTCAGGCTTTTTCAATCTTGTACACAGTCCCCAGCAATAAGGACTTTTCTGACCAATCTTTTCAGTGAAGTCTATGAGGGTCTCCCACCTTATTCTGGTCTCCTTATTCTGCCTGTGCTAAGCTGCCACCAACTAGAATCTAACGGATCATCACCTTCCTCACGTGGGAGGAATCCAGAGACACACAGTCTCTTCTCTATCTGCTTGTTCTGTGGGATTATCAGGAATAAGAAACAACAGAAATAAACTGCACAATCCTAAATTGTTAGATCTGACGCTGAATATGCTTGGGAACAACAGGAATAAACTAAGAAATAATTCAACCTCCCTTTCAGGAATGGCTATTCTTTTATCCAGTAAGCTCAAATTCAAGTGGTTTGTTGCTTCCCTTCAAAGGACGCCCAAACACAGACCATCAGAAAAGCAGGAAGATCCTTTCTACTCCTAAACAACTGCTTTACAGGAAGGTACTGGAAACATGCTGGCCAGACAGCTGCAGGAATGCCAAGCTGCTGTCAGCTGAATTACTCAAATAGACAGCATATGGAATCACCCTAACTGTTCACCTTGTTTTGCAGAGCAGAAGCGTGTACAGTAAATAAAGACCAATGGGGACCATTACCCCTTCCTGAAGACAAAGGACCTGTACGTGCAATGGTGCCTAAAAGAAGAGTAAGCCATTTGCTGCGTATCAGACAGTGTGGATGGACATCAGTTGAAGCAGACATTTTTACATGCAGTAAGGGAAGGCTGGCTGGGTCAGTCTGCGTTAGTCTAACTGCTCTAGAGGTCCAGTGCTGCCTTTCAAAATTTGTTTCCCGCAGCAGAGGTCTACCCCAGCTTTCCCCTACAAGCAGACACCTCTTCTCTCAGAAGTCACTCACCTCTGCAAACAGCCACCCTCTCCCATCCCATCCCCTGGCAGGGACTGTTGTATACCACACTCTATCCTCTACTTGCCAGGCTGTGGCTGCACAGCAGGGAAGGCGGAAGGGAGGAAGCTGGAAAGGGACAAGAGCATTGTCGCAGGAAGGAGAAGGGGAAACCAAGATGGGACCGAGTACACAATGCAGCAGTAGCAAAACAAGTGTGATTGCCCAGGTACCACTAGATGAGACTAACTGTACAAGGACTTTTTCTTTCCCCTCCTTTCTTCATTTCTGCCACAGTCTTGGAGCAAAACCCCACCATATCCAAAGCAGGCCCACCACAAAGGAAAGGTTTTCCCGTTAAGACTGCTGACATCCTGCAGAAGCACTGCTCACCTCTGTGGACTCGGCCTCCCTCTCACTGTCAGTATATATATATATATATGTATATACACACACACACCCCTTTTGAATGTCTACTGGCCAATGCTCTCATGCAGCCCATTTACAGAGAAAGCCAGTAAGACTTAGATACCTCCTGGGACTATCACAGAGCCTAGCCCTGAGCATTGTCTTAATCCCCTCTCTAGGCCACAGTCATGGGGATGACTAGTCTCACCCTATAAACTGAAGCTCTGACCCTTCAAAGAGGTATATGCTAGAGACTCCCCATACTTGCACAGAGTGTACTGTGGGATTAGGCTCTAAGCTTTGTGCAAGGCATTGCAGAACATGAGGTCCATAAATTTAAGAAGCTTTAAATGCCTTGAGCCTGGAATTAGGACCTAAAGAAAAATAACGAAATGGACACTGTTAAAGTAGAAGGCATTAATTTTGCAGGTGACTCTTGTTCTAAATATCTGAAATTATGAACTCTGGAATAATTTTAAACATGTAATTGGCTTTACATGAGCAGGGGCTGGCTGTTGTTTTTTTTGGACTTGGCTGAGAAACACAGGCATTTTCAACTCCTGCTTGCAGGCCTGTGCATCACCCTCAAAGGCCTAAAAGCCTCCTTACATGTATACAAAAATGCAGAGTTCAGACCACACTCAAACTGCCAGGAACCTGCATCTGTTGTTGTGTCTGGGCTCACTTTACAACCTGTGAAGAGACAACTAGATTTTGTTTTATTATATTATCTTTTTTGAATTAGAAATATTGTACCTTATGCTTGACCTGCTTAACAGCACCTCTTTCAATTGGGGAAATTCGCGCAAGAAAACAAAAGCAAAAGCAGGATTTGAAAATTACCTGAAGTGTCGCTGGATCACTGTGCTGCTTAGAGAGGTTAAGGATAAACCCAATCGCATATTCGAGAGCGCCATTTGGATTCCGTAACCCACCCTGTGTAAGAAACAAGAGAATTTTGAACTCGCGAAAGCGGACAGAATTTGTTTTGCTTCCTTTCCCTTATGTGAATCACACCCTAGAGCCTCAGCACCTCTTCAGAAGCTGCAAACCACAGCACACAGAATGTGTGTAACAGCATCCACAGCACGCTACAAGGCACATCAACAACCCGTGCCTGAATTCAGCAGACAATCTAACTCAGAGGTGTTTACTACAAAGCTGAACTCAGAATCACCGCACTGCCGTTTCCTGCACACAGAGGTAAGGGCCCTTCTGCGTGCACTGTGAACCATGTAACAAGGAGGTTTGAGAATTTTGGATGTGAACCAATTTAGAGGCCGCAGCGACCAGTAAAAGCTACCATAGTTACTTGTAAAAACTACCAATGTTACCTATAAAACCAAGTGAAAAGCCAGAGGTGCTCTGCAGACTGGCATCACAGCTTCGAGAAACAATTTGCCAGACAAGGGACAAAACACCCCTGCTGAGGGCATGCTCCCTCTCAGCATACACAAGGTGTTCAGCAGCCCAGAATCACACTTCTGCCAATCTCACCCTGTTACGGCTACCCAGATGAAACAGTTCCCAGTAACTTTATGGTGCTCGCTCAACCCAAACTGAAACACCCCTCTGACTGCAGCAGAGCTGGGTTGCAAGGTTAACCTCTGAGTTCACCACACTCTCTTCCCTGACTGCATCTCTGGCAGTTCCCTAACCTCATTCTGTCAGACTGACAGGGACCAGCTTGCACGCACAGTTGCAAAGGCTTATCTGAACCCAGATCATTTTGCCAGACATCTCTTTATTGTTTTTATTTTTCCCCAGTGTGTTTGCTTACTTGGGGATGTATGTTATTTTTAAGGTTTGTGGTTGTCCTAAAGAGCAAGCGTTACCTGACAGCAAGATGAGAGGCACTGGAGAGGGGCACCACAGCAATTCTGTAGCAGCACTCCCTGAGCAAAGCACACCATCCATAGCAAACCGTCTTGCCTGTCATACAGGCAGGTTTGTAAGAGATCAGCAACAGCCAAAGCTTACATTTATTTGCTAAACAAAGACACTTTTCAGTGAGGTAGAAGATCTCCAAACAAGTTCAAAGCTTCTCTTCAGAGCTCGGCTCCACTGTTTGCTCTCTGAAAAGATATTCCAAGAAGGCAGTGTTTTTGCCGCAGCTCCTTACTGAGCTGTGTGATCCTAACGAAAACAAGGCCCTGCAGTATTTATAGTGCTGCTGGCAATCAAGGTCCAATTACCTGGGCCTTGCTGCTGCTAGGATATCTAAGCAAGTTCAACTAGGTTGCCTTTCTGTAAGCTCACGCTCTGCGTTGGCAGGGAAGACGGCCTGTGTCCCGTTCTGCGCTTGGGTGTACTGTTTTCTTGTGTGAAACTCAAACCCAGTAGGTAATATAAACTCCTACTTCCTCCAGAATCGCATCGAGGCTTTGGATCCCTCTAGAAAACCCAAACAGCAGCAAGTCGGCCTATCTGTTGTCTCTGACAGATGCTTCCTGGGAGAGTCCAGCTCTATTCCCCGGTAGGGATGGTGGCCTCAGTGGCAGGAAAGGATGGGTCTGCTCATCCTCATCACTACCTAAGACAGATAGGAGAGGTCTGCTGGCTCATGGCAGGGCAGGCGCGGGTGCACGCTCTGCCCGTGACGTCAGGACCAGCACAGCTAGATGTGCTCGAGGCTGCGTGCCAGAGTCCTAAAGCACTGCCTAAACTCTGAACTCACTCCCCACTCCAGGGAGGAGTCACCATTTGTTTCTACCCTCTGGAAGCAGTGAAGGTTTGAAGTTACAAAACTACCAGCAGAAGCATCAACAGCCTTAAGTGTCCAAGGACTGTTTATTTTTCCAGATGACTCAGTACCCCCTTCTTTGCTAAGAATTATTTCTTGACACATTAAGATGTGTCATGAGCTAAGAAACTTCGTATGATTGATTATTTGGTATGAAGCATCCTGTTAGGAACGGAGTAAACAGGGGGGATGCTTCCGATTAGCAGGAAGGTTCAGGGTGGAGAGAAGAATGCATCTGTGGCATGGAGTACAGCATGCAAGGATGCAAGTGGGTTCATGAAGAGTGAACCATGTTTTCAGCTATCATAACGTGTCAGCTTCCCTTCTAGAAATGAACAGCTGATAGTTTGAGTCTGTCTCCAGGCGTTCCTTGACCAGACCCAGTCCTGATTTACTCCCTTCGTGGCTGTGAACAGGGCACTTCATCTCCTCCGCCCTCGGCTTCCCCCTCTGTGGAGTGGCTAATTACTAAACTCCAAAGGGCCCAGAAGCCACTCACTGTGCCACGCTGGGTGCTGTCACACGAATGCTCCGAGTCGGTGCCGAAGCTGAAAAGCAGCTATAAAGCGATGACACCCATCAGCCCCAGCGCACCCGGCACCTCCCTCCTTCCCAGCAAGGATGTTGCCTCACACCAGCAGGGCTTAAAAAGGCTCAGAGGAGGCTGCACTTCACACAGGCGTGAGGAACGCACGTGCCCCGAGTTTGCTCCTGAAGGTGGCTCTCCCAGGGTTGTCTCTGACCAGGTTTCAGTGCTTGGAGGTGTATGGGAAGAATACCCCCATAACCCTCAAGCACAGGAAAATTTGCAGGAATTCCCAGAAGTCTGCTATTGGTATTGCCCAACTGATAGAGAAGTGTACCCTACAATACCCTGGATGGGCAAAACACCACTGCTGCTTAGTACTTATTCACTAATACACTCCTGACCAAGGAATTATCTCGGAAGGGACTTTTGGAGGTCATCTAGTCCAATCTCCCGCTCAAGCAGGATTAATTTCCAAGTTGTTCATGCTAGGCAAGAACAGTATTTGAATGGGCACTATCCTGAAATGAAAGGCCCAACACAAAGATAACTATTGATATAGCATAAGCCACACATAGCTGCACCAAAGCAACGACAAAGAACCACGCAGAGCAACCTCTCTCCCAGCTCCTACTCTGCTGCCCCTAAATTCTAGCAGTGGCTCCATCTCATGGTTACAGAGCCTAGTTTCTTAAAACCAAAATCATAGAGATGCTTTGCTTCTCTCTGCTCCACATATCAGTTAAGAGTTAGCACAGACCTCAGACTGAGTTCAGAATAAGATTCAGAACGGGCGAAGGAGTCTGTTAATCAAATATTCACTAAAATGACCCAATTTCTACTTCACTGGATAAGTCTGAGCACACAATAACCTGCTACAGCAAACACTCCCTTCTCAAGGGCTCTTCAGCCATACCCCATTCAATGCAACAGACCAACATCAAATTCCAGCACCGCACAACAAAGGAACTCTTCATCAGTTACAAACCTCTGGAAGTTATTTACCCACTGCACTATTTTCAAGTGCCATACTAAAGCTACCACCTTCACCGTATTCACTTGAGATAAAAGAACTTATATTTACTGCAATTTTGAGTGTTTTTTGAATGGAGGAGTTCTGGAAAATTTCATCCCAGCTAACAGAAGCAGGCCACATACAATATTTTCATCAAATGCATACAAATGCGTGAGTAGACCACCTCAAGGAGCTGATACAAAGCAAGGACATCTTCCAGATAAGGAGGACAGGATTACATACTCACGTTGAACCAACGTCAGGGCACACCGTACCAAGAAAGGAAGCCCTGTGTCCCCCAACACACATTTCCATCACCTCCTTTATGCTGGCTCTAGCATTCATGTAAATCAGTCACAGTTTTCAGCTAGATCAGTTCCCTGATCCAACTCATCCCGCGTCTGTATGAATGCTGGTGCGAGGGAATGTGGCAAAACACAAGACTGGGACTTCTCCTTTCACTGCCAACCCAGACTTACATCGTGACAGTAGCTTCGGAGAAACAGAGAGATTTGGACAAGAAAAGGATCTCTTTAATTTCAGCAAAAATACTGATGTGCTTCATGAGAACAGTCTGTATGAATCTGCATTATTAACACAACCATGGAAGCACTAAAAAGGTCTGTGTCTGAACACTCAAGAGGCCAGTGCAATGGCTCTGACCAAGTTTGTATCAGTAGTGTGTAACCTAACAACCAGCCAAGGTGCCACTCTTACTCTGCCTGCATCCTAGAGTAAATGTATTTTTAAACAGTGCTGTTACCTAGCAATCCAGTATTACTTTTCTTTTTAATCACAAGTTTTGGAAATGACACCTGCTCCCTATATTCCCAAGATCTGTAGTTCCGCAACCATTCAGCTATTTCTTTTCCTTCTTTCTGCTACCAACCCATCCACACAAACAGGCCCCAGGGAAAACCATCGTACATTGCAAAGCAAATGCTGAGGCCTACTACCAAAAGCCTGCTGTCAAACATACAAAATAAAAAAGGGGAAAATATTCTTCACTTTGATAATAGTAACCTGATCTGCACAAACAGTGGGGGCCAACATCCCCTTTATCCTTCTAAGAGACCAAAATAGACATGCTCCAGGCACCGCAAAGGTTTGAACTACATCTGTCATCCATCATTAAAACGCAGGAAATAAATCCAAGACAATATGCGCGATGCAAATACCTAAACCCCTACCCTGCCACTGCAGGTTTATTTATAGACCGTCTGCCAGGGTGAGCTACAAGAGCCAACTGTGAACTACCGGACTCAATCCATTCACAGCTCTCCTCATAAAGGAAATGATGTGATTAAGGGCTTGTGTGTGTTAAAAATACACAAGATATTAATTACCAAGACATAATTGGTTTTACATTAATGACAGCCAGAAAGGCCAGGATTCACAAAGAGGAATTAAGTCTTTTTGAATTCCGTTTATGAATAGGATTAGCTATTAAACAGGATATTTATTGATCCAGGTTACCAACAGAAACTCATTACAGGTACATCTGTTAACAATTTTGAAGTAAAACACAGTAACCTCATTTTCCGGATCACAATCAGGAAAGGCAGATAAAAAAAGAGCTGAATACCTTTAATGGAAAACTTACTTTTGACATTTTAAGTATCCAGAAGCCCTAGCTCTAAGGTACTTATGGCTCTTATTGTTCTGGTATCCAAGCACCTTAAACCATTCTATATATTCATATTCACAGCACTGTACTAAAATAGGAAAGGATTATTCCCAGTGCATCAGCAGGAAATTAAGCTACAGAAAGGACAACTTCCTCTGTGAAGTCAAAGGAAAGGAGCAGTAGAACAGGCACCTAACCCCAGCAGCTCTGCTCTGGTATGGTCTGTGGGGCTGGACGTGAAGCCTAGCAAGGTGTCTCTGCCTTCTGGAATTACATGTGAACCGAGAGAACTGCCCACACTCCCATAGCTTAACACTGCTACCACCTCTCAAATGTATCTTTACTACTTCTAAAAGCTTTGAGGTCTCAAGACAATAGGTGGCAAGCCACAAGACCAGATTCTGTTCCCAGCCCTGACCTGGGTGACCAGGTCCCAACCAGCAAGGTGTGATTACAAACCAGATAGTAGTAACCACACTGGGAGGAGCTGTGGCAGGGAAAAGGCCACAAACAAGAAGGAAGAGAAGCTGGGGAGCTGTGGCTCAACCTATTAAAAAAAAAAAAAAAGTCAGGAACCACTGACCTAGGCTAGTTGTTTACAGAACAAAGAGCGATAGTGGCTACAGGCCTTCGTGATGAAGCTACACCAGAAAAGCATTCCTAATACAGACAGAATTCAGCCTTAAGAGAAACCTAACCTGGAGACAAAGGCACACCCATGCCACACGGCAACACAGAGCTACCTGGAGCTTTGCTGGAATAAGCCTCACTTCTCACTCAAAAAGCTTCCCTTAACTCCTTCCAAGACCCTCACAGGTAAGCTTGGGGAACTTTTGAACGAGGCAAGTGAACACAGCTCAGATGAGCATCTGTGTCCTGGTTTTACAAGGGCTGGCTGCTTGCCTGTCTGCTTTTACTACCAAGTCTTTCAACACTTATAAGAAACCTGTCATGCTGTCTTCTTCCCCAAATTGCCTCCTCTTACTCACCGGACCTCCAAAGAAGTTTTTTGGAGAATAACCAGCAAAGCACAGACTAGCACCCACACTTCCTGAGTCCCCATGACACACGAGTAAATGCCACGCTTGTCAGGACACAGGAATTTTGGTCCAACTTTGCTGCATGACTACTCATACCCACACAAACCTAATCCCAGCAGCACTGCCCCACGTGAATTCTGAAGCACAGAAACACTCCGAAGGACACACGTTGAAGAGTATCAGAATACACGCTGAGTTTTCCTCCTTCCCCAGGCAAGACTGCTAGGGCACAGGCTGAAGCCCGGTGGGAGCAGAGGGTGCTGCTGCCTGTCAGAGGCAAGATGCTGTCGGTCACCCCACCTGCAGTGCCCTGTCTGCAGGCAACACGAAGGCTGCAGGCACCGCACAGCCCAGGCTTGGTCTCCCAGGTGCTTCCGTGAGATGTCACGGCCCTGCTACGTGCCGCTCAACCCACATGCCGTCTTCAAGGCCAGCATTTCTGTCTTCTTAGAGCAGCAACCCGTGCTCAGGGTTTAGACCTTTCATGCCCCACATACTGAGCGTCAGCAACGCCTGGGACAAACGGCTCCCTATGAGAGACAGGCAGCAGGGCCGGCACCCGGGGGAAGGGAGGCCCCGGACAGCCCGGGCGCCGCAGGGCCCACCTGCGAGCACGGCAGCCGCACACGCACTGCGGCCCGCTCTCGCCCAGCCCCAGCGCCCGGGGGCTGAGGGGGGCCGCCCACGCCCCGAGCGGCTCGGCCACACGGCCAGGTGAAGGTCCGGCGCCGGCTCCAGGGGAAAGCCAGCACCCCTGGAGCAGCCTGACCCGGCGGCGGGGCAAGGCCGCCGGGTCCGCAGACCGCGGCCTGGCCCCGCCCGGGAGGCCTAAGGCGCCGCGGCTCAGGGGCGGGGCGCCCGCTGCCGCACAGCTACCTCCACCCGGCGCCCGCTCCGCTCCCCACCACCTCAGCCCGCTGCCGGGGCCGCCTTTGCGCCCACCCCCTCCCGCACAGAGCGCAGACCCGGACCCCCTCAGCCCCCCCACCCCCCGCCGCGCACCTCCGAGGGGAACGCGGGCCCTCCGCCCGCAGGCTCGCGCGCATGCGCAGCACCGCCACCCGCGGGCCCCGCCCACCGCTGTGCAGGACCGGCGCCTCCTTGCCCCGCCCACCCGGGGCCCCGCCCCGCGCCGATCCCAACCGAACCGAGCCGAGCCGACCCCATCCCAGCCGGGCGGTCGCCGCTCGTTCCTCTGTGCGGCGCAGCGCGGTACCGCAGCGCCCGGCCCGGCGGGGCGAAGCGGCAGCCCGGGGGGAGCCAGTCCGCGCCTGACACGGGGTAAGTGAGCCGCCGGTGCGGCGGGGTGTGGCGTGGGGCGCGGTGGCTGCGGCTGCGGCTCCTCCAGGCCAGGCGGGCCCGGGGCCGCAGCTCGCAGCCTCGGTGCTTGCCGGGTGGGTGGGGGCCGCAACGGCCGCGGCTCAGGCCCTCGTGAGGGCGGAGCGGGCCGGACCGGGCTGGGCGGCGCGGCCGTTGCGCGGAGCTCCGCAGCGGGGGCGGCCGAGGGCGGGGGGCGCCGCCTGCCATCTTGGGGCGGTGCGGGGTGGGGGGCGCGCCCGGGTGCGGTGCCCGCGGAGCGGCCTGTCCGGTCTGTCTGTGCCCCCCCCCCCCCCCCCCCCGCAAGGCCCGCCGGGGCTACGTAAAAGCACGGTGGCTCGGAGCTCCGAGGCTTCTCACCCGCCTCCCAAACGCCCGTCCTCTGCCGTCTCCCGGTGCGCCGTCCCTCGGCTCGGCCGCTGCTGGGTAACGTGGTTTCTGTACCCCGGGGGTCGTCGGACCCGTTTCTGCGGTGTGGCAGCGGTTCCCATCTCACCTGCGAACGCCGTCGGAGGTGCTGAGGCTGCTTTTGTGTGTGCTCGGTCCTGGGAGAGCTGCCTGCCCTCCTCCCTGCCTCTCTCCTCCAGGCATTGCTGTGAGGGAGAGTAGCAGGGAGGCAGAAGGGATGTGTCAAGGCTGGGAGCAGCAGGCAAATTTCTGATCTTGCCCTGCCTCTCGTGCCCTGGAGGACTTAGCAAAGAGCTATTAGATGGGGCTTGTGTCTGTGGTCATGCAGCCAAGCAGTTCCTTTCTGCTCTTGTCTTGATCACTAGCCTCTCCGAATCAGCAAACCATGTTTTTTTCTCCTGTCCTGGAGTGTGCCCTGGATGTCTGTACGTAGCTACCTGCTGGAGGCATCATGCCAAAAATATGTGACGTGGCTGCAGTCAGCCTGGTGCCTGTAGTAGGTTTGATAGCTCTCAGCTGGATGGAGCCCAGGTGTTTGGGGAATTTGGGATTCTGGGCACCTCCCTCCCTTGTCTTTCCCTCAATAGCAGGAGTTGAAAGCAAAAGGCTCATCAGTGTGTGCTCGGGGTGTGCTAATTTAGTTGTGCATAGTCCATGAGGAGCCCCCGTGTATTTGTCTGTTACTGTGGAAGTGCCCTGCTCCATCATGGCATCCTCTGGAGCGAGCACGCATGGAAAGCTGTGGGCCGCACAGCAGGAACGTCCCATTAGCAGCAGTCACAAAGCCACTGAAGGGTTGCATGGCACAGGTGCCTCTTGGATGGTCCTGCAGATGCCCCACCCAGGTGTGGGACAAAGCCTTCACAAGAGCATTGCAGGGACCTGTACTCTTCCCCTCCAAACACCGGTGCTGTACATCCCTAATAGCCTTTTATTCTCTTAATGCTTCTGAGAGAGTGGAAAGCTAACCACTCAGCTTATAATCGACTCCAGGAGGACTCCGTTCAAACCAGAAATAGCAAAGCATTAAGGATGTTGCTTCTAATGACCGCAATTAGCTGGTATCTACCTAGGAAAGAGCTTTATTCATCTCGAGCCTCTTCGTGGTAGGAATACGCTGTCTTTACAGGGAGAGAAGTCCTTTTCTGCAGCCTTCACCTGGATACAATAGGAGCAAGATAAACATGAAAGAAGATGCCTTTGAGGGGGTTGGGAAGAGACTCTGGTTTGGCTCATGAGTATGTTTTGTTGCACTAAGTTTGCTCTATTTTTGTCTGTTCCTGTCTTCAGTAACCTTGGAAGGAACTGAAGCTACTGTATTTTCTGAGGGTGTCGGTTTTCTTGTCAAGAAGGCATTGCAGTGAGGCTTTGCAATGCTCCATTTTCTCCCCCTTTGACCAGAGCATGGTGCAACTATCTCGAAATGTCCTGAAGCTGTGAGTTGAGCCAAAAAAAAGAAAAATACTGAGTGCTTTGCTGCTTGTTAATTTTTGGGGATTTTGTTTTCATCTGGGCTTTTAAAATATCCTTGGTCATATTTTTTCGCTTTCTTCAGCAATAAAACGGGCTAGGAACTAGCGTGAGTTTTCTTGATAATTTTTTACATAAAAAAATATCCTCGTGAAATCGCTTCATTCTGGGAACTAGGACTTTAAGAAAATCCCAGGTAGCGTGAGATTTGCAATAAAAGCCTGAGAGCTGGCAGTGCTGAGGGCCTGCTTTTTGTCCGTTTCTAATTATACTTTCCTTGAGCCCAGAGTAACTGGAGTGCCTCGGGTCATGGGGAGCCCTGCAGCGTTCTGCCGGCAGCTCCTCTGCCACCCTCCCCATCCATACTGAGGTGCAACTCCAGCTCGCATCCTTTCTGTAAGCCTCCATCCTGGCGGCAAGGGTGAGGCTGTATGCTGGGCACCCATGGGCTCTGCGGGCGGCACCTTCCGCTCCCAGGAAAGACAGCTGGGATCTGCACTGTCTGACGTGAGGCCTGCGCAGCCATGGGGTGCTTGCTTTGTGCTGGAGGAGGAAACCCTGGGCATAGGATACTCTGTGTGCCGTTAATTGCAGACAGTGCTGGTTATGGATCCTGTGGTCGATTTGCATATCAAAGCATCTGAGAGCTCCGTGGTGGGTAAGGGAGGCAAAGATGATAGGGCTTGCTGGAGGCTGGGGCTGGATCTTCCCTGGGGCTTTTTGTGGTGCAGAGATGAGACAGGATGGTGGGGATGTTTGGAAAATGGAGATTGTTTCCATGTCCTTGAATGACAGCACCGTAAAAGCTTTTTTAATCTAGCAGCTGCTTTCTAGGGAGTGGGAGTCAAGGAGAGGGGGAGCAATCCTTGGTGGCAGTCCCTCAGGCTGCTCCTGCCCTACCTCCTTCCTGCCAGCGAGAGCTTGCCCAGTAGCCTGCTGCGTTGAGCCTGGCAGCCCTGGCCAGTGGCTCCTGCAGCGAGTGACCACTGTGCCAGCCTGTTGCCTGGTCTCCATGCAGCTTCTCGCACAAGGAGGTGGAGGCCCTGCTTGGAGCCTGAAGCAAAGGAGCAGGTTTGCTACTGCCTGAACTGGCTCTGCAGGGTCCCAGGTCTTGCCTGATGGCTCAGGAGGCATTGGGGGGGAGCAGCGGAGCCTCGAATGGGCCGTGGCCTCTGGGATGCTGTGTGAGTCAGAGGAAGGTTTGCCTGTGTCTGGTCTCAGCACAGCTGTCTGCTGTTCCTCCTGGCTCTGGAAATGAGCCTGAGGAACTCAGAGCTTGCTTGCAGGCTGAGCTGGAAACAGAGATGCAGGTTTCTAGGCAGGGAGAGAGGGAGGCAGTCCCTGTGTCCCTCTGTCGCTTTGATCTTAGTAAGTGTGGTGCCTGTCCTGATGCACTTGCTTTGAAGGACTGTGGCATGGGGCAGCCAGCTTCTCTGAAGGTAGCTCCGCATTCATCGTGGGAGTGCCTGCTGCCTGGAACTGCCGCTCTTGGCCTCTCTCCTGTGCAGCTCAGGCTCTTGCTGGGAAGGACTCCTTGTCTCGCCAGCCATGTGGGGAGTTGGTGTGTACAGGAACTACCTTGAGTTCAGCACCTCTCTGCCTGCAGCCATTGTCCTGTCGGCAGCTCTCTGGCTCACTCGGGGGAGTGAGTTGCAGGGGCAGGCCTGATGCATTGACTAGAAAGTTGGTTAAAAGGAGAAAAACAAAAATCAAGGAATGAAAAAGAAACGTGCATGTGTGTATGCACTGTGCAACAGAGAGAGGGCGAGATTCATGAAGCCGGTGCCAAGCCTGTAGAGCAAAGGCTTGCAGTATGAAATGGCTTTTCTCTGAGTCTGCAGGCCTGTGGTTGGCACTGCCTTCTCGCTTCATGTCCTTCCAGTGTGGAGCTGGTGTCTGCCCTCTGCTCCAAATACGGATTAGCTGCAGGAAGCCCAAGACTCTCTCGCTAAGCATGAGATGCAGAATATTTTGCTCCATGCTCCTCTGCGTGGCACTTGTTGCCCTTTGCAGGGTTCTCTTTGCATGCTTGTTATATGTTCCCTGCACTTGATTGCTAAAATGTGCTAGAAATACTTCTGTTCTCCCCGTGGTTCTTGCATGTTGATATTATGTGCCTGCCGTTCCCCCTCTTCTGCTTTCTAGTCTTTTCCTCCTCATCTCTCATAAAGCCAGGTGGGGAAGTGGGAATGCTTTCCCAGTGTCCCAGTGCTCTCCTTAGGCCAAGCTCTTCCAGTGGCTACACAGCTTATACGGGTGAGATGGGAATCCTGCTGACATAACCCACTGCATCTTTTGAGTAAGGTCTCCTGTTTTTGATGTGCTTTGGTCTAATTGTTGATGCCAGCAGCTTCTGCTCATGTAGTTATTGTGCTGGGAAGTGAGAGAGGTCTTGTTTTATGCGTGCTGGTTTTCCCTAGAGAAATTGGCAGTTGATAGTATGGGTCTGGCTCAAAGCAAGGTTTTGAAGATTCCCATTTGTGTGGCCTGATCGAGGAAGATGTTTGTGCTATTGTATTAAAGAAAGGGGCTGGATCTCTCAAGGGATTGTCTATTCAAAAGGTGGCACATTGCATCAGCACCAGGAGAAAGCAGCTGCAGGCAGGATTCATGTCTGTCTGTTTTCAGTATGTTCTGCAATTGCTTTCCTCAACCACCACAACCGTGCTGCCTCTGAGCAGCAAGCTGAAGAACCTCTCTGCCTTTCTCTGGCTGGAACAGCATCTGCTGTGGGTCTTTGCTGTCTGACTGTTGCTTGTCGTTCCCTAGAAGGACTGTCTGTCCCCAAAGCTACTCCTGTGACTCCCTGCATTGGGTTTGCTCATCCCCTCTGCCCCCTCCTGTAATTCTGTGTGCAGAGCAGTTGCTTGCTTTGACACCCTTTTCCTTTCCTGTAGGGATGTTCCTGCTGGGTCTGTGCAGGTCTCTTCTCCTGACTCAGTGCAGAGCATCACCCTGCAGATAGCCAGCTGCTGCCAGCAATGCAACCTCTGGCTCTGTCATGCCAACAATGAGGCCACGTGGTGGTGATCATGGGGAGGTGTTGTGGTCTCTCCTGTTGACCTGCGTGGAAGAGCAGTTCCCTTAGGAGCATCCCACTACCTCCTGATGTATTGCTGACATGGGTCAGGGGGAGGATGCTGCTCTTAAGTGGAATCTCTTATGAGAGTGCACTTAATGGGAGAGTCGTGTGTTGGCCTGGCCCTACTTTTGCTAATTAAATAGGGGCTCTGTCTCGGGTCCCTTCAATGCCAGGGGGTGAGACAACCTTGGCATCATCTTTTACTTAGAGGAAACTCAGATGGCAGCAGGCTTGTCTCCTGCTTGAAATAATTATCAACATTTGATGTCTTCTGCTTGGAGGTCAGACGCAGCGCCTGCCTGTCAGCGACGCAGGCTGGGGAGGTCTCTGCAGCTGACCTTAGGATACTTGGACTCTTAAGCAAAAAATTTAGTGCCTTTGGGTCCCAAAGAGGATCTTAAAAGGGATTCATCCCTCAACTCCCTGTGCGTATGGTCTAGACTCCCTTTGTGTGAAACCATTGGACTCTGGAGGCTCTCAGGTGATGCTGGTAAAGCCGACATCTTCCCCAGGATGACTGCGTATGCAAGTTGGTGATTTGGTTTTGCTGGGCTCTTGTCTACGATTGAGGTACAAACCTGGAAATGAATTATTGTGTGTCTGCTGAACTGCGGTAGCTGCCCAGGGGCTTGTTATTACTCACAACACAGAAAAGGCAGCTTGAGTTGGCATGAGTCTCAACATTATAAATCTGTGAGGAAGGAACTGGATTTGCAGTGGATGTGAAACTCAATGTGAGCTCCCAGCTAGGGCAGAAGGAGCTGATGCAGCTATTGGGTAGAAGAAGGAATTGGCTCCTGGCTGCGTAGAAAAGAGGAATAAATAAAATGTGACAGTAAGAACTCTGTCTTCACCTTGCAAAGAAGGTCAGGGTGACAAGATACTTAAAGGAGTTAATTTTAAAAAGTGAATCCAAGCACAAGTCAGAACAGATGACAAGACTAGTTAGGAAAATTAGATGTGGGCAAAGCCTTATGAAATTTCCCTGAAAGTACTTAAAGTATAGACTAAGGCAACTTTCACATGGTGAGCAGCCACCTTAGAGAATATGTAGTGGAGGGAGATCCCAAGGTTTGATTCCTTGAAATACAGGGAGAAGGAATGGGACTACATCCAGCCTATCCAAATAAACTGGAATAAACAGTTAAGCAGTTAGTGTTTATCCTGTTAAGGAGGTGGGAGAATATGCTGATTAAAAATCCATCAGCGTGCATTGGAATGTACCATGTCAAGTCAGTCGATGCCCTTGCCTACTGGCTGAGCGGGGGCGACGGTTGTGATAAACCTTTACTTAAGTCAGCCTGTGTCACTGACCCAAGTGTCGACCTCGTAAACAAACAGTCAAGGGGTGGGAGATAGGAAGCATCCCTCAGGTGGACCCGCAACCAGTTGAAGAGCTGTACTCGAAAGGGTTCCTGTCTGGTAAGGAGACCGTGGCTAGGCAGGGCAGAGGAAAATGTTGCTGTTACCAGGGTTTGTGAGTAGGATGAGTTAGTGCTCTGCTGGAGAGGAAAAAAGCACGAGGCAAGCCTTGTGCTAGGCCGTATGAGGAGTGGTATCTCTAAGGTACAGGAAGCAATTAGTGCTCCTATTGACACAGATGAGGTGTTGCTGAAGGACCAGGCTCAGATGTAGATGCAACCCTTGGAGAAGGATGTGCACAAACAAGAGTATCCAGGAAAGCAACAGAAATTATTAAGGTCTTTAGAAATACAGTGTGGGAGGAGGGATGAGAAGAACTAGGACTGTGTAGCCTGAGGAAGAAAAGATAGAAGAGGGAACTTTGTGGTCTTCGAGGACATACAGCAATGTACTTCTACAAGACTGTAGTTGTGGTGAAGACAGGGCAGGAAGTCACTTTACCTGTAATAAGGGAGTTCAGACTTTGTGGTTTTCTGTAATATCAGTTGGGATAGTGAAGCAGAAGAGGAGGCTACCTTGAAGGGGTTTATATGTTTTTGGGGATGTGTGTGGTTTGTTTTAGAACAAATTAGACAAAAGTCTGTAGATATGGATGACTTGCAGCTGTCTGTGCCTAAGGAGCAAAGAATCTTGCCAGATGGCCTATTAAGGCCCCTTCAAGCCAGGTAGTTATGTTTGACACCTGGAAAGGCAGCAGAGGGTAGCCCTAGGAATGAGACTTTACTGCTGTAGGAGGTGCTGGGGAGACTGCTACTAAAATATTCTGTCTAAATCTAGTGTCAGTGCTCGGAAAAGGATGCTGAAAAATTGAAGAGAACGCAGAAAAGAGTTGCAAAATAATCTGAGGGCTGGAGAGAAAGCTTTATCTTGAGAAACATAAGGAGATCAATCTGTTTTATCTAATCAAGGAAAAGATTGAGGTAGGACTTCGTTATCCTGCATAAGCATAACATATCTTATGACTGTGTATCATTAGCTTGGTAGGATAGAAATGGCCAGGCTATGAAGAGTGGTAAGAAAAACCTGTGGTGAGGTGCTGGGGCTGTGGTCACCTTCAGAGCTGTGCAGCCAGCTCTCCCTTCTCTTGCACAGGTGGAGGTCCCTGTCTTCACCTGTTACTGTTTTCTCAGTGCACCCCTGTTCTCTGTGTTTCAAAGCCCTCCTTTTCTGTTGCTCCTACATTGGTATCTATCTAAGCCCTTTCCTTGAGACTCCTCTACCTTCTGAGGAGGCATCTTCAGTAAAAGAAAGCACTAGCCTGGCCCCACCTGATGTAGGGTGATACCCTGGCAAACCTACACCCACTTTCTGCACATATGTCTCTGAAATTGTTCCCTGCCCTTCCTTGCCCCAGCCCATCATCCACCTCTGAGTGATTTATAGTATCCCTTCCCTTGTGGCACCCGGCTTCTTTGCCAAACAGGTACCTGGGAGCAGCCAGCACCTACTACCTCTCCAATCTCAGCGCCTGTGTCGGTGAAATTGATGAATGAAACCACATGTCACCCTCACCTCTGGTTCCTGCCAGCCTGCAGTCCAGTGCTCTGTCACTCATAGCTGCTGGTTTATTTAGGGTCATTACGCCCATTTTCAGTCCGTGAGGCAATGTTTCTGCCTTAGCCTGATGAACAAACTTTGAGAGGGAGATTGGGTGAGATGCCGCAGCAGATGGCTCGCTAAAATCTTGCTACATCCACGACTTCCCTTTCACCCACTAACGCTGTAATGCTGTTAAAAATAAAGATGATCCAGTGTGCCTGACAGGATGTGTCCCTTGTAAATCCCTGCTGCCTAGTGCTCCTGGAATCTCGTGCTCTTGTATCTTCATGTTTTATTATCGCCTGGGGCGGGAGGGGAATTTCAAAGCTAGTAGATAGCTCCTGACTATGGTTGTGAGTCAGGGGAAAGCAAATGCTTTGATGTGTTTTAAGGGAGAAGGGGGGAAACCCCCCCAGCGTTTCACTCCTTTATTTTGTTTTTTGTCAAGCTTCGTTCCATTTGATTGTTGTAGAGCTTTGGTTTGCAAGAAATAACCCTGGTAAGTGTTTGTGTCCTCTGGGGAGTTGAGTGCTACAGGGTAGAATAGCCTGAGTTGTTCCAGAAGAGTCTTGTGGAGTAGCAGCCGTAGCTCAGCTCTTCTCCGGTGGGTATGGGGTGAGGGATGCACCTTTACAAATCAAAGGCATAAAAACATGGTACGGTAGCAGTATTTGAGCATGGTCTGGGCCATGTCTGTGTGATGCATTAGGTGCCTCCTTCAAAACACCTGCAGCTTCTGGCCTGCTTGATATGTAGGATTGCCTGTTTTGATTGCACTCGTGATATATTATTTTGGAAAAATGCTTCTGCTTCTCAGCCTGGCTTATTCCACCACCTCAAAACATTGAGAAGCAGTTTTGCCAGTATAACTGCACCTCCATCAGCAGAGTCATGCCTGTGGAGACATGTTGATCGCTTGGGTCTTTGCCTCTGTGTCTAACAGCTATGCTTGCAGACGTCTCTGGGATTGGCTGGGTGTGAAAGATCAAATAGGACCTCTAGTTGGAGCTCAGAAATCTAGGGAAGAATGGATGGGGCAATCAAAGTAGAGGAGGTGTGCAGCTTTAATGAACCTGTTTTCAAAATATATGGGTGTGACTGATGTATGGGTAGGAAAGCAGTGCTGGAAGTGTGTAGCTGGTGAATAGAGAACAAAGCAGGTTTCAGACAGCTTGGGGAGAGGAGGCTTTGCTATTTGGACTGTAGCATGTATGCTCTGTCTCTTGTTTGCACTGCATTTCCTGGAGCAAGAAAAAGGGTTTTTAAACTCATTTAGTGAAGGTAGACTCCAGCCTGTCCAAGCAGCAGTGCAGGTAGAGCTGTGCTTTGTGGCCAAATGGGTGTGTGGACTGGAAACTCCCAGCTTAGTCCTGAAAAGCTACTGCAGAGGGGTGAGCCTCTCTGGCCCAGAGCAAGTGTGCCTGCTCTTCCTTCTGCTCCCCTCCTTGGCTGTTTCCAGCCTGTCAATCATCCTGATCAACCTGTATTTGCCTCCCAACTCACCCCAGTATTTCAGAGCATCCCTTGACTTGCAACGTGTTACTGATTGTGAAGCCTGCCCTTCCTGCCAACCCCTCCTTGCAGAGCTGGCTCTGGAGGCTCCAAGCAGAGCTCTGGGGGAACACCCTCTCCTCCTACCCCAGCACCCAGGCTTGGCTGCCTTGTTATTCCTGCTCTGCCTCCTCACTTAGAGGGGTGTGTGTGTGTGTGTTTTAGTGCCCCGCTTTGCCTGGAGGAGCCTCATGCCAGGCAGATTTCAGGATCAATGAGGGTTTGAGACTCTAATGTGACTGGAGGGGTGGTTTGGAGTTTTTGGTTGTGTGTGGGTTTTTTTAGTTTTTTTCATCTATCCCTGCTGCTTATTAAGGCATGTATGTTGGGGATGGTGGGACAGGAACCTCTGCCCCATTCCTTGGTAACCCAGCAGGCAAGAAGGTCCAGGAGGAGGCCCTGCTGGTGCATACTGCTGCCTGCTGTGCCAGAGGAGGAACCTCCTGCTCCTTCCCCAGCGCTGCAGCATGGAAACAAGTACCAAAGGTGGGGGGGGGGGGGGGAGGAGGGGTGGTCCCATGACTCAGGCCACAGGTGGACAGAGAGTGGATTTTCCTTCTTTCTCACTCCTTGAGACAAATTTGCTGCTTGGTGCTGCTGCCCCCTCCCTTGAGGGCAGGGAGCATACCAGGTCCTGAAGAACCTAAGCGCTGACCTTGGATGGAAGGCTAAACTAACAGTGGCAAAACTTCATAAGGTGCACTGCTGCCTGCCTGGGCATCTCCCTGGCTGCTCGGAGCTGACCTGAGCTGGCAGAGGCAGTGTGAAGCTTGTGCTCTTGCAGTTACCCCAGCAAGCAGCTGGGAAAACATCAAAGAACATCTTTGGTTTTAATTCTGTGGCTGGTGATGCTCTCAAACGGGGACAGAACAGGTGTTGCTCACCCAAGAGAGGGGTCCAAAAACCCCGGTGGAGGAAGGGGCAGCAGGGCAGTGACAGTCCCCTGCCGCTTCCCTGGACCTTACCGATGGGAGCAGAGGACCATAGCTCCAGGATGTACTTACTCTTCACTCCTAGTAACTCAACAGGGATTTCAGCTGGCTGTAGGTGGGGGTGCAAGCAACAAGAAATACTTGTGTGCTGCTGGTACGTCTAATCTGGAAAGTGGAGTCTTTCTAATGCCCATGAATTAACTACATGATCTTCCTGGGAGGGGTTGTATGTGATTCCGACAGACAGCAGCAGAGGCACAGAGTGTATCAGCAGCATGCCCGTGGTCACAGCCAGTCAGGGTGGCATGCAGAGCACAGCCAGGCTGTCCTGTGTCGCAGGTCCATGCTGCTTCGCTGCTGTTCTCTAAAACAGAGTGCTGACACCTTGTGACTCGGGGCAGCTGGATGTGTGGTCGTGAGCAGCGGGGTGTGAGTCAGCGCCGGGAGTGGGTGAGTTGGTGCTGGGAGGGACAGGTGGGCTGGGGCACGGGTGGGGATGGCCAGGAGCTGCCACGTGGATGAGCAGGAAGCTGGTAGAGAGTGGGGGGCCCAGCAGTGGGTACCGGGGTGAGCCAGGAGGATGAAGAGAGTGAAGGATCACTCTGGGCACAGGCAGCGCTGCTGGTGCCTCCACCTCTGGTGGTACATGGAGCACAGATGCCTGCACCCTCCCTGAACCCATGGCTTGTCTGTGGGGAGAAGCTGTGCTGAAGGGATGGCATATGAGTGCGAGCTGGGCGGCAGCTTTTAGCCGAAACTTGTGCAGTTGACCTGGGCCTGGGCCCTATGTGTGACAATGTCCCATGTTCCTGCCGTGAAGGCGGTGTGCTCCAGGCACACCTCTGGACTCCAAGCCTTGGCTGAACATGTGCTAAGCCCCAGATGAGACTTTCTGGTTAAGCCCCCAAGACAACCCTCCCTGTGTCCATTAGGAAAGGTTAAAAACTCAAATTGATCCAACCTCTTAATGCAAGTGTGCATCCTTGCCAGCCTGTTTGGGGCTGGTAAGTGTGGTGGCATAGGAGGTGCATCTGGGAAATGACAGAGGGGGAACAGAGCCAGGAGGTCCATTACCGGTTTGGTAGGGTGGAAGAGATGTTTGCTTTCCTGCCCTCAAATAGCCATAACTTTCTTGAAGACAGAGGAAAATGTGAGGCTCTAAAAATGAGCCTGGCATGAGGAGATGGCTGGGTTCAGCTGGGAGGGTGGAATGGAAAATGTGGTGGTGTCTCTGGAAGGAGCCAGGGGCTGGCACCAGTTATTTCACCCGGATGGGCTTCAAGACTCTGATCTACCACCATATGGGTGTGCAGTTCAATAATGTCACGTGGGGTCTGTTTCCAGCCACCCAGGAGAGAGTAGAGCTTGGATGCTGGAGAAAGCCTGCAAAATTTAAGGAGCCCTAGGAGGTACTAATTTCTTGCCTTATGTTGCTCAGGAGCACATTCCTGGACAGTATCCCAAATGTGAGACAGTGCCATGGGGACATGAGACATGCCTGGGGTCATAACCCTATTCCCCCCCACCAACCTCGCTTTGAGACCCATAGCTTGCCTCAGCAATCAGATGTCCTTGCTTTATACAGCCCCCCAAATCTAACTCTTCCCAGGGGTGCTGAGCAAATGCAATAACAGAGTGACTGTGCAGAGGGGAGGCTGGGCGAGGGTAAGCGGTGGGGCCTGCCAGAGGAGTGCTGGCTGGTAGGGTTGTGGTTCCCCCAGGAGATGTACACTGCCTGAAGAATCTCTATCAAAGCATTGGAGCAACCAGCAGCCCTGGTTGCTGGAACCTACCAGAAGGTCCCAGGAGCTGTCAGGAGGCTTTTAAAGACCTTATAAAATCTGTTTTTCAACACCTGCTGGCGCTCAGTGCTTCTCAGGCCTGGAGCAGGCTGCAAGGGGATGCTGGCTCACTCCTGTGTGCTGGATCTAATCTCACCCTCTCACAGGAAGATCCTCCCAAAGCTTAAGGGTCTGATGTGCCGTGCTGCAGCACCTAGCCCTAAGTAACCCTTCCACAGTCCCCTCATCTTGCCATGACAGGAGAAAGGTCCCTTGCTCATGCTCCCTTGACTCATATCATCCTCCACTTCCAACGAGAGAGTGCTTGGTGTTGGTAAACAGCATGTTATAAATAGGAAACTGATGCTATATTGGGAGGAGTTTTCTGTGCTGGTGAGCATAGGCATAGTGGGACCTAGGCCTGGAAGCTGTGAGCTTGGCTGGCAGATGTGTGGGGGCACTGGTAACTCTTTATCAAGGGGCTTCTGTGGGCATGGCTGGGGAAAAGCTGCCTGAGCACCAGCTCTGCCCCTCTAGCCCTGGGGAAACCATCCACAGCCTCCCACCCCTACCAACATGCACATGGGGGCATTGGAGAGGAGGCTTGAAAGCAGCTAGGATTCAGGAGGAAGGAGAGAGGTGCACATGGCTGTGTTGGGCTGCAGTTATCTCTGAGGGGCTGCAGGTGTTTCATGTAGGGACAAAGGTACTGCAGCTGGCAGCAGTGAGGTAAAACTTGGGGCAGGTTTGCTGTCAGCTTCCTCCTGTTGAAATGATCCCTGACTCAGGAGAAGGTATGCGGCCAGCATCTGAGCAAGACTCTGAAGGTGAGCAGATGACTCCCCCAGGCTGCTTTGCAGTGCCCACCAGGGTGCTGGGTAGAAGGCGCTAGGCGAGGGATCTCTCTTTGATTGCTGCCTGGTCACACACATGCACGTCCCTATGCCTGTGCTGCTTGGAGAGCAAGCATTGACCCTAAAGCGTTGCTGGGGCTGTCGATTTCTGATGAGCTGCAGTAAATGAGTCAGCCCCTGGGTGTGTGCGTGACGTGGAGCCCAGCAGAGCTCCGTGTGGCAGGTTTGATCTCGGAGGTCCCATCATTGACCCTGGCGTGCCCCCCTGCCACCAGACCTGGCAGTTGGTCCCCGGTAGCTGTGCTGGGTGGCTGGCACTGCAGCCTTGGCGAGGGCCTGATTTCCGTATGTGGGGATTCCTCAGAGGCTGTGACCGGGATGCCGGTCGGGTGGTGTAAGCAGAGGGCAAGGTGCCAGGGGTGAAATTCCAGCCTCCCCACTTGCTTACGGGGCCACGGCAGGATTGCCACGGCAGGCTTTGGGCAGAAACAGGTGGGCAGGGTGGCAGCGGCGGCTCTCGCTACCCAGGAGGAAAGGCTGGAGTTGCTGCTGCCCTCTTGCATCCCTATACTTTCCCATTTCAGGCCCTAGAGGAGCTAAGTGTGGCTGCCAGGTTTGCTCTGGGGGCAGCCCAGCACCTTCCCCTCTGGAGGCTGGCCAGGGAAATGCCCTCCCAGCCCCAGCAGCATGGGGTGGAGAGGGGATGTCCCCACCACAGGCAGCTGTGATTCAAGAAGCTATGTGTTGGCATGCCTGGGATATACCTCCTGCTAGGGTGATGTTTAGGCAGGGGACCGCTGACTTTGCAACCTTCTCCCCTATCAAACAGGAGGGTGATGGGGGGAAGGAGCAGCTAGGCTTGCCTGGGAGCTCTCAGGAGGGTGGTGGTGGCTTGCATAGTGCAAACTGAATCTGAAAGCTCTCCAGTTTGAGGAGTGGAGGCTTTGCTTGGTCCGCTGTTCAAATAAGCAGCATTGTCCAGCCTTACTCTGCATTGTCCAGGTTGTATTTTAATGCTGCCTACTGCTTTCCTGTGATGTATCGGGCTGGTTCCTCTGATCTGATTGGGAGAAGTTGGAAGAGCCAGGCAAAAAGCATCCGAGGAACAGCCTGACCGGCATGTGAGATGAGGCAATGTGGCTGCACTTTCTCCATTGATAAAAAGCAAAATGCCCTGTAAGAGGCTCCTGCCTTATTTCCAGCATGTGGCACATGTCTTTCCACACCATGATCTTAAAAGCAGATGTTAGGAAGCTTCTCCTCCATCATGTGTTAATGGAGTTCGCCTCTGCCCTTGGCATCTGTGGATCGCCTGCCCTAGTGGGAGTGCAGGAGACCCTAGATTGTACAGCTGCTTGGGGAAGCTCTAAGGTACTTGAGTGCTTTAGTGCAGGAGACCCTTTTCAAAATACTCCGTAAAAGTGATGGAGAGGCAAAGGCCGTGTTCGTTGTGTGGTAGTGTTTGCCAAGAGCCAGGTGAGTCCTGGCACTAATGCTGATGATCGGTAGCGAGTCTGGCAACAAGGTTCATGTGTGTCCCACTGTGTAAAAAATGGGACAACTAGCACATTTGAATGTGTGTTGATTTAAATTGGAAAACTGAAGTTTACCACATAACAGTTGACACCTGACAAACTACTGTGTGTGTTTAAAAATAAAAAAAAGCTTGCTTTGCTTGCTTTCCCCTTCTGCTGTGGATGGTTTGGATGCCATAGGAGACAGCTGTGCTGGAAGGAGATGGGAAGCGAGAGGACAAACTAGGATGACAGGGTATAGGGGTTTAGATATTTGGCCATGATGTGACTGAAAGAGAATTCTTTGGCCTCTCAGGCTATGAATGCAAAGGAGTTGTGTTGCAAGGCCAAGGAGACCACAGTACTGTTCTCCCTCTGGCTCTGACCATATTCGTGCTTGGGATGTTCAGGCACAATACGACTAGGAAGATGCTGACCATGTAGAGATACATCAGGCGTGGAAACAGTCAGAGGCTGGAAAGGTGTGCTTGGAAGGATGTCAGATGTACAGAGCTTAGCTTAAGGAGAGCGGAGGCAGGTGAGAAGTCTCCTGACAGTAAGGGATCTTCAATCGCCTCGCTGAGAAGGGGAAGCAGTATTTTTGGAGGAGCAGCCAGAAGCAGAAGTAATGAAATTTGGAAACAGAATCACCAAGAATGGCATGCCTTTCAGGCCTGCCAGAACCATTTCCCCAGGAAGAGAAGAAAGCTTTCTGGTTTGGGATCATTTATTTAACCAGTCACTATGAAGTGTACTGCAGGAACTGATTTCTCATCAAAGAAAAATTCTGGTTAAGCTACTTGTTCTTTGCTGCCTCCACCTTGTGATGCTCAACTGGGGCTGGATTGATAACCAGTGCACATAGCTGGGGTTCAGAGAATGGTCTTGGAAAACATCTGGTGCTTGAAGCCGAGCACAGAAGTCTGTCCCTTTTTAGGTAAACACTTTAATTTAGCCATGTACTTAAGTTATGATGACTTCAGTGAGAGTGTTTCAAGGTAAGTATGTACTTAGGAGCTTTCCTGAGCAGACATGATTTCTTTTGCATGAAGATCCTTGGAGAAATATCTCTAAGCATACATTTGGCAGCATACAGCTGCCAAAACTAGATTTGCTTTGGGAGAAACACTAAACGTTAACTTCATCTGGGTTATTAATTAGTAATTAATCTTGGAATGCCATATTCTACTAATTGTTTATATACTCCTGCTCCTGTGATGTTTGGGAAGGCCAGGCAGACTTCATGCCTATAAGGAAAATTCCAGAGGAGCTGTTTGCTGTTCTGTTGCCTTGTATTAGAGGCCTCAGCCACTACTTTAATGAGTGATTTGTCTTTTCATGCAATACATGTTGTATGTTGTCCTGATCCAGAAATGAGGTACGCAACAGCATGTTCAGCCTCTCCAGCATGTGAACCAGCAAAGAACAGCTTGTTGTCTGAAGCTACCCTGATTGTCTTTGGGGTCCACTGGCTCCTTTTTATTTGGGTGTACTGCTCCTCCTGTACACATCTGTGATGCCGCATTTCACATCGGTCCATACAGCCAGGTGCGCCTTCCATGCAAGGGGAACACCTAGGAGAGGTGATTTCTTGGTGGAAACCTATAGCACGCTTTGGTGCATCCTGCCAGTATTATGCTGTGTACTGGTACCCACGACCAGGGAAGGATGACCTTCAAACTTCAAGTCTTCATGCAAGGATGGAGACACAAGGTCAGAGATGAGATTCCCCCTAGGCTTGGGGCACCTGGACCCCAGCCATCAGTGCTGTCACGCTATTTTTCTTTTGGCATCAGAAATCATCTGGAAGCACAGTGTACAAGGGAGTGCTTTGAGAGGGACAGGTGGTCTCAGGATACATAGCTAGAATAAGCAATGGGTCTTGGCTCCCACTGACATGTTAGGATCAGGGCTGAAGGGCTTGAGCCTGGCAGCAGAGGTGGTGGGATGGGGGCAGTGCAATTCTGAGTGTGACCCCTCTTGGGGCTGCCGCTGTGGCTCCAATCAGGCAGTTCCCCACGGATTTGCACTCTGCTTAGGGCACATGGAAAACAGCATCCAGGTGTGCAGGCTGCCCTACAGCAGCTCCAGGCCATGATGCTTAGCTGCCACTCGGTGTTCTTCAGACTGAAGCCCGTGGGAAAGCAGCCACTGCTGTTTTCCTCTCAGTGCCGCAGACTGGAGGAGCAGAGCCTGGGAGATGCTCTGGCCACCTGGCAGGCACGCCTGAGGGGGCTGCTGAGTGCCCAGTTTTAGTTCTTCTGTGGGATGCTGGTCTGTCTGGGAAGGAGAGCGCTTCCTGACTTCACCTCTAGCAGCCCTTAGTGCACAGTATTTGGTGTGTTCCACATTGCTTCTGGGGTGACCTCTAAGCCATCTGCTTCATGTCAGGATTTCAGTGGTCTTAGAGAATATGAGCACCCTGGCTTCAGCTGGGGCTGCAGGCAAGAGGTTGCCAACTGCAAGTCTTTAGTGGACTTTAATAGGCTCGATATTTGCTCTTGTGGAGCTGTGCTCCATGGATAAACAGTGACTCAGAGCAGCTTTGCCCAGTTAAAGTACTATTTCTTTGTTTGTCCTAACATTGAGATAGGAGTCTGGATGACATGAGGCTTGCACTGCTGTGTCTTACCAAAAATTCAGTGCCCTCCTCCAAGTCCAAGCAGCCGCTTTATCTTGCACACCTTTATCTGTGGGTCTGGGAGCCAGGCTGCTTGCCTTGAAGTACCACTTCAGTGTTCCTGGTCTCGGCTGGATGCCGTCATCTCTGTGCCCAGTGCCGGACCGGCACTTTGTTCTCCGTGTTCCCAAGCCAAGCCCAGCTCCTCTTGCCAAGACCTGTGGGATGAAGAGAGACCATTGAAAAGAAGAGCCTGGTCTGCATCTCTCAAGTGCTCGTGGCTGGCTGAGAGCCTGGCATCCCCAGCCTGATGTGTGAGAGTGACTCCTGGCTGCAGACCCCAGCCTCAGCAGTCAAAGGTAGGCAGAGCTGCCCTGAAGACTCAAAGAGGTGCTCAACCCTAATTCTTCCCAGCAGGTAAAGGTTGTTGGGGAGCTGTCTCTAGATTAGATCCCTCTGGCAGCATCAGACCAAACAACCTGCAGAAGAGGAATTGGGACATCTTTGGGCACTGATATGCAAGTGGGGTCTAGCGACTCTTTCTGGCATAGATAGGGCTCAGGGACAAGGACATTCTCAAGGCTGTGTTAAATGTCCATCTCGCTCTGCTATGACCTTTGTTATTTATTCAGTGCTCAGCGGGAGCTCAGAATTGGTCTCTCTCAGCCTCTGTCTCCCTCGTTGGAGTTCAGTAACTGCTGGGACAGAGTGTGTAAGGGGACTGGTGTGTCATAAAGCTTCAAAGTTTTTCCAGCATCAGAGTGTCCTAGTTTGGACATCCTTGTGGCCAAGGTTGCCCCACTGCTCTTAGTTGTACTGGATGCTGTGCCAGCCCTGTGCTTAGTGCTATGGCGCTGTGCCACAGGTTGGGCTGTGCTGCTGTTGCCGGAGCTCTGGCAACACTGTCATGCTTTCCCCAGCAGGTGCAGGATGCTGGTTCCTAGATGTTCTCCTATAACTGTCTTAGCTTGCTGGCCACATCCAGACCTCCTGCTGTAAGAGCCCTTTAATGATGTCTGCTGTCACTGAGGAGCAATTGACTTCTTTCTTCCTCCTGCCGTGGCTGCCAAATCTCTTCTCAGCATGCAGTCGTAAAGGGACCTCTCTTCCGGCTGCAGGGTTGTGATTATGTTGGCCTTTGTTGCTCTCCTGTGCTGTGGGTCCTTTGTAGACCAACCCCGCAAGGCAAGCGCTACCCTAGGAGTGCTGCAAGGAAGGTGAAGAAAAGGCAAGAATATACCCAGCCTGCAAAATGCAAACACTTGGAGCTGCAGTCTGCTTAGGGACCTTTGAAGAGGATCAACCGTTTTGTTATAGGAAGGGTGCAGGTGCCAGGATTTGGAGTAGGTGTTCCTGTTGTTGTAGGAGCAACACTGAGAAGTTGATCCTGCTGCAGGTCATGCAGCATACTGGCTGCTTGCCCCCCAGTGCCCACAAGTGAAGGGGTTTTCCTCCAGGCTTCCTGGTTTTACATCCTGTATGTTTCCTGCTGGATGAGAGTACCAGGCTGGTGGACCCTTCCTTGCTAGTGCCAAGCTTCCTCACCTTCTGATGTGAAGGAGGGTTTTTCTCTGTGCCGCTAAGCATCATCTCCAGGGTTGCTGCTCTAAGCAGCCCATGTACCTGCTTTGCCACCATTCCTGAATTGATGCAAGGTTTCAATTTTCCTGGGTCTCTGGAGCAATTGCTAAAAGCAGGGGCATGAAGCATTTCTGCAGTACCATCCAAGAGAGATACTGCCCCAACCCCGTGCATGCCGAGCGTGGTGGTTGTCAGTGCTTAGGGCAGGAGGACCGTGCAAGAGAAGCTTACCCCCAATAACCTCTGAGTGAGCAACTTGCATGCTCCAGAGTAAGGAGTAGGGACATTCCCAGGGCTGATGCAGCAGGGTATCCTACCAGCCCCTGGTGAGGAACCAGCTGTGGAGCCCTGAGAGGTGGCTTGGACAACTCAGAGATGCTCCTTGCCACTACTTGGTGACTTGCATCACCAAAGGTTTCCTTGGTGGGAAGTGCTGACCACACTGTGTAGGTAAGTGGTTGTAATCATGCCCAGTGGACAAAATTCCTGTGTCTGAGTGCTGTGCTGCAAAGAGGTAGACTCCTGTCATGCAGAAGTGAGGAGGAGGAAACAATGTGACCTTGAGAGATTAGCTCAAAAACCTGGTTTTATGAGGCACATATGCTTCACTCAAGAGGAAAAGCCAAGTGTAGATGAGAATACCCAGTCTGTGATGACTGGTAGAGGACAGATATGGGGCATGAGGAAAGGCAAGTATGTTAATACTCCCCAATGCACAAGAGGATTAAGACCAGAGATAAACAAGAAGCTCTAAGATGAGGTGAGCTTACTGATAAACAAAAGGAAAAGGGATGAGAGCTGGGAGAGGTGCGAAGCTCCTGCTAAAAATGTGTACCTGTGCAAAATGGACAAGATGGTATTTGGTCACTTAAGAAATAGAGGGGAACATGAAAAACTTCAGAGTAAATAAGGGACCACCAGGGAGATTGGTCCATGTTTCAGCCAAGCCAGATGTCATGCACCTGAACAGCTTTCCTTAACAGTGCTTGAAAGCTGAAGTGAAATTTGTGCAGAAAAGATCCTGTATGAATTGTCACTCTCACCTAAAGAATGACATATGGGAGAGCCAACCGGGGGCAGGCCCGCAAGTATTTTGCAAGGAAAGTGCAGACAATGTGCAAGTAGCGTAAGTGCTGATAATAGACATGCAGGAGATGAGATAACCAAGAAGGCCGCCCCGGAGAAACAGCCCATGTGCTACTGGGATCCATAAACCAGAAGCTGAAAAACATTGATGTTGAGAGATGGTGGAGTCTCCATCCTTGGGTTTAGTAAATGTCCATTGGGAATTGGTAGAGTTGCTGCTGCTGAGGTGTTAGGTGATAGATGAGGAAGCCCTGTTTTCTGGGACTTACTCCCAACCAGGATTCGGTTGCCATATGGCCACTGAATTCTGGCTCTGTGGAAGCGTGAAGTCCAGCACTTCATCAGTCTCACCACTCAACTTATTTATGTTGCATTTGCTGTATCACTACCAGTATATGCCTACAGGAAACAAGGGAAGCCAAACAGTAAGCGGTATTTCTTTATAAAGTACAAGCTGGCAGACAAACTTGATTTCTTTGATAGATTTACAGCCCAGGAGCTTGAAGGGAAAGTGACAGGTAGATATATCTGGAACTAAAGCGTTTGATTCGGTGACTCATGAAATCTAACACTCAAAATTTAATGCAAATCAGGTTGACTGTGGCTCTGCCGTGCAGACTGAGAGCTGATTGATGTGGAGAACTGTTGGTTAGGTTTTGGCTTCCTCTTGATGGTAGAGGAAGAGATGGCCCCTGGCTATGGACTAGGGTGGGACATTTGGATGGGACCCTGGGGGCGTCCAGGCAGTGTCGAGACTCTGTAGAGTTTATCAGGAAGGAAGGAATTTATCAGGCATGGAAGTAAAACAGACTAGCCAGCTGAGATGAGAGGAGTATTAACCACAGCATACCAGGGTTTTGAGCTGTGGTACAGCCCCTCTTGGCATGGTACGTTATGTTCAGGGCACCATACGACTTGCAAGCGCTACCAGCAGATTGGAGGGAGTTCCTGTAAAAAAGAGGCATAAACAAGACCTAGCTGTCTGGAGCTAAATCCGTATCGCTTGGCAAGGCAGGCAGTTTCCAGTGGGCGAAGGCAGCATGAAGGGTTTTGCTTATGTTCAAAGGCAAGGTTTTGTGACTGTCCTGGTGATCTTGAAAAGGACAGAGTCATGAAATAGCTTCCCTGACCTTCGTGAAAGTTAGCACCCAAAATCTCTTCTCCTTATTGAAAATCATGGATGAGAAAATAACCCCCAGGAAAAACCCCCATGTGGTCTGGTCAAGGGAGGACTGTAAAGATGAAGTTGTAGAAATAAAATGGCTTGGTTTCACCCGAAACCTGAAGATTTCCCTGATGTTGAGATTCCTCGGCTTGCAGAGTGTTTTTTCCCAGGGAAGGGAGTTCTTCAACCCTGTTTTGAGCCTTTGAAATGAAGGAGCAGCCCAATACTGAGCCCAGGAAGTGAGCAGGGGCCTCCAAAATGTCTGTGTCCCTTTGGGATCACGCTCTAGCAGGTTCAGCACAGAATGTTGGGAGGAGTTCCCCTCTTCTTTTTGGGTGGGGAAGCCATGCTGCCTTCCCATTTTGCTTATTAAGTGAGCTGTGTAAGTCTGCGTTGCCTTGAAGAGAAAATCAAACACAAGTTTTTTCAGGGATCCAAAGGTTCCTTGCTGTTGCAGTCTACTTCCATCCCTGCCGGGCACTGTCCCAGTGCAGACAAGTCACTTGTGTGGTTGGCTGTGTTTACAGCTGTGCCAGGAGCAGGAACAGGGTTCCCAAGCAGGGGGATGTACGCAGCCAGCAGTACACAAGCTGCAGCAAAGTGATTCTTGGAGCAGCGTGGGGCCAGGGGCTTGCTGTGACAGTGATGGTACCTGCCAACACGAGGGCTGGGAGCTGATATGCAGGGAGAGGTGTGATGCCCTTTGGTAGATATTTGAGGCCTGATGCAAAGCCAGCTGGAAGGACTTTACACCCAGGGCAAGAGTGCACTTTGGTTTTGCTTTGAAGAAGCCAAGCTTGCCAGATGAAAGCTTTGGAGGCCCAGTGTCTGCTCAGCTAGCCCATACAGATGATGAAGCATGCAGGGAGCTCTGTATGTTGACTGGAGGAGATGGAAAAGAGGCAGAGAGATGCAGAGTTTTGGTAGGCCCTCCTCCTTCCTGGTGATACAGGACTGATCCCTATTGTATGCTGTTCGGTGCTTTGTCCAGGCTTGTTTCAAATGCACCGGTAGTACATTTATTTCTTGATGCTTTTTCCCTTGGCCTGCAGATTGCATTCCTCCTCGCTGCATCTGGAGTGTCAGCACTTCTCAGGCCCTCAGCTGCCTGAAAGTCCCATGCCAGGTTTGAAGCATGGCATGAGGCAGCTTTCCCACCGCTCTGTCTGCAGCAAGAGTGCTATTTACCCCTTTTCTCTGCTGCTACACTCTGGAAAAGGCTTTCAAAGGGCCTCTCCTGAGGCTTTTCCCTGCTTGCTCGCCAAGAGTCGGACTGTTCTTCCCATGGTCTGTTTGTGACTGTGTGTGGTTTGCACAGAGTTCTGCTGGGCTTGGCCATTGAGGTGCAGGTAACCTAGGTGGCTGTTTGGGGGGTGAAAGGGCTCCCTCAACTTCAGGTGCCAGCTGCTGCACGAGGGTCCCCAAGTGCCCAGCACAGGCAGGTCTGTGCTGCCCTGGCAGGCAGGGACTCAGGGTGGCACATCCTCCAGGCTCAGGTCCCTGGCATCATGGTGTGGATCACCCATGGTGCTTGGGAGACCAAGGGCACCCCAGAGAAGCAAGCCTTCAAGGTACAGGCCATGTCCCCAGCACCATCTGGGGCCAGGAACCAAAATGCACCTCACCTCCCTGAACATCATGTCCTAGTGATTTAGCAAATATTGGGTTGGTTTTGGGGGTGGGGTGTTGTTGTTTGTTTGTTTTTGAAACTGGAAATCTCTAGTCTCCTAACACCAGAGCTGCTGGTATCCAGCTGCCTATCTCCATGCCCCCAGCCTGTTGTGACACTGTCACGTTTCCATAAACAAATGCATCTCTACCAGAGCACAATCTTGCTGTTCTAATTACAGGTGGGGTTATTAACATTTACCGGTGAGAAAACGAATGTAGCTTGTGTGCTTACGTCGTTCTGGCTGCAAGCGCAGGCATATGCTTTATTGATTTATATTTTTCTGCAAGTGTTTCTCAGGCTGCTTCTTCATGTCTGGCTGACATCAGTGGTGTGGCTGGAGGAACACAGCTAGACACTTGTCCATGTCTGTGCATCTGTAAGCTGGCTGTCCAGTTTCTGCATCACTCCTGCTCAAGTTGCAGCAGAGAGCTTTCTCTTTCTTCTTCCCTTCTGGTGCCAGGAGTGCTGGGCGTGAGGGGCAGAGACATCAGGATGAGCTGGCGAGAATGGGAAATGCTCCACTTGGGAGGGCCTGCAGTCTGCAGTGCTACTTTTATTGCATGCCCAGGCCATGCTGTGCCATGGCAGAATTCAGCGTAGAGCAGGCAGTGGCCTCAATGGGTGCCTCCTGGTCCCCTGCCCTGCAAGAGCCCCTCGGGGCTCTGCTGGGTGTCACACCCAGCCCAGACTGTGGGATGACTCTGAGCGTCTTGATGCACGCTCTCCGTGGCCATCTCTCAGGCTGCAAGAGCCAAGGCATGTCATCCTGACCTTCCCAGCCTCATGCTGCCTTCTTTCCTCTTTCCTGCTGCAATGGACAGGTGGGAGCATGGAGACGTGCTTGGCTCCTGCATGGGTGCTCATCCAAGATGAAAACCCAATGAGCTGTGCTGACTTGCAGGCCAAGAACAAAGGCGAGGAGGAGGGCCCCTGCCCTGCTGGGTCTGCCAAACCCTCAAGAATGGTGGTTCCCAGGGCTACATTTGTGCTGGGCTGGGCTGAAGGCTGCATGTGCTGCAAGTGCCTGCCTGGTGGGATGTGCTTTAGGGACTTCAGCTAGGAAGTGGGATGCCTCTGCCCCTGATGTGTGGGGGTAGAAACATGGGGCAATGTGGACATGCTGGGTAGAGGCTGTGGTGCAGGGCAGGGAGCAGGCTTCTCTGGGGATGGGGGAAGCAGAGGGACTGCCATTCCTCACTCCCCATTTCCTGCTGCTCATAGGGAAGGGGATGGAGCCCAGTATTGCTGAATAAGAGCCAAAAATGTCTTTTGGCAAGTCTTTCTATGCTGTCCTTGCTGTTTTGGGGAAGTCAGCATTAAATGTGGAAAGTGCAGGAGAGGAACGCTCTGAGGCTTGCGTGGGACCTAGTTCGGTGTCCTGCTCTTACTGCCTCTTTGGACCTGCTGTGTGCTGTGATGGGAAGCCATGCTTATGGTTAGGAACGGGCTTGGATGCCTTGGGCTGGTTCCCACCACCCCAGCCCTCGCAATGTTTTCCTACCAACTGCCAGGGCCCTGGCTGTCTTGATGAGCCAGAGCTCGTGCTGATGTTAGCATCACAGCCCAGGCAGGGCCAAGCTCGCAGTGTCCTACAGCCTGCGAGGGGAAGGAGGGACCAAGAAAGGCACCTTTAACCGTGTCCCGCTCCCAGTACAGCAGAGCCTGCACAATCACAGGGGCTCCCTTACCTGCTGTGGCAGCATAGGTATAAGGAGGCACCCAGAGCTCTTCCCCAGAGGCAGGCAGTGGTATCTGAACAGAAAGCTTTGAAAAACCATCTGTGCTGTGGGTGGAGGCAGGGCATCAGGTGTGTGCTTGGGGAGGGGGCCAGCAGTTGCTGGATAAGTCCCCTTCTTCCTCCTGCACTGCTGGAGGGAATTTCCTTTCCGTAATTGGGAGCTATGCTACTGTGCTTGCTGCGAGTGCCATCTTCCCTGCCTGTGCTTTGCCTAAAACACCGCACCTGATGTTGGCTGCCTCCAGGACCAGCCCTGCACCTTGCAGCACAGGACACATTGCCGTGTCCCCTGCCAGGTCAAGGGCCCCCTGGAGTGGCCATGAGGACCAAGGTGCAAACTGAGTGTGAGGACAGAGATTATTGACAGGCCCACGGGCTGCGCTGTGCCTGGCCAGACCAGCCAGCCTCCTGCCCAGCAGATAGACTCCTGGGGAAGGCCTTCAGGTGAAGGATGCTAGGTAGGCACTATCAATTAAACCTGCAGAGATGGTCACTGAGCTTTTCCTTAGTTGCCTAATTTGTGTTGTAACCCTACAAGAAGCTGGGCACCTTAGTGGGTCTGACCTCAAGCAATGTGATGGCAGGTCGCCTCTACCCTGCTGCTGGGTCTACCTGCATCTGAGGGAGCTGGAAGGGCAGAAGTGCTCAGGACATCCCTGCAAGCTCTCCCAGCCTTCTCATGCACCTGAAGCACCTCTGTCTCCATGGGGAGCCCCTTCTTGTGCTCACTGGGCGGGTGATTGCATACCCTAGGGAAGGTGTTGACTGCCACTGTGCCGTCTGACTGGGCTGATGAAAAGGCAGTGTAGCCCTTGGGCATATGCCACAGGTTTTGCATTACTGGGTGTTCTGGCCATGTTACTGGAGAGACTGGGAAAGCTTATCCCCACTCCCTTCCAGTCCATCTTCTAGGCTTTAGAAAAACAAATACATCTCTGGGACCTCTCTCTGAAATGTGGCTTAAATTACCGATAGGCTTGCAAAGTTTGTCTTGAACACGTAATGGTTTGTATAAGTCATGATTATGATAGGGTCGTGGGTGATGTGAGCATGAGCCTCTTTTCTTTTAAAAGATGACTGGGAAATGGGGCTATAAAATATGCAGGAATGAGGTAAACAGTTTGGTCTCTGCACAGGAAAATCATATTCCTTGATTTGTTTCAAGTCTTTCAGTACTTGAGTAAAATAATAGATAATACTCGGCCAGCTTGTGTGATTTGTTTGGATGGTCAGAAAACCTCTGAAATTCCTCAGAAAACGCTTAAGAAAACTGTCCACTGGAGGAGACTGGACTGGAGTCCTGGATCAAAAACTGGCCAAGGGTCCACAAACAAAGCATAGAAGTGAATGAGCGATTTCAGTGTGAGGAGCAGAGGGGTGAGGTCCTTTGCTATTAATGACCTAGAAAAGATGATGTGTAACGAGGTACCCAAAACCTCCAGATACCCCGGAGTTGTTCAGATCTGTCAAGGTAAAGCAAATCCAAAGTGACACTGTGTGAAGTGGTGTAAGGTGAGGAGAAAGCAAGTACTGAGAAAGCGAGTGCCAAGAAGCATGTAGCCCAATGTATTGGAAGGAATGATTGGTTCTGGGACATGGCTGGCTTCTAACTTACCATGGGTACTCAGGGCAGCATCATTGCAGGCCAGCTACCGAGATGCTTTTCCTTAATACACAAGGATGCTGGCAGAGAAGTAAATCAAGCTCAGCCGCACAAGGAGTAGTATAAGGAGAGATGCTGAGAGCATCAGGATGTTGTTCTGGCAGTCAAGGACATTTCCCTACCCAGGATATCATATGTGGTTCTGGTCACCGTTCCGTAGGGTCAAAAGAGAGGATATATTGGGGATGTGCAGTGAGAGTGGTTAGACCTGGAAGACACCTCGTGTCGTGGAAAGGACAGGGCACTTCACAGTAGTGAGCTTGGTAGGTCTCGAAAAAACAAAGGCTTTTATTCTCTGCCTTTTCTCACTATGCAAGGAGAACTGAAGGCTGTGGAGTTGCAGTGGGATAGTAATCTTTTACTCAATATCTGGACTTGTTGTTGCAAGATACCATTTACAACCTAAAAGTTTACAAGATTCCCAAACAGAGGAATGAGAGGTATTTCTCTTTGCATCGAGTCCATCTAGGCTGGTACTTTGTAGGTAAAAACAGAGGGCTGTAACCATTTATGCTCGAAAGCGTGTGACTTTCCTTTGGTGAGTCTTATCCCATAATTTCTTCCCATCCCTTCTCTGGAGCTTCTGAGTCTCTTCTTAATTCAGTCAGGGTGAATTATCCAACTGTGTTCCCAACTGTCATCTTGTGGCTTGGTGTTCTTCTCCTGCTTTTCTGCTCCCTTTTTCTGCTCCTGGCAGCCCTGCTCCAGCTCTGTACCTGTGAATATCTCTTAACAGGCTGCTTGGTGGCTTTTCCAATTTGGCTGACCCTCTCAATGCCTGTACCTAGCTGGGCTTTTGCTTGTCACGGTGCACTCTGTCATTGGTGCTTCAGCTGGTTTGCAGCTGTGCATCTGTACCAGCTGAGCTGGGAAAGATCACTTTGAAGCTGAGTTCTCTAGGACACTGTAGCAAATGGTTTTGTGGTCATTATCCAGCCAGCATTGTGCTGCGATGCTGATAAATCTCTGCAGGCAGGTGGAAGATTGCCAGGATATACCCATGAGCTGGAAGGGAAGAGCCCTGTGCCCTCTCTGCTAATGTCACCGTCCAACATGGAGCTAGAAGGGCAGGGCTGGCGGCAGGGAGCATCTCTAGGACAAGAGACCAAAACCAGCACAGGGCAGCGGTGGTGGCTTTCTTGTGTTTTGGGCAAGTGGTTGCTCTTTTGCCCAGCCCACCAGGACATCTGGGCTTGGGTAAGCAGCCCCTGAGCATTGCCCAGCAGTGACGCTGTGCCAGCCAGCCCTTCTGCATGGTATGCAGTGGTAGTAAAGGATTTGGGTGCTGGTTGGTGGGTGCTAGATAAGAGGGGCGGTTCAGGGATTGGCAGCCTGGGTAGATATTCCCATCTATTATTACTGCTTCCTTCTGCTGCTGATGGGGTTTTCTCTCCCCTGTTTCATGAAGTGGTTGTGTTCTTGCTGTTGATTTGTTGTTTCCAGACAATCCCAGTGATGCTCAATTTGCATTTATCCATTGCTGGCATGGTCTTCTCTGTTTCCTATGGAGCTGCTCTGCAGAGGAGGAAGATCTCCCCATGTCCAAGCAGTTATGCTGCAGTGATGCTGACCCAAACCCAGCTGTGGGTCTTGTAGCAATTTGGGGAGGGCACTGAAATAAATAAAATATTTGACCAGCTAAATAGTAGAGCCTAAGCCTCCTCTCTGCCCTCTGTGTGGTTGCATCTAAATGCATCCAAGTCAGAGGAAGGAAAGGAAAGGAAACAAGCAGGGGGTGTAACCAGCCCCTGATGGGTGCCCTGGGAGCTGAGGCCTGCAGTGAGCGGAGGGTGGTGATTCAGGCTAGTAAAGCTAATGGCACGCCGCCAGGCAAAGGAAATTGTGGGATCATGATGCAGCAACTGTCCCGTAGCAGTTTGTTTCTATCATCCAGACGTGACTTCATGCCCCCACCACCCCACCCTTCTGTTCTTTCCTGTACCTAAATGTTCTCCCTGTGGAGGGGAAGGGGCTGAGACACAGTGTCCTTGGGAAAAGGAGCAGTCCATGAGAAAGAGGTGCACCTAAATGGTGGGAGAGTGGGGGAACAAGGAAGGAGGCTCTGGGGCTGTGCGTGGTGTGACCTCAGCTGCTGAAGCACCCAGGCTCTTCCAGCACCCCCCCAAACTCAGCAGGCTTCTCCAGATGACCTTGTCCGTGGACACTGGTTCCCAGGGAAATCCTGTAGTGCAGAGGAGCCTAAGATAGTGGGTGAGGTTGGCCCCTAACTCTTAACAGGGCTAAGCTGTCATCTAGCTGGTGTGTGTCTAACCAGGCCTTTCCTTTCCCTAGGGAAGACGATGAAGCTGTAGAGATGCTTCCCTACGTGATTGCCACCCTGGGCTCGGCAGGGGCCACCTGCAAAGCCTCCACATGCAACAACAGCACCAAGGACTACTGCTACAGTGCCCGCATCCGCAGCACTGTGCTGCAGGGGCTGCCCTTTGGTGGGGTACCCACTGTCCTAGCCCTCGACTTTATGTGCTTTCTGGTAAGTCTGCCTACTGTTGCTTCAGCACCTTCTCCCCTAATTAGCCATGAAGGGAGGACTGTGGTTGGGTGGTTACAGTTGAGGGCCCCAAATGCTATCCCAGGCTTTGTTGCTGGCTGACTTTATGGCCCTGATCATGTCCCTTAGCCACCATTGACTTAACTCCAGTATCACCACACTGAGCCTGTGGAAAGGAGTTGTAAATTTACCTAAGAAGGTGAGTCAGGTTAGATCAGTCCTGCATGCCAAAACTCAAGTCCCTGGAGCTTTACCCACCTGGTTTTACCCACTTGTTCCTCCTTAGGAACTGCAGAACCACAGATGTTGTAGCTATAATCTTGCTTCCTTGGGACCTGAGGGCCTTTTGATCCTGTGGCTAAATTAGCTACTGTGTGTTGCATCCTGGACCTCTGCCTCCACAGCCATCCAGATAGTCTGGTTTTAACAGCCCTGGGGAACTTGTGCTGTCCAGTGGCCTCAGTGTGCTGTTAGCTGAGCAGTCCTGTCCCTTCCTACCTTCCCTGTTCCTGTGGCTCTGCATGCAGCAGATGAGGACAGAGCTGGACAATGCATCATCTCACAGCTCCCCCTTTGCTCTCTTCCAGGCGCTGTTGTTTGTCTTTTCAATTCTGCGTAAAGTTGCTTGGGACTACGGACGCCTGGCCCTGGTGACTGATGCTGACAGGTAAGCATGGGAGAGGGACAGGGAAGCAAGGCATGAGTGGTACCCTCCTTTGCTGTGGGGCAGAAGGGATAAATCCCCTTGCACATGCTAGAGGCAGCTGGGGAGGAGTGCCAAGCGTGCCGGTTGTCTCCTGAGCTCCAGGAACAGGAAAAATCCCTGCTTACCAGCTTTTTTGTTGCAGCATCCTTCTCGCAATGCAGGGAGTGGTCCCTGCTGGCTCCATATCGCCTATGGTCCCTACAGTGACAGAGGTGTGCAGGGGTCCTTACAAAGGAACAGCAGGTGGAGGCGAGGGAGGAAAGAGGAAAAGAGGTCACAGGAAGGGTGAGGGCTGCCACAGTGAAGGCTTTGTTAAGCCTCTGAAAGTGTCTTCATGGCTCTGCTGGATGCAGTTCTTAAGAGCACTTGAAAAGCAGTAGGCTGTGTTCTGTGTTTCCAGGTGTGGTACTGCAGTGCTAATACAAGTTTAGCTCTCCTCCCAAGTGTTGATAAGTCCATCTGGATCCTTCCTGCCCAATGCATTCACGGGCTACAGTGTCTGTCAGCAAAAGCTGGGGCCTGTTGGGGATGGCAGTTCCACAGAAGAGTGAGATGCTGTTCTTGTTTTTGCTGTCAGCAGCAGGAAGGACAATTATTATTTTCTTCCAGTGCAGGATGAGGAACTCTTTGATTAAGCTAGAGTGGTTGTGTGGGTAGTCTGCCTCTCTCCAGAGGTGGTTTGCTGAGCCCATTGTGCTTTGTCATGATGCTGGAGGCAAAGTGTGGCTTCTGAAGGCTGGCTGTGGTAGGTTCTTCCTCTGGATCAGCTTCACGAGTTCATTGTGCCCAAAGGCTCAGATGGGGCTGAGCTCCAGCCTTTGGTTCCTTTTGGCAATACAGATTCAAGCACGCCGCTCTCGAGTGTTCCCTGCACAGCAGTGGAAAGAGTAAGAGTTGTTTTCTTCAAGCACCAGACCAGGAACTCTCCTGGTTTAGATAAGTGGTCCTGGATAGTGTTAGATAAGCAGCTATGTCCCTGTGGCTCCTCTGCCCTTCCTTTCCTGGCCTGGTAGGGGAAATCAGCAGTGCAGGGGCATTGGGGGGAAGCAAGGAGAAGGGAATAGCTGTATGGGACTTCACCGGGGAGAGGGGAGCAGCCCCTTGGGGTTAAGCTGTCTGGACCCAGGCACTGGCTGGTAGCCACAGGGGCTGCACAGCTCTGGCCTTCAATGGGGAGAGAAGACTGGCCCTTCTTGGAGTCTGTGCTTGAGTACCTTGGGTGCAAGGCAGTGGGAGCGGTGGCTGTAGGCAGAAAGGCAGAGGGTTGCCAGCTGTTTGGTGAGGGAGGGCTGATAAGTGCAGGGAGGGGGACAGCATGGCTGTGGTAAGGACTGTAGATCAGCAGGACCAGGATCCCAGGGAGGAGCCCCTGCTGCTTGGTCCATCTGTGGACTGGGATGAACATGTCAGGAGGGTGGGATGCAAGTGTGTTGGCTGCCTGGGTGAGGAGGAGAGGCATGGAAGGGGAGCTTGGATGCCAGATGGGCAGCCCTGGCAGGCTGTCCTGCCTGGTCTCATCCCTCAGGAGCTCCCTGGGACACCCATGGTGTGTAGCCTGGCCACCTTCCCAGAAAGCCAGTTTCGTCTTAGCTGGCAGCAAAGTAGTCTGCTCCTGGGCCAGCAAGGGCTCCAGGGTATTGTGGCTTGGGGCAGCACTGGGCTTTGGAAGGAAGGGGTCTCTCCAGCGTGACCATTGGCAGGTTTCTCTTCTTCAGGATGGTGTGGAGCCCTGTCGGGTGTGTAACTTGCCATGACAGAGGAGACCCAGCGCCTGTTCCCATGGTTGTAACCTCTCCTTTTCTGTTTCTATGCCCCCAGGCGCCGACGCTGGCAGACGGAGCGAGAGGAGCGGGAATAGTATGTCATTTTTTCAGGGTCTTGTTTCTTCTCCTTCTTGCTCACATGCTCTCTCTTTTTCCTTTTCTCTTACAGTTTTCTGTCTTGCTTCTGAACTAATCTCAGTGGCTGGGAGTTCAGGCTTGGATTTGTGCTTCTCGGTGGATTCATGCTCTTCTCTTTCCCTCCCCTTTGTGTCAGCCACTACCACAGCTGGATGCACCCTGGTTTTCCACTAGTGACCCTTAAACACTCCCTGAGGGCATCAGTGCCGAGCACCTCCCAGTCCCAGCCGAGGCAGAGGGTACCACATCTCATACCCTGCTCTACCTGTCCGTGTCCAGCTATCCTACCATATGTTGGAGAAAATAAGCCTGGTTGCCTGTGCTCACAGCACACTCGGGTCACCCAGGTGCAGGGAAGCCTCCTTTATGTGATTCGTCTTGTGCCATGGTGCCACAAGGGCTGCTCCCACACCAGCTGCAAGGGCAGGCGGGTGCATGGAGAGGATCTGGCAGACGATTGCAAGACTCTACTCTCTTTTCTTCACCCCACGAGGCTGCCAGGACCAGGGCAAGTGTCGGCCCTTGTCCCTTGCTGCCTACTCCTGGCTGGCAGCACATCCAGCAAGGCAGCACCTTTGTCCTTTCTCTCTTCCCCTGCAGAAGCAAACTTCCTGCCTCAGCACTGCTGAGAGCATCCTTCGGCACCTTGGCCAGGTGTTGCCCATTAAGCACTGTTCTGGACCCTCCCTCTCTGCTCTTTTCTCTTTCTTGCTGCTTTTATGCCCAAGAAAAGAGCATCCCCTATGCCTTGCCAACTGGCTGGGTGATGTACGCTGCAGAGGATACGATGAGCTGGTGGTGCAGAGCCTGTGATGGTCACTCCAGCCAGGCTAATGCATACCTGAGGCTGGAGCAGCAAGCTGCAGCTGTGCTTCTCAAACTCCATCACTTGCAAAGCGGGAGCCTGCTACTGCCTTGAGAGGGTATAGGGATGCTCCTATTTTTGTGGTTGCTCCTTGCCCCCGAAGGAGGAGAGCAATTGGAGTTGTGAAAAGAGGTGGTGGTAGCTGTGGTGTATGGCACAGAGGGGACCCCTTGCTCATGCTTAACTAGTGGTTGGTCCTGCTTCAGGTGTGCCTTGCTGCTAACACCTTTCGGGGGGAGTAAGGCAGACATAGCAGAGCTGTCATGCTCTGAGGCTTTTCAGAGGGGCCACCTTGGTTATCCTCATGAGTGCTTGTCCCTCTCCAGGGGGCTGCTGCTTCTTACTCCCACTCTTCATCTGGGCTTGCTGGAGCTCTCTGCTGACACTCCCCACAACCCCCCACAACCTACTGCTTGAGCTGGGACAGTGTTGGTAGCCAGAAACATTCAAAGTCTGTGGATCTCAGGAAGGAAATGTTGTCCTGGCTGTGGTTCTGCAAGGCTGGTGGCACCTTCCCATCCCAGCTGTTCTCTGTGCTGGGGGTACAGTGGCAGGTGATGAGTTACGGACACACGTGTGCTGCCTGGTGCTCCCAGCCCTTGAATGTGCAGCATCGCTCTTGGTGCAGGAGGGCATCCTCCTCTGGCATGTCCCTTTCCCTGAGAACCGGCAAGTGCCTTTGTCCTGCCCCTTGCCAGGGCTTGTGGCAGCCATCAGCACTCTTGATTGGTGACTCGGTCTGCACTGGGAAGTTGTGGCAACCTACCCACACCTCTGTGTAAGGGCAGTGATCACAGAGCCCTGCAGGGCTTGCCACCCACACAGCTCTCTCTTGCCTCACATCACAGCAAGCCCCTTCCACAGCAAGCCTGGCCTCCCCTCCTGGAGCCTGTGATTCCCTTGGCCTGAGGCTAGCCATGCCTCTGACCCCATCCTTTTCCCTCCCTGGCAAGGCCAGCACCAAATCTGGGGCAGCAGGCATGGAGAAGGCCTCTTGGGTCCCATCTTTAATCTTGTGGTTTAGGGCAACCTTGCCTCCACCCACTTGCTCTGTTAGTGCTTTGCTTTAAAAAGTCTCCAGCTAGGTGCAGGTACCGTTGCAGCTCCCTCTTCAGCTTCTCATCTTTGGCAAGGTTTGGCCACCTCTGTCTTCTCAGCACTGCTGGTCATCCTGATTATCATCTCTGCATCCTGATGAATGGAGCTGAGTTAGCCTGGTCATCTCACATGGCATTCAGTTGTCCCTTCAGTGCTGCTCTGCCCTCTGCTTTTCCAGTACCACGGAGCCAAAAGCACACCATGTCATTGTGCTGGGCTCTCCTTGGAGCTGTGAACAGCATCACCCTTGCTCCCTATGCCCCAGCTGCAAGGCCTCTGGGGTTTTAAAGGGCTGAAGGTCTGAGAGCTTGGTCAAAGCTCGCTCTGTCCTTCCAGCAGAGCAGGGTGCTGGGCTGCACAGTCGCAAGGCTGCACACCGCTGTCGAACCTGCACTCTTGTAGTCCCATGACCTTCAGCTAATCTCCTTTCCTCTCTCTCCATTGCTTCCAGCTAGGGATTCAGCAGGTGCTGCTCTGCTCTGAGGGACACCATGTGTCCCATCCACCTTCCTTCAGCGGGGCCACAAGAGTCTTTGCTTGTTCTCCTTCCCATAGTGTCATCCACCTCATCTTTAGCACATCTCTCAGCTGCTGCTTCTCCGGGTTCTTGTCCATCTGATCCTCCTTGAGCCTGTACTGGTTACAGGGAGACCGTGTTTTCATCTATTTTTTTCCTTTGCTTCTAGCCTTCAGATCAGCCATAACTCTTCTTGCACCTCCAAGGTCCTGATCTGCTGTTCTCATCTTGCAAGTGCTATTTAATTTAGGTATCTGGACCTTTTTCTTGTCTCCTTTGCTAGCTGCCCTCTACCTGTGTTCATAGTGCGAGCTGTTGTCTGCCTTGGATACTTCTGCTGCAGGTTCTTCATCTAGGTACCTGCCCGCACCTGGAGTAAAGCGGTCTGGGATATTTGTGTCTCTTGCTTTCCTGTCCTTTAGCCTGCAGTCGTTCACTTCTAGCTGCCTGCCCTGCTCCTGCTGGAGGGATTTCCAGGTGGGAGGCACAGCTGAGGTTGTGGAGCAGGCTGAACTGAGCCTGGCTCCAGGCAGCACGGCTACTGGGGCTCAGCTGCAGTTCTTCTCCTGGGTTTCCCTGCACTGAAGCATTAAGGGCAGGGAGGACTGGCGTAATGGGAATATGGCCCACCAGACTCCCAGCCTTCCTCTTCCCTAAGGCAAGTGAGGCCCTCCAGGATGGGAGCCACTGCCAGTACCTCTCTGGAGCGCCGGAGCTGCCGCCTCGTGGCCACACCAGAGCCAGAAGGGCTGCAGCACCCTCTGGTTCCCACCTCCTCTCCTCTGTCTAAACCTTGCACTAAACAGTCCTCATGTCTCCTCTGTGGCAGCTGCTGCCCGCCCCTCCTTGTGGGGGGAGCCGCATAACATGAGTGCCTCTCAGAAGGTGCTGAGCAGTAGCATCCATGGTTGAGCACGTGATGGCTGCAGGGCTCAGGGCACCGTCTGAGGTCTTTGCTTACTACTACCCTCTGCGCTCTGATCTCACTTCTCTCCTGGGGCAAACTGACCTGAATTAACCTCTGATCTTCTGGGTGCTCTTGGTTCCTGACCAGGCTGCCTCCTTGCATCTTCTAACTTTCTCCCTCGCCTCCCGCTTGTCATTTTAGTGTAGCCTCTGCCCTGCACTCCGACAACCATGACCGCTACGAGCGCCTCACCTCTGTCTCCAGCTCTGTGGACTTCGACCAGAGGGACAATGTGAGTAGCAGCAAGAGTCAAACACCTTGCCTTTGAGTGGCCAGGGGCCCACAGCTTGTCTGAACCAAGGGCTCTTCAGAAGAAACACTATTTGTCCATCCCCAGGCCCTAGGTCCCACACCTTGCAGTGTGTGAGCGTGGTATAGAGCTCAGGGAGACAAAACTATACAGCTTCTAGGGATGTGCTTAAATAAGTAGGCTATACATCCCTGCGGCTTAATGGATATCTGTCCAACCTGTCATCTCAGCATTACAAACAATACTTGCCAGCTCCTCTGCCACAGCTACTGCTGTTTTCCTCTCTAAAGGGGAGGCACAGTTCAGTAGCATAAGAGTGTGATGGATGGGTGGTTGAAGCTCTCAGGAAACATTCCTCCCCCAGGGGTCCTTTGAGGAACACTGGCTTGCCCCAGCCTGCCTTCCCAGTTCCTGCAGAGCTCCTCTTGTCTGGGATGATAGCTAAAGTACCTATATGACGAATTTTCTGCCCTAGGCTGTGGAGTGTTTCCATGCCAGTTATGAGCCCACAGATTGCCTAGAAGGTTGAGCTGGCAGTTGGTAGGGGACAGCCACATGGCAGAGTCCAGCCTGTGTTGTGCCTGTTGGAGTAGCACTGTCATCTCCTTCACCTTGGCCCATCTATGGCTCTGCACGTCTGGATGCTCGTGGTCTATCCTTCCCTGAACCAAGTCTGTGGAGGTGCAAGGACACTAGCGTGGTCCCCTGAGCCTTTGAAGGAGGGAGCAGGGTTAAGGGAACACAGAGTGATGCAAGACCCTCCTGTCTTCTTTCTGCACAGGGTTTCTGCTCCTGGCTGACAGCCATCTTCAGGATAAAGTAAGTGCCCTAGGACCTGCATGGGGAACCCACATGGTGAAGAAGAAGCAGTGTGGGGTGTTGGGACACCCAGCGCAGTACAGCTGTGTGAAGTAGCTGCCCTCGTTGCAGCCCCTTCTCTGAAGAACACAAGCAAAGTGTGTCCTCTGGAGAGGACAAGCAAAGACAGGACTAGATGAGGCCGAAAGCCAAAACTGAGGTCACACAGTGAGTCTGTGACAGAGGAGAGCACCCAGCCCAGGTCTCCCCCACCTCAGTCCCATCTCAGAAATACTGTCTGCTCCTCTACAGAGATGCTCCTGTCCCTGGGGCTCCTGCTAGGGGCACTTCTGTCTGAGGAATGGCTACAAAGGGGGGACTGGAGCATGTAGGGAGACATCCCCAGCCTGATGATGCTCAGGAGTAGTCTCCTAAGCATTTCTTGGCTTCAGAGCGCTGGGGGATAGTGTCAGCCATCCCATATCTCAGCAGGGTAGGCAAGGCCCATCAGAAGAGTATGAGGTGGGACTTACATGTATCCAGCTGCCTGTCCTGGCATGCAGAGGGCAGGGGCACGGGGAGCGGGGCTGCAGTAAACATTGCACAGGCTGGTTTCTGTCTAGGCTGGTTCAAGGCTGGGTCCTGGGCTCCCTACCCCAGGGCCTGGCCACAGCTCTGTAGGGCAGAACCAGGGGTGCTGTGTGGGCTCAAACCAGGAGGACAGCCATGACCCTGTGCTTTTCTCCAGCACTTGAGGGAATATAGAAGATTGCCTGATGGCCTTTCTCTCCCCGGCAGGGATGACGAGATCCGGGACAAGTGCGGGGGTGATGCGGTGCACTACCTCTCCTTCCAGAGGCACATCATCGGGCTGCTGGTGGCCGTGGGTGTGCTCTCCGTGGGCATCGTGTTACCTGTCAACTTCTCAGGGGACCTGCTAGGTGAGAGCAGGGAGCCTTTGGCTGTACTGGGAGAGGTACTTTCAAAACCCTGTCCCAGACCACTGGGGAGCAGTGGAGGGCAGGACAGGACTAACACAGACAAACCCTGGCTACTGTCCCACTTTGGGTATGGCGCATCCAGAGAGTCGTCCTGGGCAGCTTGGGTTTTGGGGTGTTCGGCAGGTAGATTCCTGCCGTAGCCCACCCCAGTGGTGCTCTGTGCCACCCAGTATAACTGAACGTGCTTGTGTCTGCCTCTTTCTCCCTAGAAAACAACGCCTACAGCTTTGGGAGGACAACTATCGCTAATCTGAATTCTGGGTATGTGTGGGCGGGGTGGGATGGATAATTGAAGCTCTGGGGAGTATTTTGTAAATGTCCATTTGTTGCAGAGCCTTGCCTCCTTGAAGGCTGAATTTCTGCCCTTGCTGTGAGGCTACTGTCCCTGCTCCAGTTTCCAGGCTGAGCTTCTGGAAGTTGGTTGTAGGGCATGTGGGTGTCGTGCCGGTTATGCTGCTCGTGGCCTCACACCTTCAGGGCCAGGCTTGTAGTGGCAACCTTGCGTTGACCTTTGTGGTCTCCCTTGTGACAGGAATAACCTGCTGTGGCTGCACACATCTTTCGCCTTCCTGTACCTGCTGCTGACAGTGTACAGCATGCGCCGGCACACCTCCAAGATGCGCTACAAAGAAGATGACTTGGTGAGCAGGATCTGGCCACTCTCCCAGGCACATTTTCCCATGCCCTTCTGTCAAGTCAGGTGGCCTTGGAGAGTGCAGAGCACCCCACTTCCCACAGCAATTTGGGGCTATCTTGTTTTGGCTGTTCTTTTATTCTTCCTGGCCGAAGGCAGATCTCTTCCAGAGCAGCAGCCCTGATTGATTGCCTGTGGGGAAGCACAAGAGACCTGCAATGGGTGAATGTGTGCAAGCTACCCCTTGTCTTCCTCAGAGGTTGCTCCAGCTGCTTTTGCCTTCTTTGTTTCTTAAAGGTACCCCCTGTTTCTGTTCAGGCAGCTGCAGTGTAAGCCCCTAGCCTGTCAATCTGCAGCACACCAGGATGCCAACAGCTAGCGGAAGCATAGGAGACGGGGAGCCCTGGATGCTAGAAGTGATGGGGCTGCCCTTTCCCATTGCTGACTCAGGCCTTGGGGGTTTTTACTGCAATTTGGTCTTTCACACCATCCACGCCTATCTGCCCTCTCCTTTTTTTCTTCCTTCCAGGTTAAGCGAACTCTCTTCATCAATGGGATCTCAAAATATGCTGAGCCAGAGAAGATCAAGAAGCATTTTGAGTGAGTTTCACTGTGTCCCAAATTAAAGGCTGCTTTGTAACAGGGCTGTTTTTATTGGGGTAGTGCTAGTGTTACCTGGAGTGGAAATAATATATTGAGAGCAGGAAACTAGTCAAAATCAGTGGACACTTATTTTGGGCATCTCCTTGTCTTTTTTTTTCTGCACAAATTTTTATCTGAATGTATAGCGTCCTTGGTTTTGTGCCTTGGGATATGCCCAGCTATCCCTTACAGAGCCATAGGGGGTCAGCGTGGTAAGTAGTGGGCAGGGCATGTCCTGAGATGTAGTGAAGCTCAGAGATGAGATGCAGGCAGGAGGCGCTCAAGCAGTGACTATGGAATGTTGCGCTGCTGCTTCTGCCCATGTCACAGTCCTTGTATAAAAGTGTGTTTTTCTTTTTAAGAAAAAAAAAAATTAAATTCCTTTTCCATCAGGACCTCAACAGACTGTCAGGGCCATGTTTAGAAGCACCATGGGGAGAGGAGAAATGCTTTCTACCCTTTGGGAACCCTTCCACTTCTTTCTGACCCCAAGCCCTGTAGCCCATGAAGGCAGAGCGAGGGTGTGGGGTCAGAGGGGTGCCTTGCTGCCACAGGGCAAAAGTCCAAAAAGGATCCTTGTGCCAGAGCCCGGAAGGATGTAGTGTTTGCCCCATGTGTTGCTTCTGCTATAAGGGAAGCTCTTGCTATGCGTCATGACGCTTGGCCCCGGGCAGGAGAGAAGCCCTGGATGCGTGGGCTTTGCTTGAGGGTACAGCCTTTGGTGTCAGGTGTGATGAACTGGTGCTTCCTGCCCACAGAGAGGCTTATGCCAACTGCACCGTCCTGGAGGCTCGTCCCTGCTATGATGTGGCCCGGCTGATGTTCCTTGATGCAGAGAGGTAACCCCTGGTTTGGGAGAGAGGACAGGGCGGGCAGGGGCTGCGGGCTCCCCCTCAAGTCTGGTGCCACTGGAGCTTTTCTGAGGCGCCCTCTTTCTTCCCTTCTCTTCCAGGAAGAAAGCTGAGCGTGGGCGAATCTACTTCACCAACCTGCAGAGCAAGGAGAACACTCCATCCATGATCAACCCCAAGCCCTGTGGCCACCTGTGCTGCTGTGTCATCAGGGGCTGCGAGGAGGTGGGGGGAGAGCTGGAGGTGTTGGGTGGTGGGGCACGTGGGGGCTTGGATCCCCAGGTCTCTGCTCTGAACCCCTGTCCCCCTGCCCAGGTGGAGGCCATTGAGTACTATACCAAGCTGGAGGAGAAGCTCAAGGATGACTACAAGCGGGAGAAGGAGAAGGTGAACGAAAAGCCTTTGGGGATGGCCTTTGTCACTTTCCACAACGAGACCATCACAGCCATGTGAGTGCAGAGGGTCCTGTCCTGTCCTCCCCAGGAAGGTGACCTGTCCCAGCTCTTGCCTTAAATCAGAGCTGTGCCAGCACTAAGGCATCCCCATAAGCTTGTCCCTGCCAGCCCTCTGCATCAGCATCTTCCTCTTTCTCTTCTCCAGAATCCTCAAAGATTTCAACGCTTGTAAGTGCCAGGGCTGTGCATGCCGTGGGGAGCCCAGGGCCTCCTCCTGCAGTGAGTCCCTCCATGTCTCCAACTGGACCGTCAGCTACGCCCCTGACCCACAGAACATCTACTGGTGAGTAGCTCTGTGGGGCTCAGCAGGCCCTGCCGATGGGAAAGGGGTGCTCCCTCCCCATCTGCTCCTCTGGTAACTGAATGAGTTGTTCTCACTGAAGCCCAGCCTGGCTGAGCTAGATGTCTGATCTGACTTGGAGGGGGAAAGCCTTGGGCTGGTGCCCCAAATGCTTTTTGTGAGGCTGGGCCATGGTGTGAACATGAGGCCCCAGACCTGCCCTTCTCCCCCATGCAGCCATCCTGATGCCCTTCTTCCCCCTCCCAGGGAACACCTCTCCATCCGGGGCTTCATCTGGTGGATCCGCTGCCTCGTGATTAATGTGGTCCTCTTCATCCTCCTCTTCTTCCTCACCACCCCTGCTATCATCATCACCACTATGGACAAGTTCAACGTCACCAAGCCTGTGGAGTACCTCAATGTAAGGCCTGTGGAGATGGGTGCAGGATGGGTAGCAAGGAACCACCCCGAGGCACAACAGCCCCTGCAAGGGAGGGGGCAGGGAGAGAGATTGTCAGTGTTCCCCAGGTCCTGTCAGCCTGACCGCGAGGGAGGTGCTGAGACTAGCCAGGGCGCAGTGGCAGCTGCAGTGCTGGGGACTCAGTGTCAGCAAAGGCAACTGTATCTATGGCTGGGACCAGAACTGCCGCACGTATAACACGTGGTCTCTTCTCTGTTTCATTGCAGAACCCTATCATCACCCAGTTCTTCCCCACCCTGCTGCTGTGGTGCTTCTCTGCTCTGCTGCCCACCATCGTGTATTACTCTGCCTTCTTCGAAGCGCACTGGACCAGGTAAGGACAGCCAGCACCTGTTCTTAGTCATACCACTGTGCTGCCTGGCCACTAGACACTTCTCACTGATGTAAAGCTCCTGGCTGGATCCTTCTGCTTGAACTTATGTCTTCTGCTCCAAGCATGGTGTTATGTTGCACCTCTTGGACACCTGGGGTCTGCCATGGACAGCTGTTCTGCCAACAATTAGCTGTTGTTGTGCAGCATGGCTGTCTTGAGCAGAGCTTGACGTAGGTCTACAAGAAGAAGAAAGCTGGGAGGAGTTGGGGCTGTGAGAAATGCTAGTAGCGATGAAACTCTTGGCTCAGGTGAGCAGGCAGGGGTGATGTGCCTGTACCTGTGTGTGTCATAGCTTTTCCAAGGGAAAGTCACCTTAGCTGCTATGGCTTCTGGCCATAGGGAAAGTGTTTGAAGTGAAGAGTACTAGAAATGTGCTGCTTGTGAGCCACATTCCCCACAGGACGTGCGATGAAAGCTTTGTTTTCTGCTCTGTGTTGCAAAGACTGATAGGGAGGATATCGCCAGCACTGAGGATTGCAGGTCAAGAGAGGTGATTATAGAGAATCCTCTAAAGATACAAGGGCTAGGAGGGCCTGTGAGACAAGGGGGAAGGAACTAGGACTCAAGACAGACCTCAGACACGCTGGAGGGAAAGGGGGCATATTAATGTAGCAGTGGTGGACAGGGTGGGATTCAGATTAGATGCTGGGAAGTGCTTTCTGATGAGAAAGTGGTGGGGGCACCACTCCTGGGGCTGGCGGGGTGGCAGTGAAAGGTTAACATCCTCCTCTCTGCCCTCAGGTCTGGAGAGAACAGGACGACCATGCACAAGTGTTACACCTTCCTCATCTTCATGGTCCTGCTGCTGCCATCGCTGGGCCTGAGCAGGTAGGGCTGGTAAGAAGGGAAAGCAAGTGCAGAGACCTGGAGCATGGGGAGGTTTGAGATGCACCCCAGTTGTTCTCCTACGCTGCACCCTTTCCCTGCTACGCAGGTGCCCTAGCTGCTGTCCCCTTGGGAAGGTGGCGTTTGGTTCTGGTTGGGGGCACAGGACAGACAATACCTGGCTGGCTCTCTAGGAGCTTTTGAATCAATCTGCAGATGCATTGATATCTGTTATGGTGTTACAAATAATGCAGCAAAAACTGATACAGTTGATGGACGCATGTGAAAAGCCCTGCTTGAGGTCTGCTGGTGAAGGAGGCGCTCCCCACCTCTGCGCTCAGTGCGCACTCCGAATTTTGCTCAAAACTAGTCAATTCCCAATTTGAGCCAGAACTGAGTATGTTGCACTGCTTGGCTGGGTGGGATAGTTATGTGTAGGCTGCAGCAACGCTCATCTGTTTGGATGTGAGCCCCAAATCTTCCTGCAGGGGTTATAGAAATGCCCTGTGGCAAACAACGGTGCATCAGCTGCCAGCCATCAGCATGGGCTCCCAGCACTGAACAATGACTGAGTAGGGAAACGGTGAGGAAGGAAAAACTGGGGGGCAGGAGTGAGACAGGAGATCATCACTGTGATAGAGAGTTACTTACACGTTGTAGGATGGGGGTTCTACACCCCCTTAAATTCAGGATACAACCCCTCAGTGGTGAAGTGAGGCAGCTCCTGAGAATAGACAAGTCCTCTGATAGAGGCAGAAAGATGAGTGACTACAGCAATGTTTCCCAGCCAAATTAGAAATGCCTTGTTGCATATAACCTTACGACCTAGGCAGGTGAATGCTCTTGGAACATTTGCATTTTGACCAGATACCATTAAACAGACCATGCTTCCTTCAGAGAACTCAGTCCCTCCTGCTGTTGCCTCTGGAGCTCTGTAGTCCACCAGTACCCAAGGTGTCAGAGGATTGGACAGTTTTATATCAAAAAATCAGAATTGAGGAAAATGGGATTTGTTTCTCCTAAGGGATTCTTTTTTTTTTTTTTTAATCTCTGTGTTGGAGGGTACCTCGTACCTAACTAGTTTCTTCTGTAGAGTCAGTCACCTGTTCCTTGTGTGGATGTTGTGCCCAGAGGGGTGAGGAAAATACTTTACTGATAGGATCAGGGCAAAGGGAGAACAGCACACATGAGGGTGGGATGCTTTACATCCCTTTTTGGGTGCTGCATTGTTTTTCCCAGTGTCTGATTTACATAATTGCTGGTGACACATACCCACACGGAACAAAACACTCTATGGTCAAAGCTTTGGGTCCTTCTATAGCAGCTTCCACATATTTGCCTGTGCATATCTGTCTGTTGCTGCTTCTGACTGTTCCTCTTTTCTTGCCCCCTTCCCCCCACAGCTTGGATGTGTTTTTCCGCTGGTTGTTTGACAAAAAATTCCTCGCCGAAGCTGCTGTGCGATTTGAGTAAGTGGAGCTGGGCGGAAGGCCCCTCTTTGCAATGGGGGGAGGTTCATGTTGGCGTCCAAAGGTACCAGGGGCTCCTGGCTGCTGCCCTGCAAGGAGGGAGCATCTCCGGCAGCCTGTTCTCGCTGCATCTCCCCAGGTGTGTGTTCCTGCCAGACAACGGGGCCTTCTTCGTCAACTATGTCATCGCCTCTGCCTTCATTGGGAACGCCATGGACCTGCTGCGCATCCCCGGCTTGCTCATGTACATGATACGCCTCTGCCTGGCCCGCTCAGCCGCCGAACGGAGGAATGTCAAACGAGTATGTAGCGGGGCTGAGGTGGTCTCCACCCAGGCATGGGAGTGCTGCGATTGGGCCCCAATGGGGCTTGCCCGATGTTGTGTGTACATCTGGGTGTGTCACATGCCCCTGCTCAGCTCCTGGGGTCGTGCCAACGGGTCTGTGTTCCCTTTTGCAGCACCAGGCCTACGAGTTCCAGTTTGGGGCTGCTTACGCCTGGATGATGTGCGTCTTCACTGTGGTTATGACATACAGCATCACCTGCCCCATCATCGTCCCTTTTGGTAAGTGATACCCCTCCGCCTCTCTGTGTCAGAGGCTGGGGATGGCTCAAGGTGGGGAGGCAAGAAGGGTGGGGTGGGGGAGGTACTGGGAGATGGCTGATTCCTTGCTCTGCTGGCATCCTCCCCTCTTCCCAGGGCTCATGTACATGCTGCTTAAGCACTTGGTGGACCGATACAACCTGTATTATGCTTACCTGCCTGCCAAGCTGGACAAGAAGATCCATTCAGGGGCTGTGAACCAGGTGGTGGCAGCCCCCATCCTCTGTCTCTTTTGGCTTCTCTTCTTCTCCACCATGCGCACAGGTGAGCACTGGGCTGGGATGCCAGCTCCTGGCCTCCTACAGAGCTGCATCCCGGGCCAGGCTGTGGTCCTGGCAGCCCCCAGCCACAGAGCACAGTCACGGTCCCTCTGACACTGCCACTTCGGTTTTCCTTTGCCCCAGGGTTCCTGGCCCCCACTTCCATGTTCACCTTTGTGGTCCTCGTGATCACCATTGTGATCTGCCTGTGTCACGTCTGCTTTGGGCACTTCAAATACCTCAGCGCTCACAACTACAAGGTGAGGCGTAGTACTGGGTGGGGGTGCGGGACCCTTCTCCTTGGGAGCACAGCTCAGCAACAAAACAGTGGGGGCTCTGGGAGGGCCTCAGATTGCTCCCAGGCAGAGACTCTCAACCCTGGCTTCATGGAGGGGACAGTCCCAAGGCTGTTCCTGCTGCCTGTATGCTGCTCCTGTGGTGGGACAGCAAGCATGTTGCCCTGGCAGTGTCTTACTTTTTTCCTTTTGTCTCCAGATTGACCATACAGAGGTGGACACCACAGAAAACAGGCAGAACGGGAGACCTGCCACCAGTCTTCCAGCACCCAAATCAGCTGTGAGTCCCTGTCCCCACCTCCATGTCCTGGCGCGCTCCTTACCTGGGTTTGGGAAGGGGGAGGTAACTCTGTGTCCGAGCACCTCACTCCTCACCTCTCTGAGGCAGCAGCCATAGTCTCCCAGTGAGGGTGAGAGGCAAGTGTTGGGTGCTGTGCCCCTCACGTGAGCTGGGTGAAGTGTAGCACCCCACACACACAAAACCCTTTTCCACTGCTGCTCAGACACTGCATGTATTTTCTGCCTCTCTCTCAGCTGGGATGGTGAATCCAGCCGGGTCAGTCTCCCTTCCCGTTCTGCATCTTTGCATGCTTGCCTGTTAGGAAGGGCTGTCATCCACTGGGCTGGTCTAGTGACAACGCAAGGGGGTCTCTGTGAGCATTGCCGTGAAGGCCATGGAAGTGCTTTGGGGACTCTCCCCTCCCCTGCCTAGCTGTCTGAGATCCCAGAGTCAGTTTTCTGAACCTCTCCTGGGCTCACTGGCTCATTCCAGCTGTTTCCTTCCACCATGAGATCTTTTTTTTTTTTTTTTTTTTAGTTGGGGTCTGTGCAGAGCTGTTCAGGGGTACATGCAGAGATGGGGTAAAGCAGACCCTCCTGCCTCCACTGGCAGAAAAGGGAGCACAGTCTTCCAGTCCACATCAGTTCCAAATGGCTGAGAAGCCCCATACTCTCCTAGCCCTGACTTCCTGGGGGTGCTGCCTGTCCCAGGATGCTGGGGTTTGGTACATCCACTGTTGCAGGGCCAAGCCAGCTCTGCTTTTACCCCCTCTCCCAGTACATCCTATGGAGTCTGGACCCTTCCTTGCCCTCCCAGCATATCCCCATGATCAACCTGTTGCATGGTGCTTTGTGTGTTGTGCTCTGCTGCCATGAGAAGCCCCCCAGCCTTACGTGTGTTTCTACTCTCTCCCTGTCCCTCGCCCTCCCTATGCCTGGCCCTGGCAGAAGTACATCGCCCAAGTGCTGCAGGACTCCTCGCCGGAGGGCGAAGCAACGGAGTCAGAGGAGCAGGGGTCGCAGGACGAGGAACTCATCAATGCGGATGGCATGAACGACACAGATTTCCAGTCGTGTGAGGACAGCCTGATAGAGAACGAGATCCACCAGTAGGGACCTTGGAGGGTGGGAGAGGAAGGAGGCCCAGGAGCAGGGCAGGCTGTGAGCATGGAGACCTAGGGAGAGGCACCTGAGGGTGCTGGCTGCTGCCCTCGCCTGCCCCCACCGGGGCCACTGCCTTCAGTGAGGGCAGGGGCCCTGCCACAAGCTCTCCATTTCCCTGCCCCTCCACCCCTGTGCTGGCCCGGCAGCTTGGCGGGCATGCTCTTTACTAGCTACCTTCTTTAACGTGTCCCCAGACCCCAGCACCCTGGGGTCTGGGGAGGAGGGGGGACTGTGACCCCCGCGGTGCTGCTCTGGACTTGCAGGGAGGAGGAAGGCTGGGTGCTTTGTGGGGAGGGGGCGCAAGGGGAACCTTTTGGGGTCTTCTCAACAGGCCCCTCTGTCCCCTGTCCTCCTGGCAAGAAATGCTAATTTATTAGATTTACAGGAAGGTGATAAAAAGCTTTAGTCAGTGTATTGGAAGCCCCACTTAGGGAGGGGGGTGGCTTTTGTTGCATCTTCTCCCCCTGCCTGCACATGCCCTTTCTCAACCCCTTGCAGCATCCAGGAGCTGGGCCAGGCACAGGGGCTGGTGGCAGAGGCTTCCCTCTGCTCCCCATGGGGAAGGCAACAGCCTGGCCTTGTGGTCAGGGGTGGCATCACACTGGGGAAGGGGCGCACAGGGTTGGTGTGAGCTGGGCAGCCCCTTGCAGGGTGAGGGGTGCTGAGGTCATTTCTCACGGGCAGGAGGAGGCGCAGGCAGCCTCTCCCCCAGGTCCTGTCCCCTCTTCCCCCAGGATCACAGCATCATTTTAGGCGGCATTTTTTTTGCACGTTTTACTCCCCTTTCAAACACAAATCAATCTGACCCCCGTGTGGTACCATGACCCCTTTGCTGCCCTGTGGCTGCACAACAGGGTCAGGCCTGGGGATGAGGGGGCTGTGCTGGGGGTCTCCTGGGTGCTAGGGAGAGGGGAGAAAGGGTCCTGGACTGCAGACCCTCAGCACCCCGTGGGGTCAGCACTGCCTGGTTGCGACAGGGCCCCATGAGCTGCCTTCCCTGAGCTGCCACAGGGTCTGCCCCCAGGTGAGGCAATAGGGGAGGGAGGGATTCCTGGGAGAGTGCCCCTGGGAGCCCTCTCCAAGCAAGCTCACCATCTTCAGGAGCACTAAAACCTCATGGGGCTGTGCTGGCTTTCTTTACCTGCCCCAACTGGGTGTAGGCTCCTCTGGCATCACCCAATCTGAGAGAGGGGGAGGCTGTTCTTCCCCTACCTCTGCCCCCTCCCTGGTGATAGCTGTATTCCAGAGGTGGTGAGGGGACAAGGATGGGTGGGAGAGGTGGACTGGAACCCCTGGCATCCCCAGGGAGGTCTGACCCTGTCTGAAGGCTCTTTGTGAGGAGGTTTCTGGTCAGGATCAGTTGTCCTCAATTGCTTCCTCCCTCTCCTTGTGTAAAATGTAAAGGAAAAAAATATCTCCCTGCTCTTGAGCTATATTTATTTCCCTCAACCCCTTGCCACCATCCTGTTTGGTGCTCATTGCGGACACTACCACCCTCCGTTTGCCTGTCATCTGTGGGTGCTGCTCTGGCTTGCTGGGGCCATGCCTTCCAGAGTCTGATGGGGCTGGGTGGAAGGGGACAGTCATTTACCTTTTCAATCACTTGTGCTGGCCCTGGAGCTCCAGGCACTTTAATAGACCTGAACAAGTGAAGCGTCAGCCCTGCTCAGCTCTGCTCCAGGGAAGGGCGGTCACATCCCATGGCTTTTCTCTCCTTTGCCCCCCTGTTAGAGGAGGGGAGCCAGAGACACAGAGCAGGCAGGGGGCTGCTCTGGGGAGGACATAGCTGACTTTCCTGTACACCTCTCTATAGGAATCCTGGAGATGGAGGAAAGGGGGGACAGAGGGGAAGAGATGTGGGTCTTTGATGCACGGGGAGGGCAGGCCACCCTGGCTCCCAGGGCTCACGTGGGTGCGGAGGGGCATGGTGAGCATCACCTGTCCCCTCTAGGGATGGGCTAGAAATGGAATGAGCATGTGAGCTGAGAGCTCCCAGTCTGCTCCCAGTCTGGGGTTGAGGAGGATGTTGATCCTGCTTCCCTGTTCTTGCACCCACCTACTGCCCTTGTCCCCGGTCCAGCAGGCGGGCTGGGATGCTCCAGTCTCTGTAGGTATGGCTGTGGCCCTGGCTGCCTCTGTGGCTGTCAGGGCTCTACCTGCAGAGAGCTGTGTGTTCTGAGTGGCACTGTCTGTGTAGAGATGTGTATAATACCCTGTATATATTTGTGTACAAAAGAAAAAAGGAAAAAAATGAGCTATTGTTCTTGCAGTCTTTTCTTTGTGGAGTGGGTTGGGGGCTGGGACCTGGGAGGGGAGGACCTCAACTGTGGCAGGGATGCAGGAGCATGCGTGGTGCTAAAGGAGGAGTGGGGGGTTGTGTGCTACCTCTGTGTGAGCATAAGCCCTGCCCTGCTGCTGGGAACCCAGCTGTGGTTCACAGGCTCTCCCAGCCTAAGCAGGCTTTCTCTCTGGCTTGCAGAGGCATCAGAGGCTTTGCTGCTAAGAGCAGGTGAATGGTGAGCTGCGTGCGCTGGGGCTGGGATGCTTTGGGAATGGGAAGGGAGCTTTGCTGATAGCCTTGGTGGCAGATGTCAGCGCACCCTACTGTCCCAGTAGTGATTTACATGGCCACTCCTGCCATCTCTGTCCAGGGACCAGTCTCCTAGCCTGGTTTGGGTGGACAGCAAAAGGGTGAGGGGTGCGTGACACCTGGAGTGCAGTTTGGCTGTGAGCACTTTCTGGCCATGTGATGCACGGGGGGAGGCAGCGAGCAGGACTGCTCCCTGCTGCTCCTTGGTGCAGGCTGGAGCAGGGGTGGTTCCCAGGCAGCTGCTGCCAAGCGTGCTCATTGATTTGTGGCCAGTGGCTGTTTCTTGGAGGGTGGCGCAACGCAATGTGTGGGGCAGGCCTCAGAGACAGATGGGCAACCTCAGCCACCGACCTCCCTTCCCCCCTTGTGGTGCTCAGGCTCTGTGGCTTCACGTGCCAGCAGCACGGCGTCAGCAGGGAACAAAAAGCTCTCCTTCCCCTGGCAGCCGTCAGCTGAAGGACTGGGAAGAAGCAATGCCTTGGACACAAAGAGAACCAAAGTCCAACAGCATGGTGCCTGTTGCCAAGTCCCTGCAGGCATTGCTGCAAAGGGAAACTTGAGAGAAGGGAACAAGGAAGTTATGCAGGTATTTGTGCAGGTGTTTGACAGAAACTGTTCCCAAGCACAAGGGGCAGCACATGGGACAGCCTGTGTTACAGGATTAGGCAGGAGCTCTGTTGTACCTCAGGAAAGTCAGCTGTGAAAGCAGCTTTAAAGGTTGCCGAAGGGTAATGAGGTAAGAGATGAACAGGAGAACCGGGTCACAACAAGGACAGGCGCTGTCCTGGGTGGATCTGAGCGGGCAGGGTGCTTGGTGGTGGTCAAAGCCTGAGGAAAAGCTGGTAGAGCTGTTTGGGTACAAGCCCAAAGCAGGAACAAGCCCTTGCATCTCATGTCTGAGAGCATGCTGCTGCCTGCAGCTCGGTGCAGAGCTGGCTGGTGACCGCAGTGGGGACTCCCTGCTTTTCCGGCCTGTGGGCAATGACACAGCTGCCTTCTGGCTGAGGATAAGATGGAGCGGCTGCTGCAGTGCCCTGGAGCAGGGCACTCCAAAGCCTCCTCTGTGCTGGGGATTCAGAACAAGCTGCCTGTGGCGGGGATGGGGACAGGGCAGCTCCTGTGGGTCCTGGCCACGGCCATGTTGTTCCTTTGTGGGTGGGGCAGCAGGACCATGCTACAGCTGGTTTTGAATGTCCTGGTTGCCCTTCCCTCAGGCAAAGGACACAGCTCCTGACCTGTATGCAGCCTGCTCCCTGCTTAGAAAGTTTTCCCCCTGGGACGAGGTGGGTGGGTTAGAGAGCAGGCGCTCTGGAAAGGCCCAGAGGGAGCAGCTGCATGCCAGCTCCTGCAGTGAGGTGGTATGGACACAGCCTCCCTGACTGTAACCTGTTCCTGCTTTGGGCTTGTACCCAAACAGCTCCACCAGCTTTTCCTCAGGCTTTGACCACCACCAAGCACCCTGCCTGCTCAGATCCACCCAGGACAGTGCCTGTCCTTGTTGTGACCCCATTCTCCCATTCGTGTCTTACTTCATTACCCTTCGGTGGCCTTTAAAGCTGCTTTCACAGCTGACTTTCCTGAGGTACAATAGAGCTCCTGCCTAATCCTGTGAGGGGAGGAGAAGGAACCCCACAGTTGGTGACACCGTTTGGGATCACCACGTTCAGCCCTGGCACTAGAAGGATGGCAGTGCAGAGCTTCTTCCTGGAGCTGGGGCAGGTGGGGTTGGGGTGGGCCACGCCGAACAGGACTGGGCTGAGCTGGTCATGGCAGGCCAAGCCAAGCCATGCTGGGCTAAGCCACACCAGGCCAAGCTGTGCCAGGCCAAACTGGGCCTTGCCAGGCAAAGCCATGTTGTGCTGTTAATGGGTTGCACAGTGCAAGGCCGAGCCCAGCTGTGGCCATGCCTGCTGGCAATGGCACCACCTGGCATAGCCGCACCATGAGTCACGGAAGGCATGCACAGGCAGACCCGCTGCAGGAAGCCCCAGGGCAGTGGGACCTGCTCGGGGTGGGCCCTGGCAGCACCTACCACCGAGGGGCAGCTGGTGGGGTGGGTGCCAGCTATGACTGCCAGGGTTTGCAGGAGTGAGGTGGCATGGGCACAGCCTCCCCAGGTATGAAGCAAGAAGAAGGGACCCCATGGTGGGTGACACCCGTTGGGACCACCGTGCTCAGCCCTGGCACCAGAAGGTCAACAAGCCCTGGGACAAGGCGCAGCACAGAACTTCACCCAGCTAAGCCGGGCTGCCAGCAGTGTGGGGCAGTGCCATGTCATCCCAAACCCTTTCCCAGGGGAAAATCACTTCCTCTTCTCCTTCCAGTGCCCGTTTCCGTGTGCAGCGAACCTTTTGCTCGGAGGAAAGGTGGAAGAAACGCGCCCGGCCTGGCGCTACGCCTCCATCCCCGGGAGCTGGGAGAGGGTGACAGCAGCCAGGACCGCACCTTCAGCCCCGGTAAATCCCTTCCCGTTAGCTGTAAGCGGTCGCTGCGCCTTTAATTCCCTCTCCCACCGCCCTCCCGGCTTTACTCGCACATCCTGCCTGCCTAAACCCCACCTTCCGCGGAGCTGTGCCGAGCCGGGCAGGGCTGGGCTGGGCTGAAGCGGGCAGGGCGGTGGCGGCAGCAGCTTCCGTAAGTCCACCCCCCCCCCCTCCACTCCCGTCCTCACCTTTATCCGCCCCCCAGCATGGGGTTAGCACCGGGGGGGGGGGGCTGCCGCCGGGCGGCGGCGCCCCCCCCCCCCCCAGCTGCTTTCCCTGGGCTCTGAGCTGCTTCACAATTGCCTATCCCCTCCATCTCTTTTTCTGTCCGCGGGGATTTTTGCATTAGATAACGCAGCCGTAGAGACCCGGAGGCTTCCTAATCAGGGCGGCGAGTAAACTGGGTACCGCAGCGACCCGGGATTGCGGTGCCGACCCAAAGCTAACGACGCATCTCGTCGAGTGGGTGCGGGAACATAAAGGGGACCTTGTGGGAAATGAGGAATTTTGTTATCCGGAGGGCTGGGAAGGGCCTGAGAGCTGTTTGTGCAGTGTGGGACCCTATGGGGGCTGTGGCTTCTTGCCCTGAGGTGGGTATGCGGCAGGATGCAGTGTCTGGGCTCGGCCTGGCTGGCTTTAAGGAAGGGAGCTCCCCCTTCCTTCGATCTCCGAGAGCAGCTGACGAAACAGAGTTCTGCAGAGATTTTTGGCAGGACTTCAGCAATGATGCTGTCCAGGGGTTTTTCAGTATGTGCGAAGGTGCACTGAGGTATCAGGAACTCTGCAAGGACCAGCGTGTCTTGCTGCTCCCACCTGGGAGGGATCAGAGGTGCCTCCAATACTGGAAGGCATCATATCGTGGTTGGATATTGCCTGGTGTGGAAAACTGCCCTGGGGGCTTGGCTTGTCTCTGCATGCCCTTTCCTCCCCCGTGGAGAACCTGCAGTGTCCATCAGCATCAGGGATGTCAGCAACTGACCCCATTGCTTGAGGCCCCACGTGGTTCCTGTCCCATCCTGGGGTCTGAAAGGTTTTTTTCTCTCTGCGCTTGCGTGACCTCCATCTGCCACTGAGCACCACCTTCCCGAGTATTTTGAGCCACAGAGCTAAGAATAACTCACATAGTGCCCATGTCTGGGCTGCACACAGCTCCCGATGTCCACGGCCATGTCCAGTGCCGGTAGGCAGGGCGGGAGAGGGTGCATGGAGCCTGGCAGGGGCTGCGGGCAGGGGGAGTTCCCTGGCCCTCGGCAGGCTGCAGTGTGAGTACCGGGGAGGTGGCGAGGTGGGAGCTGGACGCTGTATGGGTGGCTGCATTTGGGATTCCTCCTCCCACAGCCCCCCTGGGCTCTGGGCAGTGGCTGGGACCAGAGGAGCCATCCTGACAGCTCTGCAGACAACAAATGGTCTTGCTGCTGGGGGAGGCTGCCAGGGTGCTGGCTGCGGAGCAGGAGTCAGAGGGAGGAGATGATGGAAAAGGGCTGAGCTCCATAGATTTGGGGCCATTGTAGAGGAGAGAAGGGCTGGCACTGCCTTGGAGCAGGAGACTGGGTTTAGAGCATCCCAGGACAGGCGGAGTGATGGGGAGGAGTAGATTTTCCTCCTGAAAAGCTTCTGGTTAGGGCAGCCCCTCGGGTTAGCAGCCAGGTTTATGTCCTATGTGCATGCCAAGAGCTTGCACCCTTTTTGCTGTTGCCTGCCTTCCCTTAGCTACCACAGCACTTCAGGACAAGGAGAGCTGCCTTTCCAGAGCCAGGCTGCACCTTGCTCCCCTGGGACGGGGTGCTGGGGAGGCAGCAGGCCAGCACAGGCATCCTAACCTGCTGCTCTGAGTGGGCTCCCGACTCCTGCGGGGTTATTTACCAGAGGACTGTTCTGCTGCCTCGTGCAGAGAAACCTCCGGAGTATTCAGCACCAGCCCTGCTGAGCAGGAGGCTGAGGTGCCTGAGGAGTGGGGGCATGGTAAGCCACAAACGCTGGTGGGCCCATGGTGGTGGCACTTGGCCCACAGTCCTGCTGCAAGTGACTCTGCTTGCATGGGGGCGTTGGACCAGATGGCCCCTGGAAGCCCTTTCCAGCCTGGGCGGTGCAATGGGCGCCCTGCCACAGGTGCCCGAGCGGGGCCGAGGGCAGCTGGGTGCAGGGAGGGGCGTTGGGGCTTGCCCCACCGCAGTGGGTGCAGTGGGGCCGGGCTGCGGGGCCAGGCATGCCCGGCAGTTGTGTCATGCTGGTATGAAGCGCCTGGCCGTGAGCTGCTGGTTAAACCGCCCGGGAGGAAGACCTGTGGCAAGGCCTTCACCAGGGTGAGGGACCGGTGCGGTGGGGGGGGGCTCTGAGGGGTCTGCCCTGCCCCGGTATCCTGGTGCCGGGCTGTCCTGCTGCACCCCACATCCCTTCCCCGGTGCCTCCCAGCGGGCTCCACCGCTGGCAGGGTTTGAGTCACTGTGTGTGTGTGCCGGGCAGGGCCATCCCGCCTCTTCCTTCCCTCGTCCTCCCCCGGCCCCGTAGATAGAGCTGTCTCTGCGCCTCGCTGGGCTCCTCCCTTCCCGGCCCTATTGACTCAGTGCTCAGGCAGCCGGGCGGCGGGAGAGGGAGAGGAGCCCATGGCTGGGAGAAGCTGCAGGGCGGCCGCTGACGCTCTCCCAGCTGCGACGAGTAAGGAAGAGCTGGGACGAGTGAAGGTCCGGGAAAGCTGTGCGGGGAGGAGAGGCTGGCGGGGCGGAAAGCGCCCAAACTTCCTCCGGACTCAGCCTGTCTGCACAGCAGGGACGGGACAGGACGGGAGAGACGTGGCCTGGCTGCCGACGGGCTGCCTCCTCCCAGCCGGCCCTCAAAGCCTCTCTGCTCTGTCAGTGTCCCCTAAAGACAGCTGGGCTGTGATGGCCGGGCTGAGGCCGTGGCTCAGAACAGGGCTGCTGCTGGGGATGGGATTTGGGGAGGCCCTCCTGGTGCCTGGGCCCACCCCAGGGATGCTCTGGGTGCTGGCTCTGCTCACTGCCCCGGGGCACTGCTGACAGAGAAGGTCCCCGCTCTGGGAGTGCTGGGGAATTGGGGATCTGGCCTCTGAGCCTGGCACTGTGTGAAATGGCTGACGTCCCTGGGGGGGGGGGTGTGCACCAGTGCTGGGCCCTGCCTCAGCCGGGCCATGCCTCTTTCATTGCAGGGAACGGAGCTGAAGGTAGCGCTGCCGGTGCCCAGCCATGATGCCCTTTGGTGGGATGGCTGCCCGTCTGCAGAGGGACCGCCTGAGAGCCGAGGGGGTTGGCCAACACAACAATGCCATCAAGTACCTCAACCAGGACTATGAGGCCCTCAAACAGGAGTGCATTGAGAGCGGCACCCTCTTTAGGGACCCCCAGTTCCCAGCTGGCCCCTCTGCCCTTGGATTCAAGGAGCTGGGGCCACACTCCAGCAAGACACGGGGGGTGGAGTGGAAGCGTCCGTCGGTAAGTGCTGGGCTTGCTTCTCCTCGAGCTGGACTGACGTCCCTGCCCTACGATGTCTGCACTGACATGTTTTGCCAATGTGCAGCCTGGCCCTGGCCTGCTCCTCCCAGTGCTCAAAGTTCCTTGAGTGCTTCATAGCCGCCTTTCCCAAGGGCCTCGAGCAATGCCCCATGAGTGTCTGCTCAGAAAAGCATCATGTCTAGCAGGGCCTGCTTCCTCTAGGCAGCAGACCGTGGGCTTTAAATTGAGTGAGCTACATCATTGCTTCTAGGTGTCATGGCATGGATGTGTCACCCTCAGTGACTGGGGCTTTTGAGGGTGTATATCCCCTGGTGCCACGAGTGCAAGGGGAACGCTATTAGTCTATCTAGCTGTGTCCTCCCATGGCTACAGCAGAAGATCTTGCCTTGCTTTACTGTGATGGCCTTGGGGTTGCAGTCACGCAGGTTTCCCTGGCAGAGGGCAGGTGGGGTGCATTCTCGGGGACCGTATACTCTTCCTCCCAATACAGAGCTGCAGTGGGTGCCAGCCCTGCAGAAGCCTGGGCCCTGCCGAGATCCAGCACTGGCATCTGATTCTCTCCTCCTGCAGGAATTAGTGGATGACCCTCAGTTTATCGTTGGTGGTGCAACCCGGACAGACATCTGCCAGGGGGCTCTGGGTGAGTGCTGGAGCTCTGTCCCTGGACCTTGGTCCAGAGAGCAGTGGCTGGGGAGGGCTGGCGTGGCTGGAAAAGAGGTGTTTGTGTATGGTTGAGGGTGGAACAGTTTCACAGCACCTTTCCCCAGGTCTGTGCAGCACACTTTCATGCTAGCCTGTGCACAACCATCTCTGTACCAAAGGCTCCCTTCCCATTTAGTGTGGTGGAAACTGGAAGGCAGGGGACACTGTATGCCTTCTGGTGGCCCTAGGTTAAGGCTCCACGAAAATGGGTTGATGTGTGCATAGCTTGACCATGCTAAGATCAGGGGAGATGTCAGGTGGAGCCATGCCTGACACACGCTGACAACAATGCCAGAAGCTGCTCCAAGGAGCTCCCTGCTTTGGTAATGGTGAGGGATGGCAGCTGGATGACAATAACAGACTGAGGTGAGGATGAGCTGGTCATGACAAGGTGCTTGTGAAGCAACATGGTGTTGCAGAAGGGAACTGAGAGGAGAACTACGGAGTACAAGAGGTGATTTGTCATTTCTCTAGGGGTATCTCCCAAGGTACAGGCACTGAGACAAGGAGAGCAGTGTTAATGGGCTGGCAGGGCTGGCAACTGGGATTTCGTGGTCATCGGAACCAGCGCTGGGTACCACCAAGAGTGTTGTCCTGATCTGGATCATGGTGGGCACTTGATTGGGAGTACTGTGTACCTTCGCGCACATAGCATGCTGGTTTCAGGGCTGACCACATTTAATGCATCCAGTAATTAGAACAAACTTGAGGTGGTAACTGGAGCACGGAACAGCCCAGAGCACTGCGGTGGTGTCCAATTGGTCATTAAAAAGTCTGAAATGCCATTTTGTCAAACCACAGCTCTGTACAGGTTATCCAGGCTCAAGGCTAAGGTGTGGCAGGCTTCAAAGGCAAAAAACAAAGGGGAACGAAGGCAAAGAATTCAAAGCGCAGTGTTGGCCTGGAGCAGCACTTTGTGGTTAAGAGCACTTGGAAGGAAAAGTGCCGTGGTGTTGCTCGCAATTTGAGAAGCTGGGGCAGCACCAATAAACCTCTATCTTGATAAAATGTTTCTTTAAATGCAAAGTGTAATTCCGCTGCAGAACTCACTGTCTGAGATGTGGAGGGCAGTCATATGAGGGTCTAGATAAACTGCTGCAGGACGGGGCTGTTGGTGCTGACTGTATGTGGTGGGCTGAACACAGGCTCCACGTCAGGGAGGATCGTTCTCTGTTGCCTTGAACTAATATTTCTCTCCGAGGCAGGCTGAACGAGCCTCGCTCCCTGACCTCTGTTTGTCTGCTGGACTCTCTCTGGTTTCTCCGTGTGCTTTTTGAGCTGGGGAGCGCCAAACATTTGCAAGGGGAGCACACCGTGGGCTCCTACACGTCCACTGCCAACCCCCCAGCTAGGAAGGAGGTGGGTGTTCACACCGGCTTCTTCTCCTTCCCCAGGTGACTGCTGGCTGCTGGCTGCCATTGGCTCCCTCACTCTCAACGAGGAGCTCTTGCACCGTGTGGTGCCCCATGGGCAGAGCTTCCAGGAGGACTATGCCGGCATCTTCCACTTCCAGGTGGGCTGGGAGCTCTTGGCCTTCCACAGCTGGGGGTGAGAGGGAGGGCAGTGTGTTGAGGGCATTCCTCTGGGGTAGGGATGAGCAAGTTGCGTGATGCTCAGAGCTCACCCCATTCTCTTCTGATCCCCCAGATCTGGCAGTTTGGTGAATGGGTGGACGTGGTGGTGGACGACCAGCTGCCCACCAAGGATGGGGAGCTCCTGTTCGTGCACTCTGCAGAGTGCACCGAGTTCTGGAGTGCTCTGCTGGAGAAGGCCTATGCCAAGTGGGTACCCCCGTGGCGGGCAAGTGGGCAGGTGGGGGGCAGGGCACCTCACTGTGCAGGGGTCTCTTCTATCGCTGTCCCTGCTTGTGCTGGGTGCCAGAGGAGCAGCAGGGTGCTACGTTCTTGTCACCTCACGCGCCCCTCTTGCTGGCTGGTGCTCAGGCTGAACGGCTGCTACGAGGCGCTCTCAGGGGGCAGCACCACCGAGGGCTTTGAGGACTTCACTGGCGGTGTGGCAGAGATGTATGACCTCAAGCGGCCACCACGCAACATGGGCCACATCATCCGCAAGGCGCTGGAGAGGGGGTCCCTGCTGGGCTGCTCCATTGACGTAAGTGATGCAGTGGGATGAGCCAGGGGCTCTGCCCCAGTGATGGCCAAAGCAAAGCCTCACAGCCCAAGATTGTGTCAGCAGTCCCCTCGCTGGGACATGGGCTGGGAGGTTACTTCTTTCCCCTCTTAGCAGAGCACTCTTTCCAGAGCCAGCATGACAGCCCCAGGGCACAGCAAGTGGGGCTGCAGCCCAGCTGCTGGGAATAGGCTCCTTGGGATGGAGCAGGAATTTCCATCTCAACCGTGGGCTGTTGAACAAGGGTCTGCCTATAGCTCTGGCCATGTCTTACATCAGCATCTGAGATTTACCTAGAGTGGGATTTTCCATCTGTTCCCTCTCATGAAATCCTTTGCTTGCTTTCTGAAGTTTG